>NC_037092.1:44885158-45196577 GCF_002994745.2 Rosa chinensis
TAATTTCAATTTTTAGCCTATTAAATTCTATAATTGTTGTAGAGGTTGAATATGTGATTTTGGTTAATTTTGGGAGAAGTTTGACATGGATTATGAATTTCCGAAGTTTGGGAGTTTCGGTTGTCGATTTGTGGGAATCCGACCTTCGGATTTCCCTTGTTCCGATATGGAATACATTAATCGACGGATGGATATTAATGGTGAAGTTTGGCATGAATTCGGAAAGAAATGGAGATGTTGGAGTACGTAGGGTTTTCGGGATTTGTTTCAAATTGTAAATATTTATTGAATTGTTGTTTACGGAATATAATTGTGTACAGGACGAGATACCGACCTATCGCTCGACGAGGATCCTTACGCTTGGATGCCACGTTAGCCATATACTGTGAGTGGACCTTTGCTTTTAAATAAGGATGCATGCAAATGTTTTTCCTGAATTAATTATTTAATTCCATGTTATTATATTTTTTTTGCTTTCGGGAAATTATTGCTGATTTATCTTTATTTTGATTTGGGAAATGGATTAGCGATTTAAATTATTGTTTTAAGTTATCGAGCATATTAATTGGATTTGAGTATTCATTACCATCGATTGGAATTTCAAATTGAAGTTTGTTATGCTCGATTTGAATTTGTGATTTATGTGATTTTCGATGAAGTATTTTTCCGAGGTAATTTCCGGAATTAAATATTGTTTTCATTCGTTGGTATTTGAATTTCCCAAAGGATCTTTGAAAATGGGATTTTTGTTGGGATTCATGAAATTACTTTAACCTTGCATATTGGTTTATGAATTCGAGAATGTTTTGGGCGTGCGGGGCCACGTCCTTGGAACATGTAATTTTCTCGTGAGATAATGGGGAAGCCTTACTGATTTTCGAGTTTTCGTATGGTTTTAAACCACCATACCTGGGTCGTCATATTTATTGCTAGCTAGCCTATTAGTACTCCTCCCTGATTACTATGTGTTCGTGGGTGAGTAGAGCAAAGCATGGGATGCTCCAGAGTGTGGGACACTCCGACCCGAGCCTGGGAGGCTCCCTTATTAGTATGGTGAGAACTTCTTCCCCATACTTTACTACTACTTGACTAGCGGGGGCTAGTCTGCTTTTCTTTGTTTAACCAGCGGGGCTGGTCTTATTTTTCTTGAGTAATGGAGTTTCAATCTTCTTACTTGGTTGGTGTGACTAGCGGGGCTAGTTGGTTTTCTTGAACTGAACATCAGTTGGTTTGTGTTTCTTAAGTGTGCATGCATCAGATTTTTATGAGAATAAATGTGGGAAAGTATGAAATCCTTTTTCTTTTAAATTGTTTATTTTTGTCCACTCACGCTGACGTTTTTTATCTACTTTCCCCTGGGCCCTTTGGTTTCAAATGCCCAGTCTGCAGAGTAGCTGATTCGGCATAGTAGGATTCGAGGCATAGCATCTGCAGCAGTCGTTTTCATATTGTAGGTTAATCGTTGAACCTACGTGAATTATGAATTCCTTCTCTCTTTTAGATTGCTCTGATAACCTGTGGCATAATTATTGTAAATTTTGGGTTATGTTATATTGTTCGGATTTTAGTTGTAAATTGTAAATTGTGGAGTTGTTGGATTTTGGGGAGCAGGGTGGCTCCAGGAGATTATGGATGATTTGTTAGAAGTGTGATTGTAATTCTACAGGTTTTGGGTAGTCTATTTTTATGGGTAACTCTGCTGAATTTTCGGTAGAGTTATTCCTAAGGTGGGCCCCACATGGCCACCTCGGATTTCAGGGTGAAATTCGGGGCGGGTCCTGTCAATATGTTATAATAGAAATATAAAATATGTATGAGGCCCTAAAAGACCTAGATGGCTAGACATCTAAGTCTCCATTCTCTTCGACCTAAACTTCTAATCTTAACAGCAGCTATATGAAGAGATAGATAGATAGATAGATAGATAGATAGATAGAGAGAGAGAGAGAGAGAGAGAGAGAGAGAGAGAGAGGCTCGCACAGAGCCGTCGAGGGTTAGGTTAAACAGCCATCGAGGGTACGACGACTGCTTGTTAAGAGAGAGTAGCCACTAAGTACGGCTGAAATACAGAGGTCGAATCAATCAAACGAGGCACACACTTACTCTTCTAGGCCGAGACCCCTTCTTGGCAAAGATATGAACACGAGAGCCCTTTATTGGATTATCAGCTTCTTAAACCGGCAATGAGGTTTAGGTCGAAAAAGTTCTGGTACTTTGATTATGTCTAGTTGCTTGGGATTACATATTTAGCTTGCCATCGTTTCAGTAGCTAGAATTATAGTTTCTTTGATTATGTCCAGTTGCTTGATTATGCCTGAAATAGAGTAGATAGAATTATAGAATTTGTGGATTTGATGAAATAAGAATGAAGGACTTGATACTATTATATACTTATTGAATGGAAGCAAAGGAGACTAGGAATTTGTGGGCATTGCTTGACATTACTGCAGTTGACTTTTACAAATTTGACTAGACAGTGCTTTGGAACTTTGATCAAATTAGTTTACATATTTTATTTTATTGGATTACTCGATCTCCATTCAACTTTGATTACTACAGTCATATTTTATTTTATTGGATTATTTTGATCTCCATTCAACAACTTTGGTTTACATATGTCTAGTTACAAGAGATGTTACTTGTGAAGAATCCCCAATCTGGACAGAGTCTCACTTTTGGATCAGCCTCCTATCTCTCAAGCATTTACCGAAAAATGAAGAATCGTAGTAGATTACAACTTTTTGTGAATTGATGATAAAAGTTTTTGTAGCCTTTGTGCAATTTCTATTTCAAGTAGAAGACTTGATCAGTGAAAATGTATTTGTAATTAATTTAGGTTCTTAAATAGTTTCTTTCCTATCACACTCTCTTCTCTCTTCCTTGAGTTGATCTCTTCTTGTCTTTTCCTCCTTTGATTTCTTGAGATCTTCTCTTAGTTGATTTAGGTGGGCCACCACTTCATCTCCAATGACACTTTCAGCTGCTTTTCTCTTGGCAAGTCTTCTTCTTGTTGCATTTCACCCAATTAGCCTAGGATTTTGGGTTAGAGTAGTTGTTGGATTTAAAGACTGGGTTGAACTTGTGATGACAGGATCAACATCATCATTTAATGAGAATGGGGAATTTTGTTGTGTGGTTGGTGTGTTGAAAATAACTTGTGGTGTATCTTCAAAAGTCGCCCAATTACATTCTGTAGCCAATTTGTAACAATTGAGAAAATTAAAACCTTTTCCTTTGTTGTCGTCCTGAAAATAACTTTCAGCTTGCCGTTGCTAGATAATGTATAATTCAAATTATAAGCACAAATTAAATATAATCTACATAACAATATTATACAAAATAAAAAAATCACATTGCATTTTAAAATAATTTTTTCTTTGAAAAAATACTCACTTGATCTTGAAGATTGGCTCCACTTTGGTTCCTCCTCTCGGCACGTTTGATGCAAGAGTGTCATTTGTTCATTTGAGGAAAAATATATCTTTGCCACCAAGATTTGCAACTCTCCCACGTCCTTTCTACCAAAACAGTATCTTGGATCTCTATGAATTTTTGTTGGACTTAGGTCCAAAGACAATCTTTCGATTGACTTGTAACATTGACAGAATTTCGGGATACTTTCACGAAAGCAACGGTGAGTGCTTCATCTTCCAACGGTGCCTAATTCACACTTCTTCTCAACGAACTAGCCATTTTAGGTAAAGAAAAAATAAATGAGAGCTTAAGAATAAGGAGAAAATGAAAGATTGAGAATAGAGATATATATATATATATATATATATATATATATATATATATGAGGAAGTAGAAGGAAGATGTGAAAAAATAAGGTTGGGGTGATATGTATTTATAGTGGTAAAAAAAAAAAAAAAAAAAAAAAAACCAACTGCTAGATGACGTCATAGTGTAAAAATAAATAATAAATAAAAAAAAACAACGGCTAGATGACGTCAGCACCAACAAATTATGTCATCTGGCTATTGGTAGCCATCAGATTATAAGAAGCCCATTAATATGGACCATTGATTTAAAACTTAAATTTATCTCCTCGCATGGGCCTCCCCACTTTCTGATCCAATTTTTTTAAGGCCTTCTCCAACTGAAAGGACTAAAAATATCCCTGAATTATTTACTATGCATCGATGTGACATCAACCGTCTCCAACCCGTCAAAGCTAAATTATAACCCTAAAATATATTTTAAAATTTTGAATATGTTATATATATATATATATATATATATATTCTTATTTTTTATCAAATTCCTACTTATAGTAATTGAAATAATTTTTATGATAAAAAATATTTTTCCGGTTGTACTTTTCAAATTTCATGTGTTGCTTCACAAGCAATGTTGTAGATTTCTTATACGATTTTATATATGTGGCATAGGTTATCTTGATGGAATATTTTTAAATTCTCAGATATGACTTCGAGGCTATGTGTTTCGTGTGATTCGTTTTTGAAATTTCGAAATGGATATAAAACAATTTTTGGCATGGTCGCATCTTGTCAAACTTTTGGTATGGTCGCATCTTATCAAACTTTCGGATATGATTTCGAAATGGAATAAAGCTGTTTTCAGCTTGATAGAATCTTATAAAATTTTTGGATAAGATTCTTGAATGACACGTGTTCCATCTTCATTGGATTATCAAATTTTGGAGTGGATTTAATGCCTACATGACACTAGTTATCTTCAGCAAAATATCTTTATAAAATGAGTGCTTGAACTAGCATCTCACAAAATTATCTACTTTTCTCTACTCACTTTCATCAGCTTCATACTTTTTTCTTTTTTGTTTAAACACCTACGCAATAAGTTTTAATTGATTCGATAAGTGACCAAAAAATTACGCGCAGGAAAGATTAATTGTTCAATTTTTATTAGCAAACCATTGTTTTAAGTCTAATAATTGAGTTGGTCTTAATGTAACTACTTTGAAAATGTGCAATGACAATGAGTGTAATTGTAGTGTAATGTCAATAAGTGTGAAAATTTATACGCATTAGAGGATTGAAAAGGGACTTGGATTGAAAATTTACCAATAATTCAAAAGTTTAAAATAAACTTGGATTGAAAATTTACCAATAATTCAAAAGTTCAAAATTTTTACGACAACTTTTCAAATTTTCACTTCTATAAATAGTTCAAAATTCTATTCATTTCTTGCACCAAATGAAACTACAAGTTTCTTTCTTCAATTCTTTCTCCTACAACTTTCTTCTTCACTTCAAAAAATTCTTATGCTACTATGTGGTGAACCAAAATTTGGTAAGTAATTACTTAATATTATTAAGCATTTGGTTCTTATTGTTTATTTTATTGTTCTAATTAATGACATTTACTATTTTGTTCAAGTAAATCCAGAATATGTGTCTGGCCCAAACTCTAGCTTACTTGACATAGTTGTAATAGGGTTATGAATTAGAGATATTCTCGGAGATATTCATAGATATTCGATTAATTGTACGATTATCTTTCCTTGTACAAGTATGATTCTATGTCTTGTAAGACTCTATATAAAGAGACCCCTATTATCAATGAAAGCACGACTCAATTCTCTCCCAATTCAGTTTTCCTTAAACACGTTATCAGCATAACGCCCTAACCCTAAAACCTAATAGCCAAAACCCTAAATCCAAACACAAAACCTTGAAACCTTTTTGGCCCCCGCCGCCCACCTTAAAGCTCTCGATCTCAGGAGCCCAGAACTGCCGGCGGAATTACCTGGCCGGAAAAGCAGCGAACTGGCCCCCAGAAGAAAAAGAAGTTTCCTGCCCGGTTTGAATCCTTCCAATCCGAATTCTGCCAGAATATTTCTTCAACGACGACATCCTAAATCCAGAAACCCAGAACCAGAGAAAAGTAGAGCAAAACCGGCAGGAAAGTAGCCGGACCGACCTGCAAAACCGCCACATCCGTGAACCGTCAGAAATTGATGCCCAGCCTTTCCCTAGCCAAGCCCAGGGCAAGAAGCAGCACAAAAGGAACAAAGAGGAGGCGCAGCCCAGCAAAGAAGAAAAAGAAAAAGAGAGAAAGAAAAGTGAGGCGGGCCTAGAAGAGGAAAAGAAAGAAAAAAAAGAAAAGGAGGCAGCGGGCCTAGAAGGCGCGGCCTGCATTAGAGAAAAAAAAACGCCAGCCCAGAAAAAAAAAAAGAGGAGAGGGCTTGGGCCGAGTCTGAAAAAAAAAAAAAAGAAAAAAAAAAAAAAGGAGAAGGGCCTGGGCCGAATCAAAGCAAAAGAAAAGAAAAAAAGGAAGGAAAAAGAGGAAATGAAGGGCAGCCCACTGCCAAACAATTCCGCCCAACCACCGCCAAGCTCCGGCCACCTCCGGCAACCAAATTCCGGCAATTTTCTACACTTTTCAAGGTATGTTTTAAAGGTTCCTTTAGTTCCTGTTTTTGAAGTTTTTATTGTTTTTCTCTTCTTTTTCTCGGGGACTTGCAATCTCCCTTCTTCTACCCCCCTTTCTTCATATAGGGGAGACTAAATTAAGCCGAACTGTGGGGGTTCGTGCTCACTCCAAGCTTGGAGCTTGTAGAGTCCTCCAAACTTAGAGTTTCTAGAGAATTTATGATCGACTACTTACGTCATTGTTTTGATCTAATCCAATACCTCTTTGAATTGAATTTCTTGGAAGCGATTACGCTCAGAAATTTTATATGTTTTCGTGGTAGCTTTTTCCGCTCCGAAACTAACCATTTTTCTTGTTCTCTTTTAGGTTGAGTAACATGAACAAATTGGACTTTGCTCCATTGGGAACAACTGGCTCTGGATATCACATGTGGGTTCGTGATGTCCGCTAGCATCTCAAGGCCGATGGAATCCTGGATACGATTCTCGAGCCTAGCCAGGACGTGCTAACTGTTGAACAAGCTCAAGCTTTGGAAGCAAATAGAGCAGCCTTAGAGGCAAATAAGGGGAAAGCCATCATCCTAATGACTCGTCATATGGATGATTCGCTCTAGTACGAGTGTATGAATGAAGAAGACCTCAGAAGGCTATGGATCTCACTCGAAGAAAGATTTGGCAACGTCCGTGACTCCCTACTTCCTGACCTAGAAGTGAGATGGCATAGCCTCCGATTTTGTGATTTCAAGTCAGTTCTTGACTACAACTCGGAAGCACTTCGCATTAAATCCTTAATGGAATTCTGTGGTAAAGAGATCACAGATGCGATGTTGATTGAGTAGACTCTCTCTACCTTCCCCGTCTCTGCATTGATGGTTGTTAAGCACTATCGAATCGATGTTATTGCAGGATGGATCACAAGGTTTCATGAGCTTATTGGAGCTATGAATGTCACTGAAAAGCATGACAACATCCTTATGAAGAACTATAATTCGAGATCCGTAGAAATATAGCATATTCCGAAATCCAATTATAGTCGCGCCCCTAAGAGAGGGCGCCAAGAGTGAAACCCTAATCTTAGGGATACTTCTGGACGTTCTAGTCCATATAATCGCTCTACTTGTGAAGGTAACCGCAAAAATAGGTGAACACGGAACCAAAGAGGTCAACGTGAAAAGAGAGAGGAGCCATGTTGGTAGCGCCACCAACACTAAGAGCCATCTAAATAACGCTTTCAAAGCTCATCCATCAATGGAGTCTGAGCAAAGAGACGTATGTTTTCGATGTGGAGTATCCAGTCATTGGGCACACATTTGTAGGGCTCGTGAAGAAATTGTCACCGCCTACAAAGCATATTGTGAAGCAAGAGAAGCTCACTATGTGGAACAAGAAGATCAAGAAGATGATCTATAGTGAAGGGTTGAAGACTACAAATCTGGCTGGGATCAATAGATCGTCAATTCTGTTTAAGTCTTTATTTTTCCAAGAGATGTAATAGGCAATTGCCATATACTTTGTAGTAAATGCCATTGGTTTAGTTTTTCTTCACATAGGCTCATCCAAAATGAGTATGATGTCTAGGAAGGTTTTGAGATAAGTGGTCCTTAAGCGTTAAGCGAGCTTTGCTCCACCGACATCTCTCTACTCACCTGGTCATATTTATTTTGGAGTTACCGAAAGAAGTCAAACGACTAACTTTGTTTTGCATTAGCTAGCATTTGGATTAGATTCTCCTAATGGTTAAGAGACAATTAGATTCTCCTAATGGTTAAGAGACAATGATGTGTTGGCTTATGAATAAAATTTTGAGTTCTTTTCATTATGACTCCATTTTGATTTTGAGCATATTACTTTGTGACTACGATGGCTGGGCCATCAGTATTAATTCAAGGACATGGAATAGCCCAAGTTCCCCTTGCCAAATGGCACCTTGATTACTATCACAGAAACTCTCTATGCTCATAGGGCAAATCGTACCTATGAATAGCCAACGGGTTCCATGCAAAAACGCGTGAAGAGAACGAAAAATGAGTTCCTTTGCAATACCTCTAATGATTGAGAATAAAGGCGCATCTTAGAGAAGTTTATGTGTCTCTCTAGTGGACTCTATTTCACTATTCGAGCTATTAAATCCAATCAAGTCATGAGAGAAGATCTCTAGGATTTAGACACATATTGACTTTGTCACAACAGGATAGGTCATCATGGTCCTGATATGATGATCCGTTTACTAAAGACTTCGCACAGACATCCATTCTTTCGAGCGAAATGAAGCACGAATCAAAGGTTGATTCCTGGACTAAGTATGACGGCCGCCGCTGCCTAGGGCACCGCCGCCGTCCATTACTAGCCTAGAGTTGGCACAGTCCTTATCCATGACCCCATGAATGGAATCCATCACGGTGATGGCGCCCTAGGTGATGCTACAATCACCAACTTTGCTTCAAGTAGCGTTTCAGAAGCTCAGGCCCAACCACAATCCTTAGTGGTTGCTTCTAAAGCCTCTCGCTCGTTTTACAAAGCCTATTCCTTAGGGAAATTAGGACTGAGACCGTCCTATCCAAATGATATGATAATAATTATCCTGTTCTTACATAGAATCCATGGGGATTCTGTGGACAGATTCAACCAACTTGTGGACGTTTAAATATTTCATGATGATTGGTTGACACGCAAACACTCTGGTCACGTGTTATGCCATTGTCCACCTGTAAATGCTGCTTATACTACACTCCTAGCACATATAATATGACAACGGGCTCACTCCCCAGATCATCCTATTCCGTCAATTGGACTTGACGATGCTAGAGAGTTTACATCGAAGACTTTCGATGGTTATTGCACTGGGACTGATGTTGGACATTATATTCTCATGAATACACCTAATTGGTCTTGCGGAAACGACTATGATGGTAGTCCGGACATTGGTAATGCGCACCAAACTCCTTATATCCGCTTGGGGTGATGCAATATCGCATGCAGCTATGCTAATTCATCTATGACCCACCGCCGCTCAATCTACCTCTGCGTTACAGTTAGTGACTAGGTATATGTATCGTACTTACGTATATTTGAGTGTGCCATTTATGTGCCAATTGCGCCGCCACAGTGATTTATGATGTGTCCTTACCGACGAATGGGCAACTACGTTGGATTTGAGACTCCAACAATCGTCCGTCACTTAATGCCCTTGCTAGGCGATCTCCTTACCACTAGATTTGCGGATGTCACTTTGATGAGACAGTCTTCCAGTCGTTAGGGGGAGATAAGAACACATATGTTCAGCAGGAACGACAGGAATTGTCGTGGCCTGTCTCCACTATGTCTCATTTCGATCCTCGTTAAAGTGACGAGATCACACAAATATGCTGCAAACATGCCTGCAAGGAAGGATTTCCCTAAGAGAGGACGTAACACCACTCTACATGGAAGTAGGCATGGCACCAACGCCAAAGAAAGTGGCACTCTAGCGTTACAGGTCATGGCTCCAGCTAGGATGCATGGGAGGCTCGTGGGTTCGAAGGATACTTTGGCACACTCCAATCCTTTGATCATCGACACTCAAAATCCTTCTCATGAGTATCTTCTGGGTTATGGTTATCGTTGTGGGACACCTTAACGTCAGAACCTATTCCTGAGAATATAGAGCTCTATGAAAATTACACTAGTGTACATGAGATGTGGGATAGAAACTCCATCATAATTGATGATGTAGTCACGCATTTCATTGCGCATGAGTTTGTTGAGTCTAATGATATCGAACCACGCTTCGTTGATGAATGAATGCCAACATAGAGAAATTTGGCCTAAATGGAAAGATGTGATCTAGGTTAAGTTGGATTCTCTAACGAAGAGGAAGGTTTTAACACCTCCTAACATAAAACCTATTGACTAATGGGTCTTCGTTAGAAAGCGTGATGAGAAAAAGAGGTGGAAATCTCGCCTTATGGGGCAAGGCTTCTTACAAAATGCCCTGGAATCGACTACGATGAGACATATTTTCTCGTAATGGATGTCATTGCACTCCACTACTCTGTCAGTTTGGTAGTTTCCGAATAACTGAACATGCATCTTATAAATGTGGTCACTACGTATCTCTATGGGGATCTAGATACAGAATATACATGAAGGTTCATGGCAAACTTCATTTACCCAAGTCAAGTGGCTCTAGACCAGGGAGCGCGTTTTACAAAGAGATTGAAACGCTCACTAAAGTGACTACTTGATTGGGAAGGGATATGCACACGTGTTTCCATAACAAGTTTCAGATTCTATCGCGGTTCATGTTAGACATGATCTTCATTGGAAGCCCTTAAATAATTAAAGGAAACCATTGAACACTTGAAATCCGAGTTTGAGATGAAGGATTTTGGGAGAACACGATTATGCCTCGGTTTGGAACTTAAGCACCGTGTTGATAGATGCTTAGGCATTTTGACAAGGTCAAACCTTTAAGCACCCCCATGATCGTCCGTAGTCTTGATCCTAAAAAGGATCCTCTTTGTCCGAAGGATGATGACGAAGATGTGTTAGAGGCAGAAGTGTCTTACTTAAGTACAATAGGTGCAGTATTGTACTTACCCCAATGCACAAGATCGGACACCTCATATGCTGTGAACTTGTTAGCTAGGTATAGCTATGCGCCAATGCGACACCATTGGATTGGTGAAAAAAAGATATATTTCAGTACTTGAGATGTACGATTGATATGAGCTTGTTCTATCCCTACAGAGAGATGATGGATTCAGACTCATCACACACCAGGAGCGCAACCAACAATGGCCTGCGTCCACTATCTCTATCCCAAAATGACATGTTTTGGAAGTTTTTGCTGATATTGGGTATCTCTCTTACCCATAAAAAGGTCATTCCCAAACTGATTAAGTGTTCACCATGGGTAAAGATCGTGATATCTTGGAGGTCTACAGAATATACCCTAGTCGCTATATCTTCTAACAATGTAGAGATTATTGCTCTTCACGAAATGGTTCGTGAATGTATATGGATTGGATCCATAATTACCCATGTTCAAACAATTATGGTTTGAAGTCTACCACAGATGAGCCTACAAGCATTTAGGATAATGCTGCTTGGTTTGAACAAATGAAGCAAGATTACATCCAAAGCGACAACACCAAGCATAATCAACAACAGCGGACTCTCCTCAAGATCAAAGTGAACTAGGTTCAATCTGACGACAGTGTGGCAGGCTTGCTCACTAAGTCATTGCCTAAATTTCACTTTCGAGAAACATGTTGGTAGCATCGTTTGCAGAAGTTATCCGAACTCCCATGACCGTAGTCATTAGGGGGAGATGCAAACATCAGGGGGAAATGTCTACATGTATAGTCTCGAAACGTGAATGGTGTGTTGTGCTCTTTTTCCCCTTCGACTGAGGTTATTTTTGTCCCACAGGGTTTTTGTTACTTGGCAAGGTTTTTAATGAGACAACGAGAGGAGCACCAAGTTTGGGCGACACAAGGGGAAGTGTTCAAGTAAATCCAGAATATGTGTCTGGCCCAAACTCTAGGTTACTTAACTTAGTTGTAATAGGGTAATGAATTAGAGATATTCTTGGAGATATTCATAGATATGCGATTAATTGTACGATTATCTTTCCTTGTACAAGTCTGATTCTATGTCTTGTAATCCTCTATATAAAGAGGCCCCTATTATCAATGAAAGAACGACTAAATTCTCTCCTAATTCAGTTTTCCTTAAACATATTTTTAATATTTGGTATCTTAATGACATTCCTACATTATCTCAATACACTCCTACATTATATAGGAGATTAGTAAAATATTGAGATATTAAAAAAATAAGTTAATTCAAGTCCCTGTAGGTCTGTTATCTCCAGACGCAAACTTAGGATTGACTTATTATCAGCGATTCAGCATTTACTGTTTTATTGCAAATTATTACAACTTACTATATAACAATGTTTATTCAAGATTTTCTTTTCAAATATAGTAGCTAAATAATTGATAAAACAAACATATCCAAAAATTTCACTTAAAATTTCCATATTTTTCTTCAAATTTTCACCATTTTTCTCTATTATGTACCGAAATCGATATATCCCCGATATTTCCATTAAAATTTCCATTTTCCGGACCACCGATATTTCCTCGAAACCCGATATTTTAGTAATTGACTGATTCTAATACTTGATATCTTAATACAATGATGAGGTACAGTTTTCAATTTGTAAATCATGATCCTGATGCAGGTTTTGTTGAAGATTTCTGAATCACACAACTTTTTCCAAATAAATTTGCAGATGTAAGATTTCATTCCCAATTATTTAAGGACAAATATTCATAGCTGGACAAAATTTCAAATGGTGCTACAGTTCCAGCTATAATTTTATCAGGATTCTTCACTATGGTCATTTCAAATGCCATAAATTTCAAAAATAAGAACAGTAAAGATTCTCCATTTATATCATTTCAAGTAGGCCTCATCATATGACCTTTTGGCCCTAAGCTCGCCTGTCCTTTAGGGCCAAAGCCCGACCTGGCCCTTACATTAGGGGCGGCCGGCCCAACCCAACCCTTTCTCAAATAGGGTACTATATGGGTCATGCAAATAAAGTCCGACCCTATCTTACGACTTGGCCCGATTGAGCTTGTAAGGACTAAGCCCAGCCCGATCCTAAAATTTATATTTTATTTTTACTATTTTCCAATTTCCATCACATTGAAATACAAACATAAAATCTGTTATAATAGAAATATTGTTCAAGGAAAACCTAATTTGTGTTTAGCCCAAACTCTAGGTTACTTGACCTAGTGGTAATGGGATTTAATTAGAAGGATCTAGAATCCTAATCAATGTAGAATTACTTTCCTTGTATGATTGAGATTTTATGCATTGTAATCCTCTATATAAAGAGACCCCTATTATCAATGAGAATACACAGCGATTTCCTCTCAATTTCAGTTTCTCTAAAACACGTTATCAGCACGAGCCCTAACCCTAGCCCTAAAAACCAAAACTCTTCTCACCAAAACAGCCGCAAGCTCCTAGCCCTTGCTAGCCATGCCGTAAGCTACCCCTGCAGCCCTTGCGCACCATGTGCCACCTACTGCCCATGCAGCATTGCGGCACTCCTGCTGCCCCCGCAGCATAGCAGCTCGCTCGTTCTTGTGCAGATCAGCCTGCTTGCACGCCCCGAAACGTCTTGTTCGGGACCTCTGATCAAAATACTTTATTCATCAAAGTTGTTAATCTATATCTCCTATATCTGACCTCAAAATTTAAGCCCTATTGGAGTCGTTTTGAGACCTGTACAGTATTCAAGGTGGGAGCTGTTCAGCATGCTCGTTCCTGTGCATATCAGTCAGTTTGCAAGCCCCGAAACTTCTATTTCGGATTTTCAGATAAAAATTCTTCCTTCATCAAAGTTGTTCGGCTCGGTCTCTTCTTTCTGACTTCAAAATTTCAGCCTTATTGGAGATGTTTTGTGACTTGTACGCCAATCGGAGTGGGAGCTGTTTAGAAGTGAATCTGCTCCGAATTTCAACAAGTTTGATTCACCTAAAACTGAAGCTTGTTTGCAATCCTACAATGAGGATCGAATGCGATCCGCAATCCTAAGAGGTATGGTTTACTAAAAGTTCCCGTTTTTGAGTTTTTATTTCAATTTCTCTTCTTTTTCTCGGGGACTTGCAACCTCCCTTCTTCTACCCCCCTTTCTTCATTATAGGGGAGACCAAATTAAGCCGAACTGTGGGGGTTCGTGCTCACTCCAAGCTTAGAGTGATAGGGTCCGCCCCGGATTCCACCCTGGAATCCGAAGTGACCCTGCGGGACCCACCTTTAAAGAAGGTTTACCAAAGATTTCGGCATAACCTTCCTTAAAAATGGGTAACCCAAAACCTGTAGAATTTCAATTTCACTTCTAAACAACCCTCCCAAAACTCCTGGAGCCACCCTGCTCCCAAAACTGCACAACTTCACAATTTAGAGTACCAAATTATCCAATTAACTCAAAATTACAACCAAGTCAAAGGTTACAATAATAATACAAAAATCTCAAGGTTATCAGAGCAGTCTAGAACCAAAAGAACAATGATACACATAGTAGGTTAGCAAGTAACCTACGAGGGATAGATGACAGTGGTGGTGCTAAGCCTCAACTCCTAAAGCCGAACAGCTACACTGCGGACTGGGCATTTGAAACCGAAGGGCCCAGGGAAAAGTATATAAAAACGTTAGCGTGAGTGGACAAAAATAAATAATTGAAAGAAAAAGGGTTTTATACTTTTCCACATTTATTTCTTTTAAAAAGGCTCCCGATGCATGCAAGGATTTACGAAAATAAAACAAGAGGAGTTCCACTCATAAAAACCGACTAGCCCCGCTAGTCACATATGATTTAAAAGAAAAGGTGGAAACTCCGATACTCAAAGAAATAGAACCAGCCCCGCTGGCTAAAACAAAACGGACTAGCCCCGCTAGTCAAAAATAGTATAGTGAGTAGGGGAAGACGATAGCCATACGAGTGAGCCTCCCAGGCTCGGGTGATAGCCTCCCAGGCTAAAGTACTCCCATTACTCCCGTAATATACCCTTACGCCACTATGTGTAGCGATAGGATACTGGGCTTCAGAATTACTGTCACAGAGACAGTAACCAGCGCCACAAAGGCGGAGGGCTTCGGTGATCCCATCACCTCGCCACAAAGGCGGAAGATCAATGCTAGCAATGATAAGTCACCCAAAGTATGGCAAAAGAAAATCCGAAAACCAAGTAAATCCATAAAACTTCCCCAATTCTCGTAAATGAATTTCCCACGACGTGTCCCACACGCCAAGATAATCTCATCATCAAAAATAAATAGGATATGAATGAGTATAAGGATTAACTTCATCGAATCTCAAATTGTCGAATATAAGTATAATATAAATAGTATAAATCCGGGAATCACACCGGAAATAAATAAATAAAAGAAGATAAGCGTAATCCAATGACGTGACCCCGCACGCCATAAAATCTCCAAGTAAATCAATTAACCAAAACCGTTTCCGAAAATAACCGTTTGCTCAAGGAAGTAAATTGATAAATAATTCAACTTCGGAACTGTTTAAATAAATGCATGCATCATTCTTTAAAAAAAATAAAAGTCCACTCACAGTGTACGGCTAATCCTGCCGTCGATCCGAACCCTCCTCGAGGGAATCCTCCTCACGTCCTGTACGATAACAATCATAAATATATATATAATCCACAGGACGGAATTTTAATTTCACGATACTTAATTGGAAATTCAAAACATCCCCCTTCCTAACATCCGACTCCTCAACCCTTTACAATAACCATCCTTAATGCTCCAACATTAATCTGTCATTGATGCAATACCTAGAGTGAATTCGAAAGGAATCCGGCGATCGAATTCACGATAATCAATAATTAATCATTTAAACTCAATCTGTAAATCCTCCAATTTCCACCAAACTTCATGCATTACATTCTACAATCATTATAGGGTATATAGGATTAAAACGACAATTAAAACACAAGTCTATGCGCCACCACACGCTACCTACAGTGGCGGCGCGTGGGGACCACGCGCCGGCGGCGACCTTCTCCGATGACCACCAAATTCCGGCAACAACATCATCTCAACAGACCCAATCAACTTCTCAACTACAACATTGATCAATTTTACCTCTAAGTGGCCGAATCGAGCCGGTGAAGGAAAGCCCCGAAGCTCCAAGAACCCTAGAATGGAAAATTGTCAATTCGGCTTCTACAATGCAAATTGGAACGAACCACCTTAGGGAAAATAATCACCATCAAAAACCGTACCTTCGATGGGAATATGGCGGCCGGAGGTGGCCGGAATGGCCGGAAATCGGCAAAATCCCAAAACTGCAACCGGGGAGGAATTTCCTTCGATCCGAGCCTTTCCGGCCAAATCGTCCAAAGATACCTCCACAGACGTGACCGGGGGAAGAAACCGAGCTTGAGGGTGGCCGGATTACGTCCTGGGTCGGCCGGAGGAGGAAGAAACCGGAGGGGAAAGAGATCGGGCCGAGAGGGGAGAAAGAGTCGGGGAGAGAGAGAAAGGAGAGTTACCCGGTTGGGTAGGTTTCCAAAAATAGAAATCTACCAACAATAATTTCCATATATATATAACTTACCATGAACAGTAAATTCTACATTTTTGGCCATAACTCTCACATACTAAGTCCAATTTTTACGTACTACATATGCACGCGCTCGGTTTAACGTCCCCAACAACTTTCATGAAGAACATTTCTCAAATTTTGACCCGAACAAAAAGTCGACTTTTAGGGCCACTAAACGTACTGGAACGATAGTAAAAGTGAAAATAAAAGTCGTTTACCGTCCAAATGACTAGTAAACGGGTAATTGAGATACAGGACGTTACATAGAGCTTGTTGAGATCTCCAAACTTAGAGTTTGTAGAGAATTTATGATCGACCACTTACATCATTGTTTCGATCTAATCGAATTTCTTGGAAGCGACTACGCTCGGAAATTCCTAATTTCTTGGAAGCGATTACGCTCAGAAATTTCATATGTTTTCGTGGTAGCCTATTTCGCTCCGAAACTAACCCTAATTTCTTGTTCTCTTTCAGGATGAGTAACCTAAACAAATTGGACTTTGCTCCATTGGGAACAACTGGCTCTGGATATCACAGGTGGGTTCGTGATATCCGCCAGCATCTCAAGGCTGATGGAATCCTGGATATGATTCTCGAGCCTAGCTAGGACGTGCTAATTGTTGAGCAAGCTCAAGCTTTGGAAGCAAATAGAGCAGCCTTAGAGGCAAATAAGGCGAAAGCTATCATCCTAATGACTCGTCATATGGATGATTCGCTCCAGTACGAGTATATGAATGAAGAAGACCCCAGAAGGCTGTGGGTCTCACTCGAATAAAGATTTGGCAACGTCCGTGACTCCTTGCTTCCTGACCTAGAAGTGAGATGGCATAGCCTCCACTTCTATGATTTCAAGTCAGTTCTTGACTATAACTCGGAAGCACTTCGCATTAAATCCTTAATGAAATTCTGTGGTAAAGAGATCACAGATGCGATGTTGATTGAGAAGACTCTCTCTACCTTCCCCGTCTCTGCATTGATGGTTGCTAAGAACTATCGAATCGATGTAAATGCAAGACGGATCACAAGATTTCATGAGCTCATTGGAGCTATGAATGTCGCTGAAAAGCATGACAATATCCTTGTGAAGAACTATAATTCGAGATCCGTGGAAACAGAACATATTCCGGAATCCAATTATAGTCGCACCTCTAAGAGAGGGCGCTAAGAGCGAAACCGTAATCTTAGGTATACTTCTGGACATTCTGATCCATATAATCGCTCTACTTGGGAAGGTAACCGCCAAAATAGGCGAACACAGGACCGAAGAGGTAAACGTGGAAAGAGAGAGGGAGGCAATGCCTCTGGCCATGTTAGTGGCGCCACCAACATAAAAGCCATCTAAATGACACTTTCAAAGCGCCTCAATCAATGGAGTTCGAGCAAAGAGATGTATGTTCTCGATGTGGAGTGTCTGATCATTGGGCACACATTTGTAGAGCTCGTGAAGAACTTGTCACCGCCTACAAAGCATATTGTGAAGCAAGAGAAGCTCACTATGTGGAACAAGAAGATCAAGAAGATGATCTAGAGTGAAGGGTTGAAGACTACAAATCTGGCTGGGATCAATAGATCGCCAATTCTGTTTAAGTCTTTATTCTCCAAGAGATGTAGGCGATTGCCATATTACTTTTTATTGGATTAGATTTTTTTTTATCAAAGAAACAATGATGTACTCCGTTGGCTTATGAATAAAATTTCGAGTTCTTTTCATTATGACTCAATTTTGATTCTAAGCATATTACTTTGTGACTACGATGGCTAGGCCATCAATATTAATTCAAGGACATGGAATAGCCCAAATTGCCCTTGCCAAAAGTCACCTTGATTATTGTCGCAAAAGCTCTCTACGCTCATAGGGAAAATCACACATATGCATAGCTAACGAATTCCATGCGAAAATGCATGTAGAGAACGGAAATGAGTTCCTTTGCATTACCTCTAATGATTGCGAACAAAGGCGCATCTTAGAGAAGTTTATGTGTCGCTCTAGTGGACTTTATGTCACTATTCGAGCTATTAAATCCAATAAAGTTATGAGAGAAGATCTCTTGGATTTATACACATATTGGCTTTGTCACGACAGGATAGATAATCCTAGTCATGATATGATGATCCGTCTACAAAAGACTTCACATGGACATCATTTCTTTCGAGCGAAACGAAGCATGAATCAAAAGTTGATTCTTAGACTAAGTGTGACCGACGCTGTTGCCTAGGGCACCGCCTCTGTCCACCACCAGCCTAGGGCTGGCGTAGTCCCTATCCATGACTCCATGGATGGCGTCCATCATGGTGATGACGCCCTAGGTGATGCTGCAATCGCCAACTTGCTTCAAAATAGCGTTTCAGACGCTCAAGCCTAACCAAAATTCTCATTGGTTGCTTCTAAAGCCTCTCGCTCGTTTTACTAAGCCCGTTCCTTAGGGAAATTAGGACTGAGACCGTCCTATGCAAAGGATATGACAATACTCATTCTGTTCTTACAAAGAATCCGTAGGGATTTTGTGGATTGATTCAACCAACTTGCGGACGCTTAAATATTTTATGATGTTGGTTGACACGCAAACACGTTGGTCACGTGTTGTGCCATTGTCCACCTATAAATGCTGCTTACGCTACACTCCTAGCATATATCATACAACAATGGGCTCACTCCCCGAATCATCCTATTTAGTCAATTGGATTTGACTATGCTAGAGAGTTTACATCAAAAGACTTTCGATGGATATTGCAATGGGCTTGATGTTGGACATCACATTCCCATGTACACACCCAAATGGTCTTGCGGAAATGACTACGATGGTAGTCTGAACATTGGTAATGCGCACCAATCTTCTTACATCCGCTTGGGGTGATGCGATATCGCATGCAGCTATGCTAATTCGTCTACGACCTATCGCCACTCAATGTACCTCTACGTTACAGCTAGTGACTGGGTACACGTCTTTTGTACTTACGCACATTTGAGTGAGCCGTTTTTGTGCCAATTGCGCCGCCACAGCGCCCTATGGTGGATCCTTACAGACGAATGAGCAACTACGTTGGATTTGAGACTCCAACAATCGTCCGCCACTTAATGCCCTTGCAAGGCGATCTCTTTACCGCTAGATTTGCGGGTTGTCACTTTGATGAGACAGTCTTCCCGTCGTTAGGGGGAGATAAGAACACGGATGTTCAACAAGAACGACAGGAATTGTCGTAGCCTGTCCCCAGTATGTCTCATCTCGATCCCTATTACAGTGACGAGATCACACAAATATGCTGCAAACATGCCTGCAAGGAATGACGTTCCTACGAGAGGACGTAGCGCCACCCTACACGGAGGTAGGCATGGCGCCAACGCCAAAGAGAGTGGCACTCTGGCATTATAGGCCATGGCCCCAGCTAGGATGCGTGGGAGGCTCGTGGGTTCGAAGGATACTTTGGCACATTCCAATCCTTTGATCATCAAGACTCAAAATCCGTCTCATGAGTATCTTCTGGGTTATGGTTATCGTTGGGGGACGCCTCAACGTCAGAACCTATTCTTAAGAATATAGAGCTCTATGAAACTTACACTAGTGTACATGAGACGTGGGATAGAAACTCTATCATAATTGATGATGTAGTTGCGTATTTTGTTGCGCATGAGTTTGTTGAGTCAGATGATATCGAACCACGCTCCGTTGATGAATGAATACCAACGTAGAGAGATTTGGCCTAAATGGAAAGATGCGATCCAGGTTAAGATGGATTCTCTAACGAAGAGGAAGGTTTTCGAGCTAGAGATGCCAACACCTCCTAACATAGAACCTATTGACTAATGGGGTCTTCGTTAGAAAGCGTAGTGAGAAAAAGAGATGGTAATCTCGCCTTATGGCGCAAGGCTTCTCATAAAACACCTTGGAATCGACTACGATGAGACATATTCTCTCGTAATGGATGTCATTGCACTCCACTACCTTTTCAGTTTGGTAGTTTCTGAATAACTGAACATGCAGCTTACAAATATGGTCACTACGTATCTCTATAGGGATCTAGATACGGAATATACATGAAGGTTCATGGCGAACTTCATTTACCCAAGTCAAGTGGCTCTAGACTATGGAGAGCGTTTACAAAGAGGTTGAAACGCTCACTAAAGTGACTACTTGATTGGGAAGGGATATGCCCACGCGTTTCTATGACAAGTTTCGGATTCTATCGCGGTTCATGTTGGACATGATCTTCATTAGAAGCCTTTAAAGAGTTAAGGGAAACCGCTGAACACTTGAAATCCGTAGTTTGAGATGAAGGATTTTGGGAGAACACGATTATGTCTCGGTTTGGAACTTGAGCATCGTGTCGATAGATGCTTAGGCATTTTGACAAGGTCAAGCCTTCAAGCACCCCCACGATCGTCCGTAGTCTTGATCCTGAAAATGATCCTCTTCGTCTGAAGGATGATGGCGAAGATGTGCTAGAGGCAGAAGTGTCTTACTAGAGTACAATAGGCGCATTATTGTACTTAGTTCAATGCACAAGGCCGGACATCTCATTTGCAGTGAACTTGTTAGCTAGATATAGCTCTGCGCCAACGCGACGCCATTGGATTGGTGTAAAAGATATCTTTCGATATTTGAGATGTACGATTGATATGGGCTTGTTCTATCCCTACAAAGAGATGATGGATTTGGACCCATCACACACCAGGTACGCCGCCAACGCTAGCCTGTGTCCACTATCCCCATCCCAAAAATGACATGTGTTTTGGAAGGTTTTGCTGATGTTGGGTATTTCTCTGACCCACACAAAAGTCATTCCCAATCCGGTTAAGTGTTCACCATGGGAAAAGACCGTGACATCTTAGAGGTCTACAGAATAGACCCTAGTCGCTATATCTTCGAACAATGCAGAGATCATTGCTCTTCACGAAGTGGTTCGTGAATGTATATGGATTGGATCCATAATTACGCATGTTCGAACAATTGTGGTTTGAAGTCTACCACAGATGAACCTACGAGTATTTAGGATAATACTACTTGTTTTGAACAAATGAGGCAAGGCTACATCAAAAGCGATAACACCAAGCATAATCAGCAACAACAGACTCTCCTCGAGATCAAAGTGAACTAGGTTCGATCTGAGGACAGTGAGGCAGACTTGTTTACTAAGTCATTGCCCAAATCCACGTTCAAGAAACATGTGGCAAGAATTGGCTTGCGGAAATTATCTGAACTCCCATGATCGTAGTCATCAAGGGGAGGCGCAGACATCAGGGGGAGATGTCTACATGTTCACCTTGAAACGTGAAGGGTGTGTTGTGCTCTTTTTCCCCTTCGACCGAGGTTATTTTTGTCCCACTGGGTTTTTGTTACTCGGCAAGGTTTTTAATGAGGCAACGAGAGAAGCACCGCGTTTGGGCAACACAAGGGGGAGTGTTCAAGGAAAACCTAATTTGTGTTTAGCCCAAACTCTAGGTTACTTGACCTAGTGGTAATGGGATTTAATTAGAAGGATCTAGAATCCTAATCAATGTAGAATTACTTTCCTTGTATGATTGAGATTCTATGCATTGTAATCCTCTATATAAAGAGACCCCTATTATCAATGAGAATACACAACGATTTCCTCTCAATTCCAGTTTCTCTAAAACAAATATAAAATTTTTACGAGGCCCATTTTGCCTAGCCTAAGAGTCCAAGTCCAAGTCCAATCCTAAAAAACCCAGACGGCTAGATATCGAAGTCTACAGTCTCCTCGACCTAAACTTCTAATCTTAACAGCAACCATATGGAGAGAGAAAGAGAGAGAGGCTCGCACAAAGCTGTCAAGGGTTAGGTTTAAGAGTCATCGAGGGTACGACGGCTACTTGTTAAGAGAGATTAGCCACTAAGCATGGCCGAAACACCCGAGTCGAATCAATCAAACGAGGCACACACTTACTCTTCTAAGCCGAGACCCCTTCTTAGCAAAGGTATGAACATGAGAGCCCTTTGTTGGATGAACATGAGAGCTCTCTGTTGGATTATCAGCTTCTTAAACAAGCGATGAGGTCTGGGTAGATAAAATTTTGGTGCTTTGATTATGTCCAATTTCTTGACATTACATATTTAGCTTGCCATGGTTTCAGAAGCTAGAATTATAGTTGCTTTGCTTAAGACCAGTTGCTTGATTATGCATGAAATAGAGTAGCTAGAATTATAGAATTTGTGGATTTGATGAAATTAGAATGAAGGACTTGATACTATTATATACTTATTTAATGGAAGCAAGGGAGACTAGGAATTTGTGGGCACTGCTTGGCATTATTGCAGTTGACTTTTACAACTTTGATTAGATAGTGTTTTGGAACTTTGATCAAATTAGTTTACATATTTTATTTTATTGGATCACTCAATCTCCAGTCAACTTTGATTACTGAGCAGTTTACATATTTTATTGGAGAAATTACTGGTCACTCCCTGTACTTTTGGGGCGTCAACAGTTTAGTTCTCACTATTGTAATTTTAACAAATTACTCCTCAGACATTCAAATGTCACACAATGTGGTCCAAAATTATTATTTTACCCCTCACTTCCTCTCTCTCTCTCTCTCTCTCTCTCTCTCTCTCTCTCTCTCTCTCTCTCTCTCTCTCTCTCTCTCTCTCTCTAACCCTTGAGAAGAACTCGGAGCCGGCACGCATGTGCCTCGCATGCGCTCCACTGTCACCCACGACTCCACCCCATCCATCTAATCCATTACTGCCAATGAATATAATCATCAACGACCCTAGCATCAACCTCACTGCTTGATCCGCCATCGTGCTTTAAGAGGTCGCTACGATTACTAATTAGCGTAGATGAATTAACGATCCTCTGAGAGCGAGCTAAAAAGATCGTTGATGTCACTCGACAGTGTGACGCGTCCAAGCCGGAGAGTCTCGAGGACGCGCTCCCTTAATCAAAACCTGTAAGAACCCATTCTCAATCTCACTCCCCAACTCCCCCTTTGCCACTTTTCAAGCCCGGAACAAAACGTCGCCGTAGGTCTCCAGCATTGACTTCCTTCCAAACAGAATCTAAGACTTAATCACAGCTAAAACCTCCTTCAATAGTTGTGAACTCAACCCAAACAGAAACGCCAGAAACTTCCTCCCCTCATCTGAGGCGAAATCATGCACTGAATTAGCAAGAGCTTCAAGTTTTCAAAGCTTTCATCCTCGAAATCAAAGCAGGTGAAAGCCTCATGGAGGGCGTAGACTCTGTGGACGTCTACCTTCTTGTTGAGAGTAAGGGATCTCGAGAGCAAGAAAGGGAGCGACTGAGAGATTAGCGATTCTCGGCCAGCAACTCCTCCTTCCACCACTGCTCGCACAAATTCGCAATCGCCGATACCAGCGCCAAGAGAGAAAGATGTAGAAGATGAGAGAGAGAGAGAGAGAGAGAGAGAGAGAGAGAGAGAGAGAGAGAGAGAGGGAAAAAAAGAGAGGAAGTAAGCGTAAAATAGTCATTTTGGACCACATTATGTGAAATTTGAATGTCTGAGGAGTAATTTGTTAAAATTAGGATAATAGGGACTAAATTGTTGACGCCCTAATAGTATAGGGAGTGACCAGTAATTTTTCCTATTTTATTTTATTGGATTACTCTGATCTCCATTCAACAACTTTGGTCTACATATGTCCAGTTGCAAGAGATGTTACTTATGAAGAATCTCCAATCTGGATAGAGTCTCACTTTTGGATCAGTCACCCATCTCTCAATCATTTACCAAAAATGAAGAATCGTCTAGATTACAACTTTTTGTGAATTGATGAAAAGAGTTTTTGTAGCGTTAGTGCAGTTTCTATTTCAAGTAGAAGACTTGATCAGTGAGAATGTATTTGTAATTAATGTAGGTTCTTAAGTTGTTAAGTATGATGACTGAAGTGTTTTTTTGTTTTTTAGTTTGAGTTTATGTAGTTAGCAACTTTGTATTTTATGTGAGTTAAACAAATGTCCGGCTCGGCCCCATTCAGAAAGGCTAGCCCCGCCCAGTCCTTTTGACCCTTGCTGAATAGGCCTTAAGGGCGGATAAGGGCTCGCATATTGAAGCTTCGACCCGGCCCTAAGCTCCGTTGACTTGGTCAAAGCCCAGCTCGACCCTACTCTAGGCCCTAAAATTTAGGGTGAGGCTAGCTCTAACCCGACACATGATGAAGCCTAATTTTAAGTGCAAAATAGATTCAAGTTGTATTGTCAAATAATTGTAAGTCTTGTATATTGACTATAAAAACACATTGTGCCTACATTATGGATTTGAGTGCTTAGCCGCTGAGCAAACTGTGTTTTAAGTCTACTAATTGAGTTGGTTTTAATGTAACTACTTTGAAAATGTGCAATGACAATGAGTGTAATTGTAGTGTAGTGTCAATAAGTGTGAAAATTTACACGCATTGGAGGATTGAGGATTGAAAAGGGACTTGGATGCTAAGCAAACTGTGAGTGACAATTTAACAATAGATATTGATAATTTGAAGACTCGATTGAGTAATGCAAACACATGCATTGAGAAATTGAAGACGGACTTAGTAGTTGAGCAAA
This sequence comes from Rosa chinensis, assembly GCF_002994745.2. Classification (NCBI taxonomy): domain Eukaryota; kingdom Viridiplantae; phylum Streptophyta; class Magnoliopsida; order Rosales; family Rosaceae; genus Rosa; species Rosa chinensis. The sequence continues at coordinate 44,910,173 of NC_037092.1, forward strand.
TTGTGAGTGGCAATTTGACAACAGAGATTAATGATTTGATGACTCAATCGAATTATGGGTCCGGCCTCCGATCTCAGCTGAGATTATGGGTCGAAGGTGTGATAATGCAGGGTTGATTCCCCAGGTTCGTTGGCAGCCGAGTTGGTGGCGAGACTGGATGACTGCATATCGGGAGGTTGGGTGTTTTGGGCCTTTGCTGGTGGGCTACTGTTTTTAGTTGGTTTTATAGTAGTTGTTTTTTTTATAGTCAGTTTGTTGGTTATAATAAGTTTTTGCCATAGTTTGGTAGGAGGGGATGGGCTTCGCGCCGACTTATGCACCTCGCATACCTTGTCTGCTCTAGGAAGGCGGCGAGCTTTTTGCATTAGAAAATGGTCGCAACTTTTTAGTAGCAGTAATGTGTCTGCTCTGGGTAGGCAGCGAGTTCCTTGCTTGATCAAATGGTCGCTGCCGCCTAGTGGCAGGGTGAAACTAGGTGTCACCAGAGTTATTTTCCGGTGGCAAGATAGTGGGAAAACTGTGTTATTAGTAATGATACTTCTTCGTAATAGAGTTATCTTTCTAGTATGTCCACAATTGTAAAGCGAATAGAGTAGCTAGTAGGGTACTCTTCGCTAATTGGTGCTTGTTAGAATACATTGTTTTAGTTGAGACTCTTGTTATTATCTCAGGAAGTTCTCATGATGCTTATTGTAATCTGGGGTTTAGGCACCATGTTGCCTCCATGTATTCTGCAGTTTCATTAATCAAGGCTTGAGGGCAGCTGCTCCGGCCCTTCTTTCAAAACAAAAAAAAAACACACACACACACGCATTGAAAAATTAGAGAGGGGTTTGGCTGTTGAGCAAACTGTGAGTGACAATTTGAGAACACAGATTCTTGAGTTGGGTGATGACTTGGGTAATCAATTGGAGCAAATATTGTTGACATTCAGGTTAGTTTGCCCACTTTATTGTAAAAATTGAAACTTGCAAAAATTATAAAATTGTTTGGTCTTATATGTAAGCACTAATTCTATTCTTATTTTACAAGAGTCTGTTGAAGTGTAACAGTTCAAAAATTTTATAACCACCTTTCACATTCTTACTCCTATAAATTGCTTCAAATTTACTCATTTCTTGCATCTGACTTGTTTCATTATTGATTCTTCATTTATTTCTCATGCTACTTTTTTCTTAACTCAAAAAAAATTCTTATGCTCCTATTTGGTGATACAAAATTTGGTAAGTTATTAGTTAATATTATTAAGAATTTAGTTCTTATAGTTTATTTGATTGTTATAATTGATGATATTTACTAGTTTAATACTTGGTTCATAATTTTCATTCTTGATTATTGATTTATTTCTCCTGCTACTTTTTTCTTAACTCCAAAAATTCTTATGCTCTTATTTAGTGATACAAAATTTGGTAAGTTATTAGTTAATATTATTAAGTGTTTGGTTCTTATCATTTATTTTATTGTTATAATTAATTATATTTACTAGTTTTAACAAAGGAGGCCTTGAGAGGCTGCAACTAGTGCAGCCGCACTAGGCCTCTAATCTCAGAGCATGTGTATATAATATATAAATTATTTTAGTGACTGAAGTGCTTGTTGTTATTTCATAAGTAATATCCGCAAGTGTGATAACAAGTTCCCTTGTATTAGAGGTCTCCACAGAGAGCGACGACAAGTTGAAACCCTACCCTAAGGTTTCATTCAAATCAGCGGCGACATCTGACCGCGGTTCGTCATTAGTCTAGCTAGGCAGGACGAGGTTGTTTCTAGGTGCCCTTAGTGGTGCGTGGAGCGAGAGTTTTTGGGTTGCTTTCGTTATTGTTCGCCGGTGAAGGTCGTGAAATTTGGTTCCCCAGATAGCCCTTGTTCACCGACGAGAGTAGAGCACGGAGGTGTGGTCTTTCGGTAACTGAGTGCGGCAAGAGGATCTGGACCAGATAGAAGGTTGGGTTCTCTTTTCCTAACTAGATCAAAGGCTGATTCCAGCCATCTGCAAAACATCTGGTTCTCTTTTCCTGATTCTGGTTAGGTCTTATTGCTGATGTGCTGTGGTAGCAGAGGCAGTGGAACTAGATTGACGGTGATGTAGTGCTGGAGAGGCTGGCAGCCGGAAAACATGGCGGCGGCAGTGCTAGATTGGTAAGAGCAGAGTTGGGCTTTTGCTCACTTTTCTCATGTTGGGGCTTGGGCCTTTGGGTCTGAGCTCAAATTTGGGTTGTTGGGCTCTATGTTATGGGCCAGCATGGAGGTGCCTTGCCACTCTCATTTATCACTTAGTGATGCGGGTGGGCCTGACTTAAGAGTTGGACTTTCTTGGGCATTTGGGTCAGTAGATGGTTCAAGACCAATCGTTTTCAGATCAAGACTGCTACCGGAGTTGGTAATTATCTGGAATAAGATTGGTGTTTGTTTCAAACTGCTTATGAATGAGGAGGTGCTCCTATTTGTTTGTTAGGAAGTGGCTTTCTGTGTGGTACCACAATTGTGTGACTGGCCAACTAGGAATGCTAGTTAATGATTTTGCCCTAGCAAGTGCAGAGCTTCTTTGTTTATAAGTTCGTTAATTATAGCGAGCTTATCATCGACTTGTAATGAGTCTGTTTTGCTTACCATAGGGTTTCCGAATTTTCTTACTGGTTGTCTTGGTGTAAGTACAGTTAGACTCTAACTATTGGCAGTTTGCCGGCTATTGATGTTAATGATATCAATTTATATTCATATTATAAGGAATATAGTATAAATATAAAATCTGAGTAAAATTTATAATATTGTGAGGTTAGTGTGTTGGTTTATTGTGTGACTTGTATGTAAGAGGTTGTGGGTTCCAGTAATGGTTAGGTTATTTGGTGAAAAACTCTTTATTTGATAGATTTCTAATAGTGGGACTCACTCCTAAGCTAACTACGCATGCCACCACATGATTCAAATTTGCTCACCATTTTTATTTTGTGGTGATATCACCACCTAATTAAAACTTGCCACGTCATGTAGAATTAATTTAATACTTAAAATTTATTTGTTTAATAAAACATCATAATTAACTATAATTATGTTTTATAACACATGACAGTTTTATATTGAGTGGTGGTATCACCACCAAAGTATTGGTGATGAACAAATTTGAATCCGAAGTCACCTCAACACCACATCATAAAACATAGGCCCCACATGAGCCACATCAGCAAGTTAGTGGACTCACTTAACGGAAGACTAACATATTAGACTTATTAAATCAAAATTGAAAGTGCAGGAGTGTTTTTGATGAAATTAGAAGTTCAGAGACTGAATTGATTTTGGACCCAAACTACAGAGTAGTATCAGTATTTAGCCCTTTTCTTAAAGATAACTATATTTGTCAAGTTTTTCTAAAAACTATTTTCAAGTTTTTTTAAACTTAATCAAGACATATTTCTTTTTTGACAATACTTTTATAAATACTATATATTTATACTTTTCTTTAGGAAAAATTTTAGTTTAGTACCTTGTGGTTTGCACTCAACATCATGTTAGTCCCTTCCGTTTCAATTTGATCAGCAACACCCCCACGCTTTCAATTTCAATCAGCCGTGCCCAAATTTTACTGTTCAGTCCATATTAGCCGTCAAGTGAAGACATGGCGGTGACTAGCTGATTGAGTGAGGTCCACTTGAAGGGCTAATTTGGACATTTCATTCAAATTTTCATAATTTTTTTTTTTTGATGACCTATCTCCTTCTTCTTCCTCTAGTCCTCCTCTCCCCAACAACAATGTTGATATCTGGGGACCAAAATCACCGCCCCCTCACGTCCTAGTCTTCCCCTACCCTCCACAAACTCATACCTGCCACCACCCCCTCTCTCTCTCTCTCTCTCTAAGCTCCGATGGTTAACTCTGAATAACCCAGCAAGCTCATCTCCCTCTAAGGCTCGTCGTCTTCCTCCACTTCCCTCCTCTCCAAAACCGACAACCCACTCTCGTATCCAATCAAATCCTCACCAACATAATGGGTCTTCCCCATCAAGCTCAAATTCACTGGCACCAAATCCTTATCTGAGAAATTAGGCCGACCAAGTTGCAACAAATCAAATTCCAACAAATCGAAACAAAAGTTGCAACTGCAATTATCTCTTTTCGATTCCCCAGCCATGTCAGATCAATAAAATTTAGATTTTGCACCACAAATCCTCCACCATAACGCCTATCGATTTTGCAGATCAAAACATAAACACAAAGAGCAAATCTATGAGCCCACGAACCCAGCTTAAGGACTGCTCTTCTTCTTCTTAAAGTTACCTGGAAAGGACATTTGCAGCCCGTTGACCAAGTTCGATTGCTTATCTGCTTCAGAAAGGTGACGACGCCACTGCTCGAATCGGTAAACGAGTGAAGGTCGACCGGAGCGGAAAAACCATTTGATTCCCCAAAATTCACAAGCGGAGAAAGTCAGAATCCCTCCATCCCCCTATCCATCTCCTCCGTCCACGATAGAATCAACACCGCCTCCTTCTCCACCGACCTTCGCAACAATGCCGGCAGGGTTCCAGCCAGCCTCGGCAAGGCGCAGACTCAGGATCGTCGTCACCGATGGTGCCGACTCCCACCTCATCGATAAATTGTTGGTTTAGGCATGTGATTATCTGAAGAAGAAGAAGGAGGAGGAGGAGGAGGAGGAGGAGGAGGAGAGAGAGAGAGAGAGAGAGAGAGAGAGAGAGAGAGGTCGCATATGGTTTTTTTTTTTTTTAGTTTGGGAGGAAATTAAGTGGAATGTCGAGTTTACCCCTTTTTGTGGGCCACTCATTGACTTTGTCGCTGCCAGCTCACCAGTTAACGTCCGATTTGGATGTCTTGGAAAAATTTGGGCACGGCTGATTGAAATTGAAAGCGTAGGGGGTGTTGCTGATCAAATTGAAAGGGGATGGACTAACATGATGTTGAGTGTAAACCACAGGGTACTAAACTGAAATTTTTCCCCTTCTTTATTACTTCAAAAGTACTTTAGGCCATTCTAATTTATACTTTTCTGTTGTAAATATTATATATATGTGGTTGTCCACTGTAAATACTCATTAGTTATGTCCTTATGATGTAAATCCTACTCTTATATAAAGGAGTCTAATGAGAATGAAACATACACTTCTACCTCCTTTATATTTTGTTTCTCTATTCTGCCTCTATCTTATTCTCTAGTTTATAACACGTAATTAGCACGAATTTGCTCTTTTTTTTTTCTTCTTCTTTGAACTCCATGATGATCTACAAGTCTTATGATGCAACATTGTTGCTTATACCAAAACAAATGATCTATGAGTTTCTTTTTCTCTATAGATGAATATCAATTTTTTTGGTATACGTTCATATAATTGTTGAAAATTTATATTTCATATACGACAATGAGAACCACATGTTCCATTGCTCAAGACTCTAGTCCTCTAACCGAGTACTCTTAGAACCTATGGTTCTATAGACATCACATGAATGTTTTTTTTCTCGTGTGTTCCCTATGGGATCCATTGTTCATATCTATGAACTCTTCGAAACTCTGTTTCGTATATGAATTTTCTATTATTTTTCATATAACATACTGTTCTAATACTTATGGATCCTGATATATCTCGTTTTTTCTCTTTGGAAAGATGACGCATCTGACAAACTTAGACTTTGATCCTTTTGAAATTTCTGGCAAGAACTATTTGGTGCCGAAATTCACCTTATGGCTAACAACCTTGGAAATGCCATAAAAAAAAATGACAATAAGTCATCAGTGCAAAATTGTGCCAAAGCTATGATTTTCTTGCGTCATCATATTGACAAGAGCCTAAAAGATGAGTACCTTACGGTGAAAGACCCGTTTGCGTCATCATATTGTTTAATCAAATCCTTGACGGATTTATATTGCCAAAGGTAAGTCCATGAATGAGTGAAAGAGCTTAAAGCTCACTCATGGAATCAAAAAGTCTAAAGCTCATATATACTCATTCATTTATGGTCAAAGTGACTTATTGCCTCAATGAGTACTATGACAAGACTAATAAATCGAATTCGAATCATGCTCACAATGTTGCAACATATTCTAACTTTTACGAAGTTATGAATTTATCTAGAGCTCATATTGAGCCTATATGAAATTATCAATTACACAAATTGATATTTATGGCTAAATATGTCATACTTAAATTTCAATGCTCGGAATATTGTATAAAGGTAAATGTGTCAATTGTTGTTCCTTTATATTGTTATTCTTTGCTAATATCTTTATCTATAATTTGAGCATATGAAATTGGTTCTATTTGAGGTAAGATTTATTATCATAGTTTTATTGGTATTACTCTAACATTCGCAAGAATTGAAATTCATGATAAGTCCCCTTTATGCAAAGCACATATAGTCTCATCTATATATGTAATCGACACACCATATCCAATCTACATGGTGCATGTATTAATTTATTACATACATGATTGAAGCTTGCAACAAATCAGAGGGAGATTCTCATCAGGGCGAGCATTCAAAATTATGCTACCTAAGACATATGCCCGTTGTACGTACTCTTTTTCTCCTTCGACCAGGTTTGTTTTTATCCCATTGGGTTTTTGTTACCTGGCAAGGTTTTTGACGAGGCAACATTAAGCACGTCCAACACCATATCATTCAATGGTGGACATCTAAGGGGGAGTGTTGTAAATATTATATATATGTGGCTGTCCATTGTAAATATTCATTAGTTATGTCCTTATGATGTAAATCCTACTCCTATATAAAGGGGTCTAATGAGAATGAAACACACTTCTACCTCCTCTATATTCCGTTTCTCTATTCTACCTCTATCTTATTCTCTAATTTATAACATTTTCTTTATTAACACTACTAGAATTTTCCTCATATACATCGGCCAGAAACCGATGTAAAAAAAAATTTGTACACATGTGTTAGTGGGTGATGTAAAAGATCGCAAAAAAATAGACATCGGTTAAAAACCGATGTCCCATATAATAATAAACATCGGATTATGTTCCAGAATCGATGTTAAACTGCTATTATGATCACAAATTTGTGTTTTTAGATATTGTTAAACCTTCATATTTATGCATTTAATGCTTAACGAAATATAGGTCCAATATCACTAGTATTCATTTTAACATCGTTACTCATTCTAGAAACGATGTGTTATATTCTCTTACACATCGGTGTTTTTGAAGTTTGCCTGCTGTTTATAAGCTTTATGGGTACTTGCCATATATCACACTATTTAAGATTGAATCTACATTCTTTTGTATTACGTGACCGATGTTCATTATTCTATTAAACATCGTTTCCTTTTATGAAGTGATGTCCATTTTTCTATTAAACATCAGTTTTTGAGGTTGTCACCGATGTTCATACTTATACTAGACATCGTTTTTAATTTAATAAATCGATGTCTATTGATTTGTTTTACATCGTTTCTTACTTAATAACTCAATGTCTATTGGGTTTTTTACATCGTTTCTTACTTAATAAGTCGATGTTCATTGGGTTGTGTTACATCATTTCTTACTTAATATTTTGTTATCCACTGGCTAATGGGACATCAATTTTTTCTTTTTGAACTGATGTATTAGTTCTTATATGACTTCATTTTTATAGTTATATATAAACTGATTTGTAACTATTGCTAATGAGAATACATATCGTAAATAAATAAATTTTGATTAATGTTGATGCTCAAAGTACATAACAACATCCCAAGTATTTCTATGCATAACATGTCGAAATAAAACAAAAATTTAAGTCTAAATGGTACATAATACTAGAAACAGAAACGAAAGCAAGCCTCGCCGTACATATATTCCATTTGTTCTTCTGTTTTCACCTGCAAATAAAATGAAATGAACAATTAGCTATAACAAGAAAAACATAAGGAAAGAAAGGAAAGGAAAAGGGAAAGACAAAAAGACATTGAGCTTACAAGACATTCCTATCCTAGCATCCATAACACAATCTGTTGGCAGGCCAATTATTACCTATCCTAGCATTGAGCTTACAAGACATTCCTATCCTAGCATCAAGACTTGCATTTGAAAAGAAGTAACATAGTGTGCTAGTGTGCTACTTAAAGGTTGTGCTAAAGAATCGGTACAAAAATTGTTCTAAATAACAGTGGGATCAGAGGTTCAAATCTTCATTGAAAAGGAAATATAATACATCACTCACCATTTGTATGCTCCTGAAGTTTTTCCATGAGAATTTTGGCCTACAAATTAGATTCAATGTCACATCATCTGCGCATATATATCAATCAGAAAGACCAATCATGGAACACTAAGTTCCCAAGCAATACTTAATCTTGGCATCTCTGTCCTTCAAAGCAAATCTTTGGATGCTTATGCTTATGATAACACTTTTTACAATATAAAGGTGATCAAGAACTTTAGATTAATTACTGGAAGTACCTGGTAAGAAATCATGATTACATTGATATGCACATGCCTAGTAAAGTGGTAAACTACAAGTAATCTATACAGGATGAGTCGGTAGGCTGCCTGGCTCTTCTTTCCCTAGTTTATCTTCCACTTACAATCTAGGCAGCTCTAGAGAAATCATTTTAAGAAACACAGTTTATAGACACTACAAACACAGAAAAAGTGGCCAAACTTTACGGACAGAAAATTGGTCCGTAAAGTACGAGAAATCAAAACAAGCAAACTGTATGAGAAATCAAAACAAGCAAACTAACATAACTGAAAGTCTGAAACTAATAGCCTAACCTGTAGAGTTCAAATATGTACACACAAATATCTAGTACTCCTCCAGGCCTGAAGAAATGGAATTAAAAAAAAATGCTTATTCCATATTTGCAAATGGATTGAGTTCTACAGGTGAAGTAAGAGCTCGAGAAAATGAATGAAGAAAAACTGGTAAAAGATCAACCAACATATATCCAGCAGTCATTAGACATGTAACTACTATACTAATTTTCTCATTAGATCTGTTCTATCAACCTTCGATAGATCCAGAGCTGCAGGAACTTCAATGATTTGTCCTTGCCAAAATCAGAACCTAAACAAACAAGCCAATAAACAGAAATTTAGATAATTGATACAATGTATCTGCACTAAAAAATAGAAGCACTACATACAGTTATTAAAGGATCGTGGTACAAAACTAATAGTGCTAATCTACTACATACAATAAGAAAATCCACAAGATAGTCATAGTTTAGAGGTTTACATTTTGCTGATATAAAATCATCAAGCAAATTGATACACAGATCCGTAGCCCAGAAGCTCTTACCATTAGGATCAAGTTGAAAAGCTGCTTCAAACATAGGGTTTACTACCCGGTTAATCATTGAAGAATCATTCAAAGAGGTATCAAGTCTAGGTAATAGATAACACCATGTGTTCAAGCAAGACATGCGGACAGATACATCGCAGTTACTCAACATGATGCCTATCAGTGGTGTCATGATAAGCCTTACGCTTTTCAAAGATCTAGTGTTTTGGATTTCACCACTATTTCCTTTGTGTTCCCTTTTTTTGCTTACCATCATCCTTTTCTGCAGCATTTGTCGCACACGGTAATAACATTGGAGGGTGAATAAGAGCATTAATAAGACCTTCACATGCAACCTGTGAAATCAGATATCTATGTTAATCTACAATATGGCATCTGACAGTACTCTGAGACTAGTTAAACTATTAATGCTAGTAAACTGTGGTAAACTTTAACAACCCTGGCTTGTAAAATCACCAGGACTCGAAATGCATGGACCCTAGACATTCAAGAAACAGAAACATAATGATAACTTGGGTTCCTAATCAACTCACATGTATACAAAACCCACTCAATACTCAATACTGGAGCAGTTTTACCATTTCCACTGCCATCTTTGTATTCAATAATTGATAATGGAGCAGTTTTACCATTTCCACTGCCATCTTTGTATTCAATTATTGATAATGGAGTAGTTTTACTATTTCCATTGCCATCTTTGTATTCAACTATTGATGTGGTTGTGGTGTTGTCAAAACCAATCGCTAGGTTACCTTGGTATGCCCTAGCAGCCATGTAATAATGACCAGGTTGTTGGTCTGTGAACGACAGGGCATCAATGGTTTGTCCAGGAGATATTGTGATGTAGGGTGTTGAGATTGGCGCGGTGTAGGCTGCGTCTGCTGCAACCACCGTCAGGTTATGGTTTGCGACTATGAAGTGAGTGCCCTCAACAAAACAATGATGAGCCAAACATCATCCAGATCCCATAACAAAGTTCTACTGCATGCTACATCTTGTTACTATTTAGTATTTACAAGCTTACCTAATTAATGAGCAGGACGGTTGCCAAGAGCCACATTCTTGGCAATCATGTTCTCCCTCTGCACAACTCCCACCACATAGCAGCATGACAAGATAAGTCCAACGGTAATACCAGTTCCAAAAGCCACAAGAACACCTGCATTCAAAGGAAAACTTTCAAAATCACCAATATATAACTATACCAACACATATTAATAGGGTCAAACTTACCATAGATGATGTTAAACGCCAGGATAGGCATGTGAATAGCACTAGCAATGATCCCGAATACCAGCAGACAAAGCAATATGATCAAGTATGCCAAGCAAAAATGAGAAAGCACCACGCTGCAACAAAGAACAGCTTAAGCAAACTTTGCTCACAAACATACTAATTAAAATCAAATAAATACTTGGAATTTCAAATCAACATGAACGTATAGGAGAAATGCAAGCAATCTTTCGAAACAAACAAGATTCAGGATAAGCTATCTTTCAAAACATAATCAGGAATCTTGTCTTTCGAAACAGACAAGATTTAGGATAAGCAATCTTTCGAAACAGACAAGATTCAGGAATTTCAAATCAACATGAACGTATAGGAGAAATGCAAGCAATCTTTCGAAACAAAATCAAACCGATTCGATTCGAGAGACGAAATGCGATCAGTTACCGGCGCGAGAGTTCGAAAATGCTAGACCGCTTGGCCTGAGAGTTGTCTCTCTTGAAAGGTTGAAAAAATGTGAATACCCAGTCTTTCCCAAGTTTCTGTTTGAGAGGATTTGACGGTGGCGGCTGTGGCGGCAACAGACTCTTCAACTTAGCTGCTGGCGAAGGCTTCGAATCCAAGGCCGTATAGTTAGATATGAAGGTGCAGGCGCTTTTCTCCTTGGAGGCTTGCCGGGGCTAGGTTTGGCGACTGGGGAGGCTCCATTGTGTCCATGAGAAATTGTTGTGTGGCATAGACTTCATCTTCGTCAATCCCAGAGAGAGACATGGAGGGTTTTAGAGAGAGAGAGCGAGCGAGCTTGCCAGCTGAGGCGATGCCGCTGGAGAGATAGTAGCGGGAGTGAGCAGAGGAGAAGGAGGTGGTGGTGGCTGTGAAAAGAGAGCGGAAGAGGAAGGAGGAGTGGGCTAGGGTTTTGAGGAAAAGTCGGAGAGATGGGTCTCTAGTTTTGTTAGAGATAGTGAGTAAGGATGAAAATGGGCTACCAGAGAGAGTGGGAAAACTGACCAAGTGTGTGGAAACGAAAATTTTGTTCCCCGCGTATTGAAATTTTTAACTTAGTCTTTTTCCGCTTTTTTGAAAATTTTTGATTCAAAATATAGACATCGGTCAACAGTAAAAAGCGATGTTAGTTATATTCATAGAAATCGGTTTTTGAGGAATCGATGTTAATGACATTGTTTTACATCGCGTGTATTTCTCACCGATGTAATTGTCGTGATGTCTATGAACATAATTCTAGTAGTGTAATTCAAAAATACCTTAGGTCATTTTAAAATTCTAAATACTACAAGTTTGTATCTCGAAGCCAAGGATTACAAAAATAAAAGAAACGATCGATGGTTAAAAAATTGCGGCATTTTGTTTATCTTTTTTATTCTTTTTTTTTGGGAAAATGAGTTCATTGAAACAGTTAATGATTACAATTGTTCCAAATGACATCCCTTATAATTTCGGGAGCTATGACAAACTCTAGAGTTAATATAGAATAAATAAGAAGGTTTACTACACCAACAAGTTGTCCTTGTACAATAAAACACCGCTCTGAAACACTTATACAAAAACTAGCAAAAACTGAAGGTATTTTTTCAGCCTCCCCAAGAAAATTATCAACAATAGAACCATTGTCACGACCTTGAGATTCATAGATCAAATCATCAGAATCTACAATCCGAACATGCAACAAATTAGCAGACCAATCAACTTTAGACTCGTCCAAGCCTACAACACATTGCTTGCCAAAACACGCAATTGTGGTACTCACAATGTGATTACATCGAGACAATTTATATAATGTAGAGAAAATCAGTCTACTCGAAAAGAAAAACAGCATGTCTAGAAAAGTAACTGCTGTAAAATTAAGCATAAGCAAAACACCTCCTAGGTCCCAAATCTAAATCCTTAAAGAAACCAAGCCCAACTGGGCTTTACCTTGAGCCCAGACACAGTCTCCCTCTTTCTGATCTGGACACCCATACACTTGGCAGCTAGACACAACTGACCAACTTCAGCCACGTTTGGACCTCCAGCAAGCAAGCCACCGCTGCCATCAAAACCATCACCTGCAGCCGCTCGTGCACGACCTACCACCAGGTTCGCTAATTTTCACCGTCCGGATCTGATCCACGCCGGCCTCCCCACAAACCACCAATCAGCCTTAGATTATGATAACCAAATCCCAAAGACCAGTATCGTGCATGACCTTTGGTCTCGGTGTCAAAACACCGATGCTCGCCTTTGACGGCATTGCTAAAACGCGGCTAGGGAGAAAACCCTAGCAGAACAGTTTATCTTTATAAAAAATCAGTATTTTGTTTCTGTTTTTTTTCCTTGGTTACAGATAAACCCGCTTTTTTTATATTTTATTTTATTTTATTTTTAGGAAAAAACCATTTTCTCGTCTTAAAACTTTAAAAACTGCTCTGAGCAAGAAACCAGCGCCTCCATGGCTGCTTCAACTGCTGTTGCCGCTGCCCCAATCAGTTTCCCTTATTCTAAGAAAATATCAAATCGTGTCCAGAAAAATAACAACTGCTGATGGCTGCTGCTTCGAATTCAAGGGCAAGGTAATATGCTTGAATTAACTTTTGTATTTTTCAGTTCAAAGAAAAAGTGGGAATTATAAATGCTCATGAGGGCATTGGCTCGCTTCTTGGAAGCAAGACGTATTCGCTCGCCTCCTATTCATATGTTTGTTTGGCTTTTGGACCATTGTACTAAAATTCATTTGCTGGTCGAAACCCATATTTTATGGCTGCAGAACTGGGCACCATCTCCAGTTGAAAACATCCTGTCCAACCCATAAAGAAATCTGCATTGGTAGCAGTATAGGAAGACTTGCATTGTTTCTTGGAAATACAGAAATACATAAACCAACAGGTTCATTTGGAAACCTTTCTTTTCGGATTTCGTAGCTGAATCCATATTGTTAACAGATTCCTACTGAACATAATTTATATCTCTTTGATCAATTTTTTTTTGCAGGATGGAGTTAATATCCTTGCAGTTAATTATGGTTCCCCTAGAGCACGTCCTTGTCCTTGGCAACCGACTCTTGTAAGTGGGGATCAATCTTTTTCTTTCTAGGCTTGTTTGTTAACTGACGTTAGATAAACAGCAACATGATAAGCTATTTGTAAGAATGCAAGGTGAGACTTCGGCACAGATCATATGAGTGCACATATGCCGTCTCTTTTGATATCATGTGTGTAGTGGCGGATATTATCGTGCTACTTTATACATGGATGCAGAGTGTTTGTATTGCCTCTGCTTTGATTTTCTAAGTTAGAATTAGAAAATAATTGCATAGTCTTTACAACTATCTGAAAGTAGATGCTTATTTGGTTCAATAATCAGTGCCTAGGAACTATTACTTGAATGCAATTGTGAGGTTTCTTGACAAATGTATTTTTCTTTATACAGGAATGGATGCTCAGATATCATATGATTTTCACGCACAGAGAAAGCTGCATGCTGAAAATTTAAATATCATTCATTTAATCAAGTACTAAACTATACAGTTTTTTTTTACATCCAATGGTCAAGACTACTGCTGACGTGCCCTTACATTTGTGTCACTATGCTAGCTTTCACCATTGTTGCGCTCTTTCTGAGTCGTTTTTGGTGAGTCACTTGTCCACTATCTGATTCTCGGCTTTCCTGTTTGATAGGTATGTTGAGATTAAACTGAAATGGAACAGGCATGTCAAAACAGTGAACTTGAATTTGACATATATCTCTCTTATGTTTCTCTGATTCTTACTCTCTGCTATTGGTACTTTGGCATCATCTTAGCTTCTCCTCATGTATCACTTAAGAACTTAATGACAAAGCTTCGGGCATTTGTTGATAATTTCATGTGCTAATTATTATGATTAATCATAAATTGGGAATATATGTATTAAGGCATATACATTCTGCAAATCACAGTTTGGAGGGTGGGAAGAAGAGAGAGAGAAATATTCATGGTAGGGAAACCTCTATCACCAGGTCATAATTTACATTGCAATGGAAAAGTGATCTTTATACCTTATAAACTATATGCATACAAGTAGACGACTCTGTGATGTCCTATATTGTATAAGAAGCTAGTCTGACTCTGAATGGATCTTCTGGAACCTGAAAAAGTAGAAGAAGCAGCTAGTAGTCAGCTGTACTTTTATTATCTTTGGATTTTTTTCTGCATCTCTTAGTCATTTCTGTGCTTAAGTCAATCTGTATTTCATGTTGTATTTTGGGATTTTGTTCTTCATCGTATTACTATTGGGTTTGTATGTAACTTCTTTCTAGTTTGAAGAGTCTTGATCACAATATTTTGTATATCTTGTGTCTTTCTATCATTTGCTATCACTTGTGTTGTGGTGTAGCATCTTTTAATTAATTATTTATTTATTTTTAATCTTTTGTGTTTTACTTTGAGATATGCAAACTTGCAGGAACCTCTCAAGGAGTGAATAAGCTTAATATCTCAAATGATGTCAATTCATCATCCATTGAAGCATCTCCGGATTTTTTCAGGCCTAATGGTTCGCTGTATCTCAACCCAAGAAAATATTTTGTCAAACCTTATTCTCTGCCACGATCCCTCCATGGAACAATCTTACATGCAATTGTCACAAAAATTCTATGAATCCATGAAAGCTTGTGCATCTCTAAGGTCGATCCCCATTGCCCGAAAACTCCATGGCCAACTCATTTCTGTAGGATTGGACTCTGCCATTTTCCTTCAGAACCATCTCTTGCATATGTATTCCCGTTGCAGCTTGATAGATGATGCTCGCCGGATTTTCTTCAGTATTCAACATCCTAATGTGTTTAGTTGGAATACAATGATTAGCGCGTTGGTAGACTTGGGTCACATGGGGGAGGCAGAGAAATTGTTCAATGAAATGCCTGAGAGAGACTCCGTCTCTTGGACTACAATGATGTCTGGCCATTTTCATAATGGGCAACCTAAGGAGGCAATTAAAGTGTTTGCTTCAATGCTATGGAATTGTGATAGTTTCTATGACCCATTTTCCTTCTCTTGCGTAATGAAGGCTTGTGGTAGTCTTGGTCACATTAAGTTGGCTCTTCAGTTGCATACTCTAGTGGAGAAATTAAATTTTGGAGGCAACATGGTTATTCAAAATTCTATAATTGACATGTACATCAAGTGTGGTGCACTGCGTTTGGCTGAGAGAATGTTTATGAGGATCCCTAATCCTAGTTTGTTTTGTTGGAACAGTATGATCTATGGCTGCTCTAAACTTTATGGGGTCAGAAGGGCTCTCCATATGTTCATTGAAATGCCTGAACGTGATTGTGTGTCTTGGAATACCATAATATCAATCTTTTCTCAACATGGTTTTGGGGTTGAGAGTCTTAGTATGTTTGTTGAGATGTGGAACCATGGTTTTAGACCAAATGCTATGATATATGCTACTATACTTAGTGCATGTGCAAGTATACATGATCTTGAATGGGGTAGCCATTTGCATGCTCGGATACTCCGTATAGAACCAAGTATGGATGTTTTTGCAGGTAGTGGGCTGATTGATATGTATGTGAAATGTGGACAGTTGCATCTTGCTAGGCAGGTGTTTGACAACATGACAGAACACAATGCAGTTTCTTGGACTTCTATGATCAGTGGAGCCATGCAGTCTGGGCTTGAAGATGAAGCTTTAGTACTGTTTAACCGAATGAGAAAATCTCCTATTGCCTTGGATGAGTTTACTCTTGCAACAGTTCTTGGGGTTTGTTCAGGCCATGAGCATGCTGGGGTTGGGGAGCAGCTCCATGGATATACAATCAAAGGTGGAATGATCTCCTCTATTCCTGTAGGGAATGCTCTTGTTACGATGTATGCAAAATGTGGAAACACTGATAAAGCCAGCCAAGCATTTGAGTTGATGCCTGCTAAAGATATAATATCATGGACAGCCATGATCACAGCATTCTCTCAAACTGGTAATGTTGAAAAATCCCGAGAGTATTTTGATAAAATGCCAGAGCGAAATGTCATAAGTTGGAACTCAATGTTAGGAACATATTTCCAAAATGGTTTATGGGAAGAAGGCCTTAAATTGTATACACTTATGCGAAGGGTAGGGGTTAACCTGGATTGGATCACACTAGTAACTTCAATCAGTGCCTGTGCTGATTTGGCAATATTGAAACTTGGGCTGCAGATTACAGCTCAAGCTGAAAAATTAGGATTTGGTTCTAATGTTTCAGTCATGAATAGCATTATTACTATGTATTCAAGATGTGGACGAATTATAGAAGCGAAAAGAGTGTTTGATTCAATATGTGATAAAAATTTGATTTCTTGGAATGCAATTATGGCTGGATATGCTCAAAATGGACAAGGTAGGAAGGTGATCGAGGTTTTTGAGAATATGTTGAAAATGGACTACGCACCTGATCATATAAGCTATGTATCTGTTCTATCAGGTTGTGGCCATTCAGGGCTCGTAACAGAGGGGAAACACTACTTCAGTTCTATGACTGAAGATTTTGGCATCAATCCTACATGTGAACATTTTGCTTGTATGGTAGATCTACTTGGTCGGGCTGGGTTACTGAAGGAGGCCAGGAATTTGATTGATGCAATGCCCTTTAAGCCAAATGCTGCTATCTGGGGAGCTCTTCTTGGTGCTTGCCGGCTTCATCGCGATTATAATGTAGCAGAATTTGCAGCAAGAAATTTGCTTGAATTAGATTTAGATGATTCTGGCAGTTATGTCCTTCTAGCTAATACATATTCAGATTGTGGACAACTAGAAGCTTTTGCAGATGTAAGAAAACAGATGAGAAAGAAAGGAATAGAGAAAAATCCTGGATGTAGCTGGATAGAGGTTAATAATAGGGTACACGTGTTCACTGTAGATGACACTTATCATCCACAAATCAAGGACGTTTATAGAATACTAGAGGAGATAGTCAAGAAGATAGAAGATACAGGATGCTATGTCAATCCAACTAATGCAGTTCGTTCTCAGTGCCATCACAGTGAGAAGCTTGCTGTTGCTTTTGGGTTGCTTAGCTTGCCTGCTTGGATGCCTATCTATGTAATGAAAAATCTTCGAGTTTGCCATGATTGTCACTTGGTAATCAAGCTGATCTCCCTTGTTACCTCAAGGGAACTTATTGTGCGGGATGGACACCGGTTTCATCATTTCAAGGATGGATGTTGCTCCTGTGGAGACTACTGGTGATATGGGGTATGGGATACATTCTCTTATTATTGTAGGCACTTTCTTTGTTACTGCTGTTATCCATATTTTGGTTATGGAATAAAGATCACACATCTTCTGTTAGATATCTTATTGTCATATATCTTGTTACATGGGGGTCATGTATTTAATTACAATGATTACTTCACCCATCCACTAATATTAATTTTTTGTTTATGGAAATTCATCATAATATCATATCAAGTAAGGAAATCAGAATGAACTCTTTCTATTTTAAAACATTGTTATGACCACATCAAATCTTGTATTAAATTGTTAAATGCAGAATCTTAAAAGATACATCTTTTGCTAATCTGGGTCATGCTCACTTGTTCCTTTGTTTTACTTTGTGCTACAAGTATGAGAAAAATAAATATATATAAAAGAATTTCTAAAATTTTAAGAGAATCACTTTCTAATCTGTATTTCTGCATTTATCTTAACATTCAGCCCCTTTCTGATCTTTTTGTATCCAGGATCTACAACCGGAGAACTCTGATAGAGTCAAGAACATGGTATCTATTTTAATGAGAGGCCCTATCTCTTCCTACGTTTCTTGGCTTCCTGGAAGGCATGCCCTGCTCCCTGAATTGCCTCTTTCCACTCTTCAGGTATTTGGATTCATTTTGGTTCAATTGTCATTTTGTAGTCTCTAAATCATGTGTACTGTTGCTGCAGTTTTACATTAATTGTTTGTAATTATTGAAACAATTACCCAGTACTATTTTCAAGGAAAATTGATATGGGTTTGTCAAATATTAATAGTTGCCTAATGTATGTTTCAAAAATGTTACTATCCAGAATACATAAATGGACTAGTTGAAGCAGGTAAAGAGGGAGGTAAGATGCTACGTGCAGGCCTTTATTGAACGCTGGCTCATGGGATGACTCCCTTCTTGCTGCTCTTACTACACTATCCGCAATGCAGCATGTGCTTGATGGACATGACAAAATTATTTATGCATTGTTCAGGCCTCCGGGTCACCATGCCTACTCAAGCTAATGGCTTCTACTTCCTTAACAATGCTGGTCTTTCTGTTCAATTGGCTTTACATTCTGGGTGTGCAAAAGTTGCAGTGATAGACATTGATTTCCATTATGGCAATGGGACTGCTGAGGTTCTATCGGTTTGATAAGGTTCTTACAACCTCCCTTCATATGAATCATGGTTCTTGGGGTCCATCTCACCCACAGAATGGCTCTATTAGTGAGCTTGTTGGAGGGGACGGATTTGGATATTATCTGAATCTACCTTTGCCCAATGGGACAGGGAACCAAGGATATGTGTATGCTATGACCAATGTGGTTGTCCTGGCAATCAGAAAGCTTTTAGCCTGAAATGATAGTTCTGGTCTGTATCCAAGATTCAAGTGCTGTAAGTTTAGTCTTTCTGCTCACCTTTTATCTAACATTTTATCTCGATTAATTAAGGGGCATGTCTATATTTTTAAATCTTGCGTAATATTTACAATATGCATTGTATGAAAGACTTCAATTTAAGCCATCTAGAAACAGTTTTATATGCCATTCTGCCTCATTCTGCTATAAATGACCATAATTATTATATGAACCATAGGCCAAAGAACAGATTAGGATACAATCTTCATGGCTTATAGAATCTCTGTACTGCCTAATGTGGGAGCTTGTAATCTGCAGAACTTACAGTTCAGATTAGAATAGAAAACATTCATGTCTAATAGAACCAAAATTCTTCTTGTCTTTAGGTAGAGGCTTTTCATCATATTCAGAAGAGTCATTTGCCTATGGTGTCCAATATTCTATATATGTATCATTAATCCTGCAAACAGTATGGAGTTCCAGTTTTTGTCTTGCTACCTCTTGAGAAATTTACTGTAAGTGTACAATAAATTTGGAGTAGCTCATATCACTGCTTGTGCACAGTTGGATCCAAATGGAAGACAATGGAGGGTTATCGAGAGATTGCCTGAATAGTTTGTGGCCTGGTGGGTAGGCACTCTGGTGGACATTTTCTGATTGTCCAAGAAGATGGATATCACATTACTCAGCCGATTGTCTTCATGCAACACTTGAAGGTGTGCTCAACCTACCGATTCCTTTATCGTCCAATCCCATTGCTTATCACCCTGAGGACTAGCGATTGTCTGTAGAAGGTATTGAATCCATTAAAAGGTTCCAGAAAGATACTGCATCGTTTTTGAAAGGTGATTAATTTGAACCGTATGATAGTAACTTGTAAAATTCTGTCTGATATAGTAATGTTATAGCAAAGAAAAATGAAAGGCATGGTTTACGTGGTTAAAATTGTTTTAAAGCAAACTTGCTATTGTCAAGGATCCTTGACAAAGATGAAAGTACTGCCTATTCTTGTGAATGCATTTGAACGTCTAATTTATATCATAGTTTGCCTTCCAAACACTAGCTACGCAGATTACAGTGAGACAATAATCTTTTCTCATATTTCCTACCGAGTAGTGTTTTTCTATTGTAAATCTTCTTTGTTTCATATTTGTGATGGAGAATATCACAAATAGTCACTCAACTTTTACCTATTTGACACTTTGATCACTCTTTTTTTAAATATATTACTTTGGTTACTTAACTTTAACTACGTTATTCACTTTAATCATTTTGTTACTTTTCAGTTAAAAAATAATTTTTTTTGCCATAATATCAAAGATATTTTCGTCCAACTACTCTTGTAAAACTAAGAAGTCTGAATTAGATTGATTGAGAGGAGTGACTAAAGCAAGATTTTGATGAAATTACCCTATAAAAATGCATATTTATAAAAATATTGTCTATTTAACTAAGATTTTGATGGAGGATTTAACAAAGTGACTAAAATGATTGATGACATAATAGTTGAGTTACCAAAGTGATATATTTGAAAATTGTCTGACCAAAGTGTTGAATGAGTCACAGTTAAGTGACTATTTAGGGTTATTATCACAAATGATATCTGAACTTATCCTCTATTTTATCGATGGTACCTGAACTTTAATTTTAATCACAACCAGTACCTGAACTTTTCGATTTCATTTTAAATGGTACCTAAGGCCACATTCGATAACTATTCCTGCCAAAAAAGTCAAATCTAAAAAAACAAAAACAAGTTCAAGGCAAGTCTATTATCAAAAAATCATCACTATATATGATCGCAACCCTCGAAATCATCAATATGATCGCCTCCCATGCCGTTTTTAGTCAGAATAGTGATCGGAGGTGGCTCTAGGTACCATTTAAAATGAAATTGAAAAGTTCGGGTACTGGTTATGATCAAAATTGAAGTTCAGGTACCATCGATAAGATTGAGGTATAGTTCAGGTACCATTTGTGATAATAACCCGACTATTTATAATATTCTTCCTATTTGTGAATATCAATCTTTTCAGTTTTGAGATTTAGTGTGTATCATTCTAAGGCCAAACTCTTCCAAATGGAACCCAATAGTGGTATGTTGGTAAACTAATCCTTATTATGTGGCCCGTCCCAACGAAATTAAAATAACAAATTGACCACAATCACAATACCACTAAGAGATTACAAGCAACGATAAATATCAATAAATTTAATTATGATCAAGCATTCGTTCAAAAGATGAGAGATTGACATATCAATATATCCAACAACGAGAGCAAGGTTAAGCAAGTAACTGAATCAAGTTGACTAAAATAGTCAACAATAACTCGGATAAGTAACCACAATAGAGAACTATTGTGTGAGAAACAAAAATAAATAAATAAATAAATAAATAAATAAAATTCTTCCAAAAATAAATGAAAATTCTTATTTGCCTTTTGCGGCCCTTTTCCATGTCGCCTTAAAATGAAGATATGACTAATACAGACATGGGTACTGGCAACTTGGCAAGGCAGCAACGCACTAATCCCCCTCCATGGCTGCTTCAACTGAGCGCGTAGATGTGTTCTGGGACTCGGGCATGCTGAACCATAACTCAGGCACCGGAGTATTCGACACCGGAATGGATCCTGGATTCCTTGACGTGTTAGAAAAGCACCCAGAGAACTCTGATAGAGTCAAGAACATGGTTTCTATTCTAAAGCGCGGCCCAATCTCTCCCTACATTTCTTGGCTTCCTGGAAGGCATGCCCTGCTTCCTGAATTGCTCACTTTTCACTCTCCAGGTAACTGCTTCAGTTCACATATTATTGGGGTTTTGTAGTCTCTAAATTCTGTCTTCTGTTGCTTGGATTTTTACATTATGTTGTTTGATTTTTCTTTTGAGTGAACCAGATTTGATATGGGTTTGTCAACTGTTTCATGTTTTGATTGCTTATTTGCATACATAAGTTATTAGTGCCTAATGTATGTTCCCCCCATATGTAACTGTCCAGAGTACATAAATGAACTAGTTGAAGCAGATAAAGAGGGAGGTAAGATGCTATGTGCCGGGACTTTCTTGAACCCCGGCTCGTGGGATGCCTCCCTTCTTGCTGCTGGTACTACACTATCCGCAATGAAGCATGTGCTTGACGGAAATGGCAAAATTGCTTATGCATTGGTCAGGCCTCCGGGTCACCATGCTCAGCCTACTCGAGCTGATGGCTACTGCTTCCTTAACAATGCTGGTCTTGCTGTTCAGCTTGCTTTAGACTCTGGCTGTGCAAAGGTCGCGGTGATAGACATTGATGTTCATTATGGCAATGGGACCGCTGAGGGGTTTTATCGGTCTGATAAGGTTCTTACAACTTCCCTTCATATGAATCATGGTACTTGGGGTCCATCTCACCCACAGAATGGCTCTATTC
Organism: Rosa chinensis; assembly: GCF_002994745.2. NCBI lineage: Eukaryota > Viridiplantae > Streptophyta > Magnoliopsida > Rosales > Rosaceae > Rosa > Rosa chinensis. The sequence goes on from NC_037092.1 coordinate 44,932,624, forward strand.
ATGAGCTCGGTGAAGGGGAGGGCTTCGGTTATAATTTGAATATACCTTTGCCCAATGGGACAGGGGACCGAGGATATGTGTATGCTATGAACGAGTTGGTTGCCCCGGCAGTCAGAAAGTTTGAGCCTGAAATGATAGTTTTGGTCATTGGCCAAGATTCTAGTGCTGTAAGTTTAGTTTTTCTGCTCAACTTTTATTTAGTTGTTTATTGTTTAAGGATCATGTCTCGGTTTTAAGATTCTGTGTTTACTATTTTACAATATGTATTCTATGAGAGAACTTCAATTTAATCGTAAGCCATCTAGATAGACTATTGTACTATTATGCTTAGAATTTCGCTGCTGTGTTCTGTCAGAGCTTGTTTTTTGCAGAACTGACAGTTCAGATTTGAATAGGAAAATTTGAGTCTAGCAGAACCAAAATTGTCATTGTCTTTAGGTAGAGACTTTTCATCATTTCTGGAATAGTCATTTGCCTATCCTAATTAATTTTACTTTATATAGCATTAGTCCTGGATAAAGTGTGGAATTCAAGTTTTTCTCTTGCTACCTCTGATGAAATTTACTGTTAGTGTACAAAATTTTTAAGTAGCTTATAGATATCACTGCTTGTACAGTTTGATCCAAATGGAAGGCAATGTTTGACAATGGAGGGTTATCGAGAGATTGGCAAGATAGTTCGTAGCCTGGTGGATAGGCACTGTGGTGGACGTCTTCTGATTGTCCAAGAAGGTGGATATCACATTACGTACTCAGCCTATTGTCTTCATGCAACACTTGAGGGTGTGCTCAACCTACTGATTCCTTTGTTATCCGATCCCATTGCTTATTACCCTGAGGACGAGCGATTATCTGTAGAACGTATTGAATCCATTAAAAGGTTCCAGAAAGATACTGTACTGTTTTTGAAAGGTCATTAATTTGTTCTGTATTGTGGTACCTTGTAGAATTCTGTCTGTGATATAGTAATCTTATTGCAAAAAACTAGTGTGGTTTACTTTGTTCTATTTGTATGATAAAAAACTTGTTTCTGTATGAACAACCCCCAGTAAGGGTGAAAATAGTGTTGTCTTGGCCTGTTCCCATGAATTCAAATACTAGCTACTCAGATCATAGTGAGAAAATAAGTTATTGTCATCTTTTCTCATATTTCATATTTGGTAAAAGTTGGCAAAAGCTTTCTATCTCTTGTGATTTATGATTAATGACATATATTACACACACACATTGGTTATTATTTATGGACTTCTGTTTCTCGTTTTCATTCTAGTTAAGATTTTATAGAAAGTGTTGTGTCTGTGTTATGCTAACCCTTTAGATTGTGTAATCTCAAAAAATATCTTTGCTTTAAATTCCTACAACATATTTGTTCCGTGAACAGTATGTTTCTATTAGTTTGCTGATATTGTTTGATTTCAGTTTGCAGATGTTGTTTGTTACTTTGTTATATATTCTCTTTTTATCAAAAATGAAACTTCATTTATAGACTTGGAACTGGTACATAGAAGGGATCTTAACTTGTGGCCTAATCACAACTTCGTGTGTGGTGGAAAATCACGCAGTAAAAATTCCCATGTTGGTGAGTCGGTGACTGACCTCATCTCAGAGATTTCATTTACCTAGGTGCATGACGAGCCAAAACCTTTTGCTTCATATTTTTGAAGATCACCAACCTTGTAGAGAATCCATCTTTTGTGATTTGGAGAGCATCATTCTAAGATCAAACATTTAAACCTATCTCCACAACCTCTCCACCATCGAATTCCTTGCTTTAACAGACAAACCAGATGTAGACATATAAGAATTGCCGGACTCTTGCAGACCCACAGATAATCTAATGTTCATTAAGCAACAGTTACTGAACATGATCAGAAATGGACAGCTCCGAAAACAAAGACCCGGATACAGAAACTGAAAATGGAAAAGTGAGGAGGGTGAATGTACTATGTGGAACTTGTTGAGTTGCTATGAATGTGGAGAATGGGGTGAAAATGGGAGGAAGGACAAGTAATTTTCCTTAATATACACGCGCGCGCGCGCAGATATATATATATATATATATATATATATAATTATATATAAATTTATATCTCTGCGACTGGTATCCTTGTCTCAGAATCTATAGAGGAAGACTAGATTAGTAATAGGAATTGGATTGCATGACTGCATTAGACTAGGATAAATTTGAGACTGAAATGATAGTTCTGGTCATTGGCCAAGATTCAAATCCCGTAAGTTAAAATCTTTCTGCTCAACCATATTTAGATTTTTATCTCGATTGTTTTAGTAGCATACTAGGATATCTATTTTATAATCTTCCATAATGATTACTATATATTACAATATGTACTCTATGAAAGAACTTAAAGTTAATCATGAGGCATCTAAAACTACAGGCCAAAAAAAAAAAATTCACGGCTGATAGTATGACGTCTCTACTATCGGCTGTAAAAGCTTGTTCTCAGCAGAACTTACTGTCAGATCTTGATTAGATTAGAATAAAAGCTTGTTCTCAGCAGAACTTACTGAAGAAATTTACTATTAGTGCCTTGGTGTAGAAAAGATTTTGAGTAGCTCACAGATATCACTGTTTTTGCACATTTTGATCCAAATGGAAGGCAATATTATTTGACAATGGATGTTATTGAGACTTAAGAGATTGGCCGGATAGTTTGTATTAGTAGAAAATAATATTTCAATTCAGGGTTAATTCAATAATTCTATTCATCCCACAATGAGGGTATATATACAAGTACAAAGGAGTAGTCTAACTCTAATAAGAAACAAAATTTCCATAAATACAGGATATCCTAATTAAATAAAATCATAATTACATACAGATTTACAACGATTCTACACTCCCCCTCAAGTTGGTGCATAGATGTCTATCATGCCCAACTTGTCAACTGAGCTGTCAAATACCTTCCTGGACACTCCTTTAGTAAAAACATCAGCTAATTGCTCCTCTGAGTTAACATATGGAAAGCGAATAACCTTTCTGTGAAGATTTTCTTTAATAAAATGACGGTCAACCTCCACATGCTTTGTTCTATCATGCTGAACTGGATTATGTGCAATCTCAATGGCAGCTGTATTATCACAATGCAAATCCATAGGCTTTTTAAGCTTGTAACCCAAGTCTTTCAAGACATTACGAATCCATAACATTTCACAGACTCCATGTGCCATACCTCGGAACTCAGCTTCTGCACTTGATCTGGCAACAACTTTATGCTTTTTTGCTACGCCAAGTGACAAGGTTCCCTCCAACAAAAGTGAAGTATCCAGATGTAGAACGTCTGTCAGTTTTATCACCAGCCCAATCTGCATTTGTGTACCCAACAACTTCCAATTCATCTTTTTTTTGAAACAATAACCCTTTACTTGACGCCATCTTCAAGTACCTCAAAATACGAAAGACTGCATCCATATGCTCTTCACTAGGACAATGCATAAATTGACTAACAACACTCATAGCATAAGCAATATTAGTTCTAGTATGTGAAAGATAAATCAACCTTCCTACAAGACGTTGATACCTCCCTATAGCAGTTGGAACTTGATCAGGATAAATAGCAAGTCTGTGATTCATCTCAATGGGTGTCTCCATTGGTCTGCAGTCCAGCATCCCTGTTTCAGCAAGTAAATCAAGGACGTACTTCCTTTGTGAAAGAAAAATCCCCTTCTTAGACCTTGCAACTTTAATACCCAGAAAATACTTAAGTTGTTCCAGATCCTTCATTTCAAACTCCTTTGATAGATACTTTTGCAATTCATTCATCTCTTTCGGATCATTCCCTGTAACAATCATGTCATCGATCAATATACACAATAAGAGCTGTAATCTTACCATTCTTGCGTTTGATAAACAAGGTATGGTCAGAATTTCTCTGTTTGTATCCAAAGGCTTTCATGGACTTTGAAAATCTTCCAAACCAAGCTCTTGGAGACTGCTTTAGGCCATACAAAGACTTCTTCAATTTACACACCTTGCCAACGTCACTTGGGTAATTCTAAACACCTGGGGGCATATCCATGTACACTTCTTCCTCCAAATTCCCATTAAGAAACACATTCTCCACATCAAATTGGAGCAAGGGCCAATCTTTGTTTGATGCAAGTGAGATTAGAATCCGGACAGTATTAATCTTTACCATAGGTGCAAAAGTCTCCTCATAATCAATCCCATAGCGTTGTGTATATCCTTTGGCAACCAACCTCGCCTTGTATCTATTAATAGTTCCATATGCATTAAGCTTCATTGTATCTATTAATAGTTCCATATGCATAAAGCTTCATAGTAAATACCCAACGACATCCTACAGTCTTCTTTCCAACTGGCATAGGTACTAGCTCCCATGTTGCATTCTTTTAAAGAGCTTCCAATTCTTCATTCATCGCCTTTGTCCATTTTGGATCCGTCAACGCATCCTGCACGTTACTAGGAATAGATACAGTAGATAATTGATCAACAATAAGTGCATGTGACCCAGAAATCCTATGGTTAGACATAAAATTAGCTATAGGGTATTTAGTTGGCTTTGATATCTGTTCATATTGTTTCTTAGGAATTCCCTTGGTAACGCTTTGTGATTTCCTAGGTTCGACACTTTCTAACCTAGAAGACTCATTAAAGTTTAGGGGTACCTGAGGTGGATCATTCTGACTGGGATCTTCAGTTGGTGATGCAGAAGAGGGAATATCTTGTGTGTGAGCTTTTGATACGTCTTGATTTTGATTTAGACTGTCTAGAAAAGTCGTCTCTTCTGTCTCGAAATTCACAACACTCTGTTTGGCAGTTGCATTTTCTGTCTTGGAATTCACAATGCTCTGTTCGATAGTTGCATTTTCTATTTCAGAATTCACAGCTCTCTGTTCGGCAGTTGCATTTTCTATTTCGGAATTTACAACACTCTGTTCGGCAGTTGCATTTTCTTTTTCGGAATTCACAATGCTCTGTTCGGCAAACTACATTTTCTGTTTTAGAATTTCTACCTTCAAATTGTTCCTCCAAATTTTCCAAGTCTTCAAAGACATCAAAATCAATAATAGAACGAGTATTCCCTTCACAACCTCTCTCCCCTTGAAGGGAAGACTGAGAAGCTCCCCTTGAGTAATAAGGCTCGGATTCACGAAAAGAAACATCAAGAGAGATATGTATAGTGCCAATAAGAGGATCATAACATCGATAACCCTTCTGGAAGTTAGCATAACCAATAAATATAGACTTACAGGCATGTGGATCAAGCTTGTTGCGTTGAGGCTTGGGAATATGAACATAAGCTGTGCACCCAAACACCCGGTTCTCCAAATTAGGCATAGAAGGGATGGTCAAAAGTGTGTGAAGCTTCTGATGAGGATTATGAAACTCAATCACTCGTGAAGGAGTACGGTTGATAAGATATGCTACTGATTTCACAGCTTCTCCCCAATAGGACCGAGGTACATTCATGCCAAACAAGGAAGCACGAACAGCTTCCATCAACTGCATGTTCTTCCGTTTTGCTAAACCATTCTGTTGAGGAGTATAAGAATTGGAGGTTTGATGACGAATTCCATGTGACCGGTAAAACCCAATCATAGGGCCATTCACAAACTCTCCACCATTGTCAGACTGAAACACTCTGACGAATTGTTGATACTGAGTTGCCACCATTTTGTGAAATTTGGTAAACATTCCAAATACATCACTCTTATTCTTCAGTAATGACACCCATGTCATGCGAGTGCAATCATCAATAAACGTTACAAAATACCGAGCTCCAGAAAGAGAAGGAATTTTCGCAGGACCCCAGACATCAGAGTGAATCTTCATCAAAGGAACATGACTTTTATTAAGACTTGGTGAATATGAAATACGGTGACTCTTGGCCAGTTCACAATGTCACAGTGGAAATCCAAATTACTAACAACTGAAAACAAATGAGGTTGCAGCTTCTTAAGATAACTAAAGGATAGATGACCTAAACGGCAATGCCATAACCATACATCTTCCTTTGCATTTTCTACCTCGTTGATCTGATTAGCTTGTCCCAAAAGATGCTTTTGTTTCTTTCTAGTCTCTGTCCGATCCAGATAGTATAATTTCCCCCTTCTAACACCATAATCAAGAATCCTTCTAGTCAGAATGTCCTGAAACACACAGAAAGACGGATAGAAAGTCACAATACATGCAAGAGCTAAAATAATTTGGCCAACAGACAGGAGATTATAAGCTAGTGATGGAACAACTAAGACAGATTCAAGGGTTAAGGTATCAGATAAAGCAATAGAACCTTCTCCAGTAACCGAAGTTGGAGTACCATCAGCAGTAGAGACAATGTCTTGATGGGAACGTCTAAGATTTTTCATAAGACTTGGGTCATTGGTCATATGGTCAGATGTACCTGTATCATCCATGTACTATTAAAAGTAACCTTACCCTTCATACATGACTGCGCTACATTAGCGGAGGCATTGTCTAGGTAAACTTCCTATGTAGTAGCAACAGCGGCCTTACCCTGATTCTTTCGCGGTTTCTTGGTGAAGTCCCACCAATCAGGGTAACCAATCACTTCATAGCACCGCTCCTTGTTATGACCTAATTCCCCACAGATAATGCACCTTTTGTTTGCATATGGATTTGGTTTACCTAGAGGACGGCGTGGAGAAGGTCTTGAGAAGCCTGGAGGAAGACCCTGTTTGCGTTGAGCCATAACAGTAAATTTGATAGTTACCAAATGCCCCATAGCTTGTTTCTTTGATTGCACCATTGAGGAATTCAGGATTTTCGCAGGATTGGATTTTCTAGGGTTTCAAGATGGATATGAATGTTTTGGAAAAAAAAGTTTTTTTTTTTTCCTTCTTCTTTTTCCAAAAAAAGGTAGGGTGATGGTGGTTTGAAATTCAGGATGGTTTGATTTCAAAGGTGGTGGTTCGTAGCGGTTTGTGGTGTTCTTCTGGATTTAGGATTCAAAGGATGCAGCGCAAGTTCAAAGGATTGAACCTGCTCTGATACCAAGTAGAAAAGAATATTTCAATTCAGGGTTAATTCAATAATTGTATTCATCCCATAATGAGGGTATATATACAAGTACAAAGGAATAGTCTAACTCTAATAGGAAACAAACTTTCCATAATTACAGGATATCCTAATTAAATAAAATCCTAATTATATACAGATTTACAGCGATTCTACAGTATTTACCCTGGTTGATAGGCTAGTGGATGTTTGCCGATTGTCCAAGACGGTGAATATCGCATTATGTACTCGGCGTATTGTCTTCTTGCATCATTTTAAGGTCTGCTCACCCTACTGATCCTTTGCTATCCCTGTTAGAAATAGGGATTGTAAGAGGCGAATCAATCCTTAATAAATAAAAGCTGTTCGTAAATAAATATATTTATGCACGATAAGGATTCCAAATAATGGTGCAATGTGCAATCCTCAAAAAAGAACATGTAAATATATATCTAAGAGTATATCAGCAAATCAAAATATGGACTCGTATATGATTTCTGATATATCTATGAGCAAATTGAAAGAATATCAAGAAAAAAGAAGTCAAATTCACTGACTTCAATTATGGGAGGCTTGCTTTAGTGCAATGTCCTAAGACAAAAGAAAATCCCTACACACTTGTAGATCTTCATTGACGTCTACTCTACAACTCTCAATCCAAGGCTTGTAGTGTTGCCTCATATTCTATCGTGAACATCAATCTATATTCTCTCTCAAAAGATTTGATGAAAAATGAGTCTCAAAACTGATGATATGGGAATTGGTCTTTGTGAGTCTTTTATAGAGTTCGGATTGAATAGTTGTATGAGAGGTTGCAACTACTCAATTTGAATTCAAAACGTACAAAATGTGTTCTTTGCACAATTGCTATCATATTTATCAGAAATAAAAAGAAATACGTCTTTCAGTAGAGATGTTTAAGTCCCTAGAGCTCGAGCTCTCAGGCCCGAAGCTAATTAGTCTTTGATCACAAAGTTCCAAGAATCCAATCCCATTGCTTGTAATTACCCTGAGGGTGAGGGGTTGGCTGTTGAAGGAATTGAATCCTTTAAAGGTTTCAGAAAGATACTGTACCTTTTTTGAAAGGCGTTTAATTTGGACTAGGTTATAGTAGCTTGTAGAATTCTGTTCATAATATAGTAATGTTATTGCAAAGTACTTGTTTGTATGAAAGTAAACTTGCTGCTTTACTTTATTGTTTATGTATGAACATCCCTTATTAAGATGAAAGTACTTATGTCTTGTTCTTAAGATGAAAGTACTTATGTCTTGTTCTATCCCTGCGAATGCATTTGAACCTTTAAATCATAGCGCCTTCCAAACAGTAGCTAGGCACATGTTATTTTATGATTAGGATTATGACGGACCTAGCCGTCTCAGCTAGGATTTCTCAGTGTACTCTTACATCGACAAAAATTTCAAAACCTCATCTTTCTTAACAAATTTTTACACTCTTTCAATGATTGAAGCGGTGGATTGAGACACTCTGATTCGACACTAGTTTCGCTGAGGGCAGTAGGGGCTGCTGCATTTCAAGACGACCAATGGTATATGGTAGGCTGTCTGCTGGCACCGAAGGCAAAGTTGCTAGGATTTAAAGGCACCATATCCACCATCTGGCATATCAGATCAGGGCTTACCATTCAGGATGCGGAGGAGCGTTTTATCTTCTAGTTCGAGAGCGAGGCCGTGTGCAACAAGATTCTGCATGGGGAGCCGTGGTTTTATCGGAACACAATGCTTGTGGTGGGGGAGTACGACGGCCTAGGTCCCATGGAGGATATGCTGCTGAATTTGATGGAAACCTGGGTTGCTGTAAAAGGGCTTCCTTTGGCTTTGAGGAACAAAGTGGCACTCTCCATGGTGGGCTCTTCTCTAGGGAATGTAATCCAGTTTAATCTGAATGTGTTGAAGAGAAAAGAAGAAGAACAACGAATCAAATTGAGTTCGATGTTTGTCGTTGGATTCGAAACTGGAAGGTTTTTGAGTTCTCATTTATTGTGAAACAGGAGCTAGTTTTCATCTTTTAAAAGGTGAAGGGTTTTTGTTGTGATTGTGGGTTGTTCGTTCATCATGCTCTAGGCTGTGACAAGCTTCTGATCAAGGAGAAGAAGGATATTCAAGCTATGTCATCGACGGTCTGGCTGGCCTGTCTCTGATCTCAGCGGTCGAAGCTGGATCTAACCCTCTGATGTGTCTGGCAAGGTTTTGGGGATGGGTGCCATGCCAGATCATAGCTGCAATGCCCTGGTTCCTATTGGGCAAGCTTCGGGTTTTTCTGGTGGTATTGTAGGTGGTCTCTTTGTTGAGAAAGGACGCCAAGCAATGGTAGTTTCTCAAGGGATGTTGGGTTCCAAGAATATGGGAAGCCCCATAATCTTGGAACATGTCCTGGTTGATATCAAAGCAGCAGGGTGCTTGAACACTCATGTACCTCTTCCATTCATCTCGGACGAGGTAAGCTTCGAAGTCTTTGGCTATGATCCTTGCATCGATAGCGTTTGGAAAGGCAGTTGCTAGGGTGGATTTCTCCTCCATTCAAGTGGCTCCAGTTGGAAAAAAAAATGTGAACAATTTGGACCAGTTTGGGAAGAAGTATTTAGCTTTTTCTGACTCGATCGATGCTTAAAGTGGAGGAGAATGTCTCCTTGGTTCTGCAGCATAAGAATGGTAAACTGATGGTTTCACCAAAAAATAAGAAGATTGGGCGACCCAAGGGAAGAAAGAACAGAATTAAAGTTGCAGATGAGTTAGCAGTGAAAAAGCTTAGAAAGTATAAGCGTTGGGGAAAATTTTTGAAGAATCATTCAAACTTTGAATCATCTGATGCTGAAACTACTGGTAAGAGTGAGACTATGCAGATGGTGGAGAGCGAGGCTGTGCAGATGGTGGAGTATTCTGCTGCAAAGGGTAATGTGTCACCATCTACTGCTAGTTTAATTTAATTTTTGTTTGGGTCGCAAAAACCAGAGCCTTAGTTGAATCCATTTTATGTCTGCTTTGAGGTTTCTTAGTTTTTGTTAGAATAAAGGTGCGTGGACTTCCTAAAAGGTGGGTATACTGGGAACTTTTTGGGTTTTTATTCTTCTAGAATAGAGATTTCAGGAGGTTTTAAGGAACAATTCTTTCTGTTGACCCCATGGGGTGTTTCGTTTTTGTATTGCTTGCTGAACTTAATGAAAGGGCTGACTTATTCGATCAAAATAAAAACATCAGCTAAGTAGATCATAATGAGAAAATACCAAGTAAAAGTTAGCATAAATTGTCTGTCACTGTGATTTATAATTAATGGCTTATATTCATGATTACAAACTTGCGTTTCTGTTTTTTTTTTTTTTTTTTCAATTAGTTTTTGACGATCATACATAGATCAAATTTTTGTCAAATCAAGAACAACATATATCAAGAAGGATCTAGATGTTCTCCTTGGCTACTCTCCATTCTTGTTTGTCCTTGACTTTTTATTTCAACCATTGATTTTAAAATATAATGATTTTGTTTAAGTAAATCTAAATTGTGTTTGGCCGAAACTCTAGGTTACTTGACCTAGTGGTAATAGAGTTTTAATTAGAGATAATCTCGGAGAATATCTTAGAGATATCCATTCATTGTATGATTATCTTTCCTAGTAAAATTTATATTTTATGCATTGTAATCCTCTATGTAAAGAGGCCTCTATTATCAATGAGGAGACACAACAATTTTATCTCAATTCCCGTTTCTCTAAAACACTTTATCAGCATGAATCCCTAACCTTGAAACCCTAAATTTGTAGCCTTCAAATCCCAGAAACCTTTGCCGCTCACCTTAAAGCTCTCAACTCCAGGAGTCCAGAATTGGCGACGCCACCCCAAGAACCGGCCAGATTTATACCGAACCGGCCTCTAGAAGAAACAAAAGATTCCCTGACCGGTTCACATTCTTCCTGTCCTCCTCTCGCCATGAATTTTTTCCAGGACAGGCAGCCAAAGCCCAGAATTCTGGAACTGGGAAAATTAACGCAAAAACCGGCCGGAAAGTACTTGAACTGGCCGGCAGAAACCCTGCACCTTGAACCGCCAGCCAAACCTTCATCTGCACAAGTGGACAGTCACCTAGCCCAGACATCGACGAGCCTAACACGTAAAGAGCCCAACGACGCAGCCCAGAAGGAAAAGCAAAGCGCGGCCCAGAAGGAAAAGAAAGCTCTCGGCCTAGAAGAAGAAAACAAGCCTCTGGCCCAGAAGCCCACTGACGTCAGCCCAGGGCCTTATCCACGTCAGCGTCTAGTCAGCGTCCGCGTCAGCAGCGGACCCCAGCACCACGTCAGCACCGGTCAACGCCGGTTGACAATTTTCGATCAACTTTTCAGACGACTTCCCGGCAGTTTCCGGCAACCTATTTCAAGGTATTTTTTGCTAAAAGTTCCCGTTTTTTAGAGTTCTTACATTCAATTTCTCTTCTTTATCGGGGACTTGCAATCTCCCTTCTTCTACGCCCCTTTCTTTATCATAGGGGAGACCAAATTAAGCTGAACTGTGGGGGTTCGTGCTCACTCCAAGCTTGAAGCTTGTAGAGTCCTCCAAACTTAGAGTTTGTTGAGATAAAACGATCAACCACAAACATCATTGTTTCGATCTAATCCAACCCCTCTTGGAATCGAATTTCTTGGAAGCGACTACGCTCAGAAATTCCTAATTTCTTGGAAGCGACTATGCTCAGAAATTTTTATTGTTTTCGTGGTAACCTTTTTTGCTCCGAAACTAACCCTAATCTTTTGTTGTTTGTTCAGGATCAGTAACCTGAACAAGTTGAGCTTCGCTCTACTAGAGACAACAGGCGGAAGATACCACAAGTGGGTCCGTGATGTGCGCTAGCTTCTTAAGGCTGATGGGATCCTAAGTACGATCCAAGAGCCAAGTCAGAATGTGCTTACTCCTCAACAAGCTGCTGCTTTTGAAGCGAATAGAGCTATGAACCAATGAAACTAAAGCCATAATTCTCATGACAAGGCACATGAATGACGCGCTCCAAAATGAGTACCTCAATTAGGAAGACCCCAGAAAACTATGGGTAGAACTCGAGCAGCGTTTTGGCAACGTTCATGACTCCCTGCGTCCTGATTTAGAAGTGAAATGGCATAGCCTCCGCTTTTGTGATTTCAAGTCTATACTTGACTACAACTCGGAAGCACTTCGTATCAAGTCTTTGATGGAATTCTGTGGGCAGAAAATCACTGATACGATGTTGATAGAGAAGACTCTCTCTACCTTCCCCGTCTCTGTATTGATCATAGCCAAGAACTATCGGATTGATGTCAATGCTGGACGCATCACAAGATTTCATGAGCTTATTGGTGCCATGAACGTAGCTGAAAAGCACAACAACATACTTGTGAAGAACTATAACTCTAGACCAGTGGGAGAAAAGCCAATTCCGGAGTCTAATTATAGTCGCGCCCCCCAGGGAGGGCTCCAGGAGCGAAACCCTAAGGAAAGGGATTATCCTGGACGATCTGGTCCATATTCTCGCCCAAAGAGAAAGGAAACCGCCAAGATAGGCGTGCACGGAACCGTAGAGGTCAACATGTGAAGAGAGAGAGAGGTAGAGCCTTCGGCTGTGGTGGTGGTGCCACCAAGGATCATAGCCATCCCCAACGCGCTCTAGGCACGCCTTGATCAAGGGAGCCTAACCATGATGATGCTTGTCTTCGGTGTGGAGCGTCCGGACATTGGGCTAAAGCATGTAATGCACCCTAGAATGTTACTAACGCGTACAAGACGTATCGTGAAGCAACGGAAGCAAATTACATAGAGCAAGAAGATCAAGATGACGATCTCGCTCTAAGGGTTGAAGACTTTAAAGGCCAAGATCCAGAGACTGGTGATTTTGATTAAGTCTTTTTATTTTCCAAGAGATGTAATAGGCAATTGCCATATATTTTTGTAGTAGATGCCAATGGTTTAGTATTTCTTCAAAGTAGACTCACCCAAAGTAAGTGTAATGTCTAGGAAGGTTATGAGATTAGTGGTACTTAAGCGAGCCTTGCTCCACCGATATCTCTCTACTCATCTGGTCACATTTATTTTGGAGTTACCAAAAGAAGTTAGACGACTACCATTGTTTTGCATTAGCTAGCATTTTAGATTAGATTTTCTTTGGTCAAAGAGACAATGATGTAACTCCGTTGGCTTATGAATAAAATTTCGAGTTCTTTTCATGACTCCATTTTGATTCTGAGCATATTACTTTGTGACTATGATGGCTGGGCCATCAGTATTAATTCAAGGACATGGAATATCCCAAGTTCCACTTGCCAAATGGCACCTTAATTACTGTCACAGAAACTCTCTACGCTCCTAGGGCAAATCATACCTATGAATAGCTAACGGATTTCATGCAAAAACGCATGTAGAGAACGAAAATGAGTTCCTTTGCAATACCTCTAATGATTGCGAACAAAGGCACATCTTAGAGAAATTTACGTGTCTCTCTAGTAGACTCGATGTCACTATTCGAGCTATTAAATCCAATAAAGTCATGAGAGACGATATCTTGGATTTAGACACATATTGGCTTTGTCACGACAGGATAGGTCATCCTGGTTATGATATGATGATCCGTCTACTAAAGAATTCACATGGACATCCTTTCTTTCGAGCGAAACGAAGCATGAATCAAAAGTTGATTCTTGGACTAAGTGTGACAGCCGCCGCTGCCTCTGGAGCCACCACTAGCCTAGGGCTGGCATAGTTCTTATCGATGATGCCATGGATAGCGTACATCATGGTGATGCTGCCCCAGGTGATGTTGCTATCACCAACTTTTCTTCAAATAGCGTTTCGGACGCTCAGGCCCAACCAAAATCCTCATTGGTTGCTTTTAGAGCCTCTCGCTCGTTTTACAAAGCTCGTTCCTTAGGGAAGTTAAGACTGAGACTATCCTATGTAAAGGATATGAAGATACTAATTATGTTCTTACATAGAATCCATGGGGATTCTGTGGACTGATTCAACCAACTTGCGGACGTTTAAATATCTCAAGATGTTGGTTGACATGCAAACACGCTGGTCACGTGTTGTGTCATTGTCCACTTGTAATGCTGCTTATACTACTCTCCTACCCATATCATATAACAATGGGCTCACTCTCCAAATCATCCTATTCAGTCAATTGGACTTGACAATGCTAAAGTGTTTATATCGAAGACTTTCGATGGTTATTGCATTGGGACTGATGTTGGACATCATATTCTCATGAACACACCCAAATGGTCTTGCGGAAATGACTACGATGGTAGTCAGGACATTGGTAATGCGCACCAATCTCCTTATATCCGCTTGGGCTGATGCAATATCGCATGTAGTTATGCTAATTCGTCTACGACCTACCGTCACTCAATCTACCTCTGCGTTACAGCTAGTGACTAGGTATAAGTATCGTTCTTACGCACATTTGAATGAGCCATTTATGTGCCAATTGCGCCGCCACAGCGCACTATGATAGGTCCTTACAGACGAATGGGCAACTACGTTGGATTTGAGACTCTAAAACAATAGTTCGCCAATTAATGCCCTTGCAAAGCGATCTCCTTACCGCTAAATTTTATGGTTCTCACTTTGATGAGACAGTCTTCCCGTTGTTAGGGGGAGATAAGAACACGGATGTTTCGCAGGAACGACATGAATTGTCTTGGTCTGTCCCCACTATGTCTCATCTGATCCTCGTTAAAGTGACAAGATCACACAAATATGTTGCAAACATGAACGTCCCTACGAGAGGACGTAGCGCCACCCCTACACGGAGGTAGGCATGGCGCCAATGCCAAAGAGAGTGGCACTCTGGTGTTATAGGCCATGGCCCCAGCTAGGATGCGTGGGAGGCCCGTGGGTTTGAAGGATACTTTGGCACATTCCAATCCTTTGATCATCTAGACTCAAAATCTGTCTTTTGAGTATCTTCCGGATTATGGTTATCATTGGGGGACGCCTCAATGTCATAACCTATTTCTCAAATTACACTAGTATACATGAGACGTGGGATAGAAACTCCATCATAATTGATGATGTAGTTGTGCATTTCGTTGCGCATGAGTTTGTTGAGTCAGATGATATTGAACCACGCTCTGTTAATAAATGAATGCCAACGTAGAGAAATTTTTCCTAAATGGAAAGATGTGATCCAGGTTAAGTTGGATTCTCTAACGAAGAGGAAGGGTTTTGAGCCAGTGACGCCAACACTTCCTGACATAAAACCTATTGACTAATGGGTCTTCGTTAGAAAGCGTGATGAGAAAAAGAGATGGCAATCTCGCCTTATGGAGCAAGGCTTCTCACAAAACGCCTTGGAATCGACTACGATGACACATATTCTCTCATAATGGATGTCATTGCACTCTACTACCCTGTCAGTTTGGTAGTTTCCGAATAACTAAACATATAGTTTACAAATGTGGTCACTACGTATCTTTATGGGAATCTAGCTACGGAATATACATGAAAGTTCATGGTGGACTTCATTTACCCAAGTCAAGTGGCTCTAGACCACGGAGCATGTTTGCAATAAGATTGAAACGCTTACTAAAGTGATTACTTGATTGGGAAGGGATATGCCATATGCCCATGCGTTTCCATAACAAGTTTCGGATTCTATCGCGGTTCATGTTAGACATGATCTTCATTAGAAACCCTTAAAGAGTTAAGGGAAACCGCTGAACACTTGAAATTCGATTTTGAGATGAAGGATTTTGGGAGAACACGATTATGTCTCGGTTTGGAACTTGAGCATTGTGTTGATAGATGCTTAGGCATTTTGACAAGGTCAAGCATTCAAGTACCCCCATGATCGTCCGTAGTGTTGATCCTGAAAATGATCCTCTTCGTCCGAAGGATGATGACGAAGATGTGCTAGAAGCAAAAGTGCCTTACTTAAGTACAATAGGCACATTATTGTACTTAGCTCAATGCACAAGACTGGACATCTGATATGTTGTGAACTTGTTAGCTAGATATAGCTTTGCGCCAACGCGACGCCATTGGATTGTTCTATCACTACAGAGAGATGATGGATTCAGACCCATCACACACCAGGAACGCCGCCAATACTGGCCTACGTCTTCTATCCCCATCCCAAAATGACATGTGTTTTGGAAGGTTTTGCTGATGTTGGGTATCACTCTGACCTACACAAAGGTCATTCCCAAACTGGTTAAGTGTTCACTATGGGTAAAGACCATCATATATTGGAGGTCTACAGAACAGACCCTAATCGCTATACTTAGAACAATGCAGAGATCATTGCTCTTCACGAAGTGGTTCGTGAATGTATATGGATTGGATCCATAATTACGCATGTTCGAAAAATTGTGGTTTGAAGTCTACCACAGATGAGCTTACAAGTATTTAGTATAATGCTGCTTGTTTTGAACAAATGAAGCAAGGCTACATCAAAAGCGACAACACCAAGGATAATCAGCAACAACAAACTCTCCTCAAGATCAAAGTGAACTAGGTTCAATCTGAGGACAGTGTGGCAGGCTTGCTCACTAAGTCATTTCCTAAATTCCACTTGCGAGGAACATGTTGGTAGCATCGTTTGCGGAAGTTATCCGAACTCCCATGATCGTTGTCATCAGGGGGAGATGCAGACCTCTGGGGGAGATGTCTACATGTATGGTCTCGAAACGTGAAAGGTGTGTTGTGATCTTTTTCCCCTTCGACCGAGGTTATTTTTGTTCCACAGGGTTTTTGTTACTCGACAAGGTTTTTAACGAGGCAACTAGAGAAGCACCACGTTTGGGCGACATAAGGAAGAGTGTTTAAGTAAATCCAAATTGTGTCTGGCCCAAACTCTAGGTTACTTGACCTAGTGGTAATAGAGTTTTAATTAGAGATAATCTCAGAGAATATCTTAGAGATATCCATTCATTGTATGATTATCTTTCCTTATACAATTCAGATTCTATGCATTGTCATCCTCTGTATAAAGAGGCCTCTATTATCAATGAGGAGACATAACAATTTTCTCTTAATTCCTGTTTCTCTAAAACAGATTCCTAATTAATGATCCACGTAAGCAAATAACTCTTAAGACCATCTCCAACAGATGAGTCTTTTGCCAGATGGACAACTAACATTTATTTTTGACCAACCAAATTATGTTCCAACCCATCTGTCTATTACATGTGTATTTAACATCAGAGCATCCTCTGTCAAATTTGACAAATTCTCCCCTTTCGGTCTTTTATTTTTTTATTGTTTCTTTCTCTCGCTCTCTCTCTCTCTCTCTCGATCTCTTTCCCTTTCACGTCTTTCTTCCTCTGCTCTCACCCAAAACTTCAAGCTTCCTCTCCTCTCACCCAAAACTTCAAGCTTCCTCTCCTCTCACCCAAAACTTTGAGCTTCCTCTCTTCAAGTTTCTTTTTTCTTCTTGAATATTAGGCACATGGATCAAAATGTTTCAGATTCATCTTCAGATGCTACAAATGAGGAATTTTGGGATCTTGCCAATTCATCAGCAGACGAAGAATTGATGAATCTGCGGATTACTGCTCTACAAGAGATGGGAAGAAGAAGACGCCGGACAACGTCACTTGGCTAATATCAGTAAGTAGATATTGTGAATGGCTGTTTAGACCATAGTTGATTAGTTGATAGTATGAATAATGCATTTGCAGAACTGATATATGTTTGATTAGGAAGACTAGCCCATTCATGTATAATAATGGTAGTGAAGACACTAGAATATATTGCATATATGTGCATATATTGAAAACTGATATATGTGCTATGTTGACTGTTGAGAGCCAGTTTTTGTGACTGTTTGAAGTATTGAACAAATGAATATGATTTTGGGGACTGAATCTTATTAGAAAGATTGCAACTTTATAGCCTTATGCTTGTGTTTTTTTGTTTTTGTTTTTACAGGCCTGTAACAGCCATGCCATTACATATGTTCCACATTATGACACCATTGGTATGCTTGTTTTTTTATCTGGGATAAATTAGGCAGTGGTCTTAATTTGGTCAAGTTTAATCTATCAGATATCTTCTTCATAATCCCTCTTGTTTTGGATTTTCCAGGAGCTAAGGATGAAGCCGTGTTATGTAGTTTTTGTGGGTCTCTCAGCTGGTACTAAAGCTTGTATGTACAAAGTTTTTCAAGTAAGTGTTGTGCATAATATAGATACTAATGTAATTGCTATGCTTTCTTTTGCACTCCCAGCTAACACTTCAATGTTGTGTTCTTGTTGATGATGGTTGTCATGAGTTATTTTGGGAAATTAATGCTTATTCAAAGCAATGGACTATGATTTCAAGTGAAATTTAAAACTTGTGAATGGCTGCACCTGAGCCTATTTCTAGCTTTTGCTTGCTGTCCATTCGCACAGCTCAAGCTTTTAGGACATAATGTTCTAACATTGTACCAAAAGCATTATTTGAAACCACCAATTAAGTGTTCTGACATTTCACATTTGTTTATGACGTTTTGGTGTTTATTATGATTACACTAGTGTGATATAGATTAACTATTTCAATCTATTCATCTTTCCGCACAATTACAAATGAGTGCTTGGTATGAACAAATCTCATATTGTTGCCATAGTTAGGATGCAGTCAACTAGATATTGTTTTGTTGTTTCTGTTTTTTACGTTGTTCCTATGGTAGATTGAGTTGCTGGTTTTGTAAGTAGACATATAGGTCCATACAACTACATGGTCTTTAATTGTTGGTTACCAGATTAGACTGTCAACTACATGGTCTTTAATTGTTTCTATTACCAAACATGTGACTGGAAATAATGATGAGTTAATGTGCAGACTGATGTCTTAAATTGATGAGGTACAAAAGGTGCAGATTGATTCTTTTCTAGCTCTGTTGTGCAGGCTGTAAGTGTTTTGCTCAGTAGTAAACGTGCAGAGTAGACAATGAGTTTATTATCTGCAATGCCTACAAGGTTGTTGGTTTGTTGGTTTCCATTTTAGTTTGTATCAGTTTGAGGTTTTGTCCAGTGATCATGTATTTGACTGCTTGCAAACCCTTTAAGAATGACTATGTTTCCTGCTATTTGACTGCTAGAACTGTGCAGTTTCTGTTTCTGTTTTCAATCCATTTCAATTTGTTGGTTTCCAGTGAAGTTGTATTTGACTGCTATCAAATTCTAGATGATTCTGTTTCCTGCTAGTTTTCAAGCAGTTTCTGTTTTTGTTTCAGGCTATGTATTCCCCTCTCTCAAATTCTCATAATCTCAATTGCATCTCTTTTCTCATAATCTCAATTGCATCTTTTTAAATGGAACAATTCATTGTATGATATTTGATTACAAGAAAAAAAAAAAAAAAAAAAAAGGAAAAACAACGTAAATAGAATTTTATATATTAAAGTAATATTCAAATTTGACATCTCCATTGGAGCTAAAAATAGTCAAAATGTTGCTGCATCAAATTTGCCATGTCATATGTCAAATTCAAATTTGACCAAAGCCAAATAACAAACCCAATGGAGATGCTCTAAGGACTCAATTTTTGACTTTTTGTATAATAACGACGTCGATCATTAAGAAATTAAGAACCATTAAGAGTTATTTGCTGACATGGATCATTAGCAACCATTAGATTTTGAAATCAATGGTTGAAATAAAAGTTAAGGACAAACAAGAATGGAGGGTAGCCAAAGAGAGGATCCGGATTCGTATCGAGAATCTAAACCTGGCAGATCATTTCTTGAAAAAAAAACATTTAATAATTAATCTTGAATTGGGTCGACTCTTGCTGAAAAACACGTCCCCCACATTCGAGGTTCCACCATTAATTAATTTCCAAATCTGGGAAGGATGGAATTAATTTTTATGCCCTAATAAATTAAGAAGAGAAGGAGAATAAAACTTCGGATATAATATGTTCCACGCTTGCAAACAATTCTTCATCTTGCAAACAAAAAGAAATATTGAATATTGTGAGTAGGAGAAACCACATGATGCATGTTGCTTTTAAGTATTAATTATGTGCTTGGTAGAGAAGGACAACAGTACGTGGCACCTAGTGATTTTAGTTTCTTATTATCTCAGAAGAAATATTCTGCAAAAATCAGCTAAGTGCATGACAGCTGAAATTATGATCGGTTCTTCAATTATTATTGATTTTCATGTTTGACCACATGTGGTTAGTGGTAGAGACCAAAATTTAAGCTTATTGGAGTACACCCAAAATATAATATCAATTATCAAAACATAAAAAAAAAAAAGGGATGCAGGTAATATTTTTTTTCAAAATAATTGATTGAGAATCGTTATTTAACTAGTATATATTATTGATGTTAATAAATCCTAATTCTATGGCTGATATTAAAAAATTTGGGATTTAGGGATATTGTTTGTGTATATTATATGTTATTGATAATGATTATTAGAAATTGGGTCCAAATAAGGCGAGCACGTCATCAGAAGTTCAGAACTTGGGTCCAAACTTGGGTCCATCAAGTTTGAATTCCCAAAAATATATACCAAAATTCTCTATTCTAAAGCCCCAGCGCTGAATGAACACTACCCTCTTCAGACCAAAAAAAGAACAGTACCCTCCAAGTGATTGGACGATTTTACCCCTTACACTAGGATTTGACTGTTTTGCCCCTGGATCATGTTTTGTCGTCTTTCACCGCTTGGTCGCGTCATATCTCAACTCTTTTGTCATTCATCCTAGTTATATTATTCTTTTCCAAGGACCTCAACTGGTCCAACCAATCCCCGAATTCATATATATTAGATTAGTACACTGCACTGAAACGAAAATGCAAGCAAGACTCGGCTTCTAGCTTCTGGTTTCTTCTATACCTTCACCAATTATGATTGTAGAATACTAATCACATTACTCTTCTAGAATACTAATCATATTCTAAGATCATAATGGAGAGAGGAATAGAAGTAGTGTAATACTGGAATATTGGGGTTTCTCTTCACAAACAAACGAGCTAACATCATAATAGAGAAAGCCAGCAGAAATGAATAGAAGTACTGTTGTAATAGTGAACTATTAGGGTTTCACTGTATATCCAAATGAGCTAGCTATACAAGCATATACACTTGCATATTTCTTTGTAATGGGTACGTTTAAGCACTTTTACAATCCCCTTTTTCTGTTTATTTATTTTCTCTTCTCCTTTCCAACATGCATGAAGATGGAAACTTTATTATTATTATTATTATTATTATTATTATTATTATTA
Organism: Rosa chinensis; assembly: GCF_002994745.2. NCBI lineage: Eukaryota > Viridiplantae > Streptophyta > Magnoliopsida > Rosales > Rosaceae > Rosa > Rosa chinensis. The sequence continues at coordinate 44,953,822 of NC_037092.1, forward strand.
TTATTATCATCATCATTTTTTAAGGAGAATCTGCCAAGCTAAAGAGCAAGAAGACCAACCTGATGCCGAGGTTATTGGCTGCTGATGAGGCTGAGGCAAGTACTAGCCCTAACCCTAAGGGGAAAGAGCAGGTGCTTGCTTAAGGTATCAAAATCTCAAGACATTCTGAACTTCAAGCCTTCTTGAGTGGGAATGATTTCTATAGACTTTTAAAGATGTTTCTAGTTGATATGTGTACCACAATTGAGTGCTGGCAGATTAGACTAGATGAATGATTTTGCCTTAGGAAGTGAGATTATCCTCGCTTAGTTTGGCTTGCTGTTTCAGCGAGCGACCATTTAGACTTTAATGAGTTTAGGTGTGACTTAGATAGGACATCCGGTTTGTTCCGGCTCTTCTTATGTAAGTTCTGTTAGACTCTGGCCTGTTCATTTCATGGCTTTGATATCTAATATAATCAAATCCTTTTCAAAAAAAAAGGTGTTAAATGGAAAAATTGGGTGATCAGAAGTTGTCTAATTAATGTATGACTTTGTTTTAAAATTAAAAGCTAATCTCAACGATGTGCGGGAGGTTTTATAATGAAAGAAAAAACAAAGAGAGTAGTGAGATAGGATGGACTTGAAGACAAAACTCCCTACACAAAGTGACAAAACAAAATAATTAAAAGCCAATTAAATAGCAAGCTCAATTTCCAGTAAACTGTAAAAAAAAAAAAAAATTCATTATCGAAGACACATTTTTTTTGAAAGAGAAGTTGATATCATTAGATCAAACAGCAACAAGGCTATAGTCTATCATTATCAAAGACACATGCATCATCACCCAGTACCATTTGATTTTGATTATTGTGTATTCTCAGTTTTTTCTTTTTTGAGAGTAATAGTCAACCATTGTATTAATAATAAACATAAGAAAAATTATAGCTTATAGATGTAGAAGCTACATCAAAATATAAAATAACAAGAGAAGTACTAGTTGCAACAAAGCATCGGAAATAAAACCTAGTAAGGATACGAAATGATGCAATTAAGCATTTGATGAGGCACTAGATAGAGTCCGGGCTATGTAAAACGGTACCAATAGTATGGTCGACTATACTTCCACGCAAAGATATATGTCGAATAGAGGGTAACCTTCTATCAAGGTAACTTCCGGTAGTGTGACCGACCTTGCCTACTCCACGCAAAATAAAGCGCTGAATAGAGAGCAATCTTCTACCTAAGTAACCAAAGAAGCAATTGCAACATGCAGATAATTAGTTTAGGGCCCAAAAACAGTCTCTCGGATCCCAAATGTGAACCCTAACAACTTCGGGCTCATTCACCAGCTGCCCGGCCTCAAGAAGGAAGGCCCAGCCCAAATTCCACTTGAGCAACCCAACAGAATAGAGGCCTAGGCCCACCAGGGTACTTTGGGCACCCAAAGCCTCTCTGGGCACCAACCTTGATCACGGCTCTGACAGCTACTCCACCGCCCATCGTCGGAGAAAGCACCACCCGGTCCCACCACTTACCCGAGATAGCCAAGGATGCCGGACTCTCTGGGTAGTCCTGATCCGAGAAGGCAACATAGCCATTGCTCCTCCCCATTGAACAGAGACACAACGACCCCGATCAAGGAATGGGAACCAGAGATCTCCACCACCAGGGTTACTCAGCAACGCCGCCGCATCTTGACTCCATAATAGCCCATGCAGACCTGGATCCCAAATCTGGCCCCAGAGCCGGACTCGATCTCCGGCAGCCCTCCATACACCCAATCGCAGCCTCTTGCCATTCACCACCTCGCTCCTTATCGTTGCCCACTGGTTCTTTAGCCTAGACAAACCAGGTTGAAGAACGGAATGCGCACAGCCACCGGTGAGATGTGCTTGCCATGGCCGCCGGATTGAATCACAGAAAAATCCTGAACGCTTTGGGCGATCTAAGATTGAAAAATAAGGCCACAAGCTCTGCACAGTATTCATGACACCAGGAACGGGCCGTCGTACTCCTCCGCTAGCATGGAGGAAGGTGCTAGAGACGGCCATCTAAGGAGGTGGCCGCTCTCACCCTAGCAGAGTGCTAGGTCGAGTTATTGTGTATTCTCAGTTGTTATGTGATAAGAATAAAATCAAAAATCAAAACCGCATTGCCCTTTCATGCCCATTACAAGCAAACTGACCCTCAAACTATCCTTGAGATGTTTCCATTGGTAAAGGAGTGCAGTCAAGGAGCTCAATTTCAACTATGTCATGCATAACAACCTCAATATATTATGCAGAATCAATTGATAATACCAGCTTGTATCATAATCTGTATAAACTAATGATGATCTACAAGTCTGTAACTCTGTAACACTAAACATTAGTTTATATACCAAGGATAGAAATATAAAAGAGAAAACTGCATTTAAAAATAGTGGAGGAAGGTACATGTTGACTAGGGTCAAACCCTAAAACAATGAGTAGTAATATGTGGGTTTTGAACGGCTGATGGGTACCCTTGTTTGTCTCTCCTTGAGTCGATCAGATGAAGAACGCGCTTAGCTTGTGCTGGGTTAATAATTCATTGACAATTGAGAAGAATGTTTCTGGAACCTAGAAATATTTAAACCGCCGAACTCGATTAATTCCTATCTTATATGCTTGTACCTGATCGAGTGGGAAGTGTATCATATTTTATGTGTGACATTTTGGCCTATAGCGTACCACACACTTCTCACTTATAAATAGACCACATCTTTGCTCTGTTAAACCACTCTCTCTAATTCCTAGACATCTCACCCACCATTTACTTTACTAGCTAGAGAGCTGTCTTCTCTATCTTCTCCTGCAGCTCGCTTCCGGTAGCTATAGCACTGACATCCATGGCATCTTCAAATAATGATCATGATCAGGTTAAATCTGCAGGACTCTTCGAGAGGTTATGGGGGAAGATAGTTAAGTTTGGCTTGATGTTAAAAAAACTAGGGCAAGATGATCCAAGAAGAATTGTTCATTCTCTTAAAGTGGCACTTGCTGTTACATTAGTCTCCATGTTATTCTACTTTGAACCACTATATGACGGTTTTGGTCTTGCTGCTATGTGGGCTATTCTGACTGTTGTCATTGTTTTTGAATTTACTGTTGGTCAGTTCATACTTCATACATGTAATTAACCATATTTCTATTCGTATATGGATTTAAATTAATCTCAAAGAATCCATATCAAATCATTTGAAAAAATTTCAGGAGCGACGATAGGACGAGGTTTGAATAGAATGATGGCAACTTTAGTAGCTGCTGCTCTTGGCATTGGAGCTCATCGATTAGCAACTCTTTCTGGAAAGCAAGGAGAGCCTATACTTATTGCTCTCTTTGTCTTCGTAGAAGGTACATATGTATATAAGGATGATAAATACTAATTAGGTTATGTATGCTTCCATTTTATTCTATGTTTCATCTTGGTTTTGAATTTGGTGCAGCTGGAATAGTGACATTCTTCAGATTTATTCCCCAAATGAAGGCCAGATACGATTTTGGTCTGCTGGTATTCAACTTGACATTCTGCCTGATATCGGTCTCTGGCTATCGCGACGATGAGGTTATACGAATGGGATTCGAGAGAACAAATACCATCATCATTGGAAGCTGTACTGCTGTTGCTGTTTGTGTTTTCATTCGTCCCGTATGGATTGGCGTGGAACTTCACAATCAGATTGCTACCAACATGGAAAAGCTTGCCAACTTCTTAGAAGGTACAGCTATCCAGCTATAAGCAATCAATAATTATTCTTTTTTACTTCTACTATCAATCACTTTTATACGTGTTTTTATTATCACGCACATAGATATATACATGTAAATTAATATTATGTGCACTTTGTATTTAAAAAGTATCTAACTTTATTATTATTATACATATATATGTATGTATATGTTCTTGCATTTATATTTAACTTCGCCAAAAAGATTCATGTATTATTTTTAGTTTGTTTTTACTACTACGTACCAAGAAACTTAAAAGTAATTATCTAACAAGTTCTTGCATGTATAATTACTTAATTACAGGATTTGGAGATGAATACTTTTCAGTATCTGAGAATAGCCAGAATAGAGACAAGTCATCTTCTCTTCAGGGATACAAAAGTGTTCTAACTTCAAAAAGCAGTGAAGACACCATGGTAAGAACAAATATTCAAATCAACTGAGAATATAAATTCCACATTGCATTAAAGCTAGTTTGCATGGTCCTATTAGGGTTGCTTTACTCGTTGCAATCGGATTTCAATTAGGTTTTATGTTCTAAATTATTTTTTTTTATATTATTCTCCAGGCTAATTTGGCAAGATGGGAACCGGGCCATGGGAGGTTCAGGTTTCGTCATCCATGGAAACAATACTTGAAAGTTGGAACCCTAACTCGACAATGTGCGTTCAAAATTGAAGCTCTCAACAACTACCTTACCTCTGAAACCCAAGTATGATAAGCAAGCACTTTCACCAATTTACGTTGTTATTATATATACCATACATATGATCTGACTTATCTTTTGCTATAAATTCTTGTAGACACCTCAGGACGTTAAAAGCATAATACAAGGGCCAAGCGTGGTTATCAGCTCAGAGTGTGGGAAAGCATTGAAGGAGTTAGCAACCTCAATGAGGAAAATGACCAAATCACCCTCAAAGGATCCCCACATTGCAAAGTCTAAAGATGCCGCTGAAGAACTCAAAACTGTTATAAGATCAAGCTTGTGTAAACACCAAGATGATTCCCTAGATATAATAAAAGATGGTGCAGTGGCATTACTACTCTTTGAAATTATCACATGTACAGAGAAAATTTCTGAGGCTGCGCATAAACTAGCATCCCAAGCACATTTTAAGGATGTAAAACCTAGAGTGACACCGGTCCAGGAAAACTCGGGGAATGATGGGCCGCACCATGTTATTACGATTGAGGGATAATCGCGCAGTTACCCGAAACTGCTAACTCGTCATTCACTCCGTCAATGAGAAGTTCAAGAATGGAAGGGTAGATTGGGGATGCTTGAGCAGTTCTTTGTCAATAAATAAATTGCTGGAAGAGCTTATTTAGCTTTTTTAGAATTTTCTTTTTCTCTCCCGTAGATGCATTTAGTGTCTTTTCCACTGGAAGCTCAGAGGTTCAGTTCGAAGCGTTTCGTATTTGTACTCTCTGCAAATGATAAAAAGTCACCTTTTGTGATCACAATAATCTGTCCTCCTTCCCAAATTAAATAAGAAAAAAAAAAAAGATAGATCGAGTGGAACAATTCTTTTGTACTCTCATGCTTGGATACAGAAAATTATTGCACTTACCGTCTTACTGATAAATTAAGCATACCCTGCTAGACCTGAAAGTTGAGAGGTGTTTAACACCTAATTCCTCTCTCTTTCTTTTCTAACCCCAGCTCACCCATGCATGATGCAGATTCGAACCTGTAACTTTCACTGTGTTGGATTTTCCCAAAAACCAAGACCGCAATTCACAAGCACACCTAACCCCCTATTAATTATCATGATCTATTAACAAGATAGAAGACGCAGGAAACTAATAATTAGATTGCAATCCTTGAATCACTTACTCTTTTCATTAAACTAAAGGGTTAGATTTGATGTTGATCTTTTTATTTGGTAGATTGTTGTGAGCACGTTTTGATACTATCTAGAAGCTGCACTTTCTTCCTCGAACTGCTTATATGGCATAGGTTAGTTAGTAATTATTCTTCGCCTGCAAGCTTTCATAAATTAACTTAGTAGGGTTTCGTCAGTGAAGTTTACACTAGGGTTTTGTAAGTGAATCTTAGACTTCTTGATCATATGCATGACTGCATGAGTAACTACTTTTTATATATATTGGTGTGAAAATGTTCATCTGGTCAGTTATTGACCAAAAAAATAATGCTCAACCACCCTTGGATGTAAATCCAATGATAGAGAGAATTATTATTAAGTTGAGGTGTTTTGTTTTCCACCCTTGCATGTAAATCTAAGGGTTATTAAGCATAAATTCTTTGGTCAGCAACTGACTAGATGAACACTACTGAATGGTTTAAATTTCTAGGCGGTTATTTACTGTTAATGGACGCTCCTGATATGACTTTGTTTAATACCTCAAAACTAAAATTGAGAGTACTTAACGTGTAACCACGTTCATATTCAATGTTCAACTGCTGCCTCATTAACTAATTCATTTTCCTCTCCTCTCGTAAGAGCTACCATAGATAGTCCACCTCAGCCCCACTCCCCACAATAGAAAAACATTGTCATTAAGCTAGCTAGGTTCCTTTCTGGCTTTGTTTATGCCATATTGTTCAATTCCAATTACAAATCTAATAATTTTTGTTGGAGAGAAATAGTATAAGATTCTTGAAATCCAACAATAATTCTGTCAAGGAATAAAGAAATTGAACTTTGTGATATCCCCAACCTTACCCATTTAATTATTCAACGTCTAGAATGTAGATGATTTCTTTCTTATAAACCATAGCTTACATCCAAATCTTGGGAATAAAGGTTCTCACTATTTGTTGTTGTTTCCATTCCCAAGGAATAATTTGAAATCTAGTTTTGATTTGTAGTCATGATTCGTAGTATATACATATCGACACGTATCGGATGCATCTGGAAATATTTCTTTTGAGGATGTTTTTGATAGGAACAACTGCGCAGATACGGCCTGATCAAGAGATTAATTAAAAAGGGGTTTCACTTAAAGGGGAAGTCTAAGGTGTGTTGATGTTTGTCATACATCAACTTTTTAATTAATATATATTAAATTAAATTAGTTGGTGAAACCTATTGTACAGGTCAACAGGTTATCCAATTATAATTTGACATGTGTACTTAAAAAAAAAAAAATTACCATATTAAGTACTCATTTATTCTTTTATACGTAAATCGTTCAAAAACTTGTAATGAATATCGTAAATATAATAATTACTTTTATTACAACTATAATTATCATTAAATACGTCCAATGTGATCTTTTGTTGTAAAATGCCTCATCGATGATATAATTTACAAAAGAAAGGACTCTAATTACAAAAAGAACAATTGGATTACAAGAATAAGGACTTGAAAAGTTTTAGGTCTAATATGATTATTTACCATATAAACAAATCATTTGTTGTAGCATTGGTAAGTGGATCGTTTTTTTTTGTAAATGGATCATATTTCATGTAATTATCATAAAAACAACCATAATTACCACTTTATACCTCAATTGTTGTAATCTATAGTAAAATGCATTGTCAAACGAGTAATTCTCTCATGGATGATGAGATTTACACAAGAAAAGTATTAATTACAAAATATAGAACTTTAATACACAATTAAGAACTCGCGCCTCTTTTACAATATATACATAAAGTTTTACCACTTTGACAGCAATTCGTTGTCACATTAATAAAATGGTTCTCAGACTTGTAATATAAAAAATTACCACAAATAAGAGTTTGATTACTACTTCTACAACAATTCGTTGTCAAACTTGTAATATTGAAGAATTACCACAAATACAACCTTGGTTATTACTTTGGACCTCAATTGCCGTAAAATCTAGAAAAAATATTGTCAAATAAGTAAATAACTTCTAAAGGACAGTAATTACAAAATAGACAACCTTATTACACCATAAAGGACTCACTGCAAATTTACTTAAATATATGAAGTTTTACTATTATAGCAACACATTCGGTGTTTTATTAGTAAAGTGGTTCTGAAAACTTGTAATAATAAAGTATTAAAAAGTGAACTAAGTTTTTTTTTTTTTTTTACCCGAACTGAGGATTGGGTTCTCTATTTCCCTTTCTCTTCCAACGCCCTTCTTAGTTCTTCCTTCTTCCTTCTTACTTCTTCCTTCTTGGTCCATAGTTAATCTTTGACTCTCAGATTATTTGCTTCTTCTTTTTTTCTTCTTTTGTTGTCATTTTTCTTCGTTCTATATCTTTTACTTCCTCTCTCCTCCAGTCGCTCTCACCCTCAAAAACCAGATCGAAAAACATACCAAACACCAAACAACCAAATCTGAATCGTACCTTCGCCATCCGTTTCGTCTTCCTTCTCTCTTAGCCTCTCACATCCTGCTTCATTTCCTATGAAACCAATCTTGGCCCAAAATCCGTAATACCCAAATCAAAAAACCTAACACCTCAGCCCCAAATACCTCCTCCAATCTCACTTGCTCTCTCGACTTCTTGCTTAGCAATCAGTTGCTTGTCGCACTCGATTTCTGTACTTGCAATCGAAATCTTGTGGCTCGTTAGGTATTTCTTGCTTTTTGGTATATGTTTGCAGTCTATTTTCGGTAAATTGGAGTTGATTTTGGTTAGTTCTTTGGTTTTTGAATGTGATTCTATTGCAGCAATTGAAAGGGGCTTCTGGGGCGGAAGAGGATTGCGCATATTGGGTCCAAGAAAGCTGAGAGAGGTAGTGATGGCTCTTCTATGGAAGGAAGAAGGTCTGGCCTTGTGCATGAGAGTTCTTCTTCACAGGTATATGCAATTTGTTTTAAAAAAATTCACCCTGTTTTGGTCTTTTTTTATTATTTTTATTGGATTTATTATTTATATATGAATTTGGAATTTGTATGAAAAGTTGTGTTCTTGTTAATTTGTTGGAGGAGGTGTCGAATGAAGGAGGGTCAACTTGGAGGGGGTTTGAGATTGGAATATAATGGTGGCATTGAGTAATGTTAGGGGTGACCTGATGAATTTGTAGAGGTGTGGGTGTGACCTGATGAATTTTTTAAGGTCAGGGTTTTTGGGTAAACTTAGAGGTTGTGATGACTTCTGTGGGAATTGAGTTTTAGAGTTTCTGTGTTGTAGTTTTATTTCAAAATTTCTGGGTTGGGATTTGGTCTTTTGGCTGTTCACTGTACAAAAATGTTTGTGGTTGAAGAACCCGTGCAATGCTAATTAAGCTTTTGTTTCTCTGTTATGCTAATTAAGTTTAGTACATTCACTAAACTCTTAGTGCAAATTGGCTTTGGGGTTACCTTTTTACTTGTCTATGGCAGTTGGGTTGGGTTTGATCGATGTTTCTCACCTCATTTTAGTTGCTTTGCCCTTACTGAATATTGGTATGTTCTGTTGAGTTGTTTTTATTAGTTTTATTTTCTGATTGCTATAATCAAAGTTTGACTGAGTTGGAACTGTATTTTGGTTATTCAATCATTTTCTGATAAAGATGGATAAATGCCCAAAATGATTTATTTTTCATTGATATGCATTTGTATAACTGCATAAATGCTCACCCCGCTAGCTTCTATTTATGACCTCTCTGGAGGATCTGTCTTTGTTACTTGGCTGATTAGGATCCTCAATAATCCTTGACCAAGTACACCATGATGGCATGATACATATCATATTGTGAGGATGCTAACATTCTTTCAATTTGGGGTAGCAATTGTTGTAAATTACCCTTGTTTTATAGCAATACTGTTATCCTCTCTTAAACAAGATTATCTGAGATACAATAGGTATTTTGATTAATAATTGTATACCCAAACCATTTCAATTGTCTGACATGGTTTACCATGTGCCTTGTAGATTCGAGTTTCAGCTGTCCTGACAAATGGTGCATATCTTTTGAACGTCGATTGTGATCACTACTTCAATAACAGTAAAGCTGTTAAGGAAGCAATGTGTTTCATGATGGACCCAGATTATGGGAAGAAGACCTGCTATGTACAGTTCCCACAAGAAGAGGGCTGCTCTTAGTTCTTTTAATTTGAGATTCCAGGGTAGACACTGAAGAGGACTTTTCTTTTTTCCTTGTCTTTTTTATTTGTTACTTCCACACTATGCAACTATCCAAGTCATTTATGGTTAGGAAATTAAATTCTGCAGGCTCTTCAGAGAAATTCAACCGAAGCTATGATGGAGGCAAGGGTTGTTGATATTCTAAATGCAGTAAGGCTTATTTCAATACTACTGTAGATATATAGCTTCGCTGGTATTGCTTTCGTTTGTGTTGGTTCTAAAGTTCTGTCACTTTTGCGGCATGTGCTAGAGCAAGCTACCAGTATGCTTGATTAAATATTTCAACCCCTTTGCAATTGGTTAAACTATGATTTGATCCTCTTTGTTCTCTTACATTTTAAAATTTAGTATAATCAGCTTTTGATGAAAACACTATATGATTGCAGATGGAACCACTTGCATATAGGAAAATGGACTTTGAAGAATTTTGTGCTGCTGCAATTAGCACGCATCAATTGGAGGCCCTCGAAGGATGGGAGCAGATAGCATCTACTGCTTTTTAATTTGAGATTCCAGGGCTGTCAAAAGAACTGAATCGACCATTCCCATTTTCAATATGGAAGACATTGACGAGTTAAGGTGAAGGAAATCAACTATTATCAATTAAACCTGAAGCCTTTGCTGAACTGAAGGTGAAGGAAATCAAGAATGGGCGGTTGGCAATGACCTCAATATTTGGATTCTTTGTTCAGGCTATTGTAACTGGAAAAGGGCCAGTTGAGAACCTCTATGACCACGTTGCTGATCCCGTGGCCAACAATGACCTCAATGTTTGGATTCTTTGTTCATTCTTTTTTCTTTGTTCAGCTTCTTTTTGCTTGAACAACTTCTTTGTTTATTGGCCAAAAGAAAAGAAAAGAATACAAGAAAAAAGAAAAAAGAGAACTGTTTATTTGTCTAAATGCGGTGCACATTCAGGTGCTCATGTCAACAGATGCATGCTTTACTGCAATTTAGGTATATCTAAACTAGAATAAATTAAGCAGACTGCTTCTAAATGTCAAAACAGAAGTGAATAAAAATTCAAAACCATGTTATTATCACATTGATAAAGTTCCCCATCTTTCCATCTACATTAGGCAAACTAAGCTGGAATGCATTATGCATGAAACAAAAAGACAAGGAGCACCCAGTCTACATGCCTTCGGCCCATACAGTGTCAAACTGTCAATGACATGATGGAAGAGGCTAACATGTTCCAGTGTAGTCTCAGCATAATGCCTGAGATTGGTGACTGATTATGATAATCCAAATAGGAAGACCCTGTTACAAGCTTTGACCTAAAGAAATGCAGTTCTAACAATCAAATGTAACTTGCAAAAGAGTATGATAAAATGTAACTAGTTGTAACTTAGTGTGTGCTATTAGTTATTTCTTTTGTTTATTCTTTGATCCACGAGGCCGACCAGGACCTTTTTTCTTGTTCACGTTGGCTGCATCTATTTCGTGGATTGCCTTCATTTTCTTTGGAGACCTTTGCAAACCTTCATCAGTATCGCTGCGTGCTGTGCTATCTTGATCTATCTTCATTGTGTTTGGTCCACATTTCTTGCATATAACTTTTTGCATTGACCTTTGTCTAGCTTCAGCAATATTGTTGCGTGCTTGGTTGTCCGGATGCCTCAACAAGGTGAGAGCTATGCGCAGACGCTCGTTCACATAATGATATTGCATGCATGGGTTTATTAGAATTTTTATAAAGAAATAACTTGAAAAATTAGATGCTGAATTTCAGATAAAATAACGACCTTGTCCCCTGCTTTGGATGCATTCTCATAATCCTCCATGAATTTAATCATAAAAATACCACAATCGAATCCATTTTTTTGTACTGGAACACAATCGGGATGAATAATTTTAAATGAAGAGAATGTGCATCCTTCATCGAAATGAATCATAATCTCGTTATTAAATATCATGTCCAGTGTCTTCAGCTGCATCGTTAAGAATCAAGAAGGTGTGATTTTGAAAGTGTGTACATATAATCTGAATTAATAACAATAATGCACAAAATAATTTATTACCAAATGATAAGCTAGATTCTCTCGTGGAGTCTTGCGTGCGGAACTAGGAAAACTATCCAATATCTCAACTTCCTTGCTTCTTATTTTTACTACCATGAGGAACCAGTGGTTCCCTTTTACACCCTCATCCAGAATGGGAATAAAAATCTGCACACTATAAATTTTTACTACATGAAATATCTGTTTGAGAAGCTCAATTAAACAAATTAAAAGTGTATATGATACCTTTTCGCATTTCTCAAATACGAAGTATCGGAACTCAGCCTTATTTTCTTTTTTCGCGTTGGCAGCAAATTTTGACAAATCTTGACCTTCTTTTTTAGAAAGTGCTTTGGCCTACATTAAAATACTGAACTTAGTCTCCTACAGTCAAATTTTGCACAGACAATCCAAGTATATACAACCTTACCGAAAAATATGCACTAAAAAACCATTGAGAAGGATCTCCATGTTTCCTAAGAATTCCAATTACAGCGCTTACCAACTGGTATCCAGGAAAAAATATGGTACAGTTATAGTTACGAAAAAGATGTAAACATGATGACTGAAACAAAAATTGTACTGTACTTGAAATTCATACCTTGTTGCTGACATATTGACCGGGCTCTAAGCATCTCATATCAGCACGGTTTAGGAAGTTATCATCTATTTGGAAAACCATAAAGCTGCAGAACAAATTTATGTTTTAATTTTGTACATGTATGTATCAGATTCTTGTTGAACAATGTATGAAAAGTATGAAGGCTTACTCCTTTTTATATTTTTCATATATAAAACTCAGCAAATCACAATCATCATCGTCAAAATCGAAAGGACCGTTGAATTCACCAATTCTCTTCAAATTTAGGGTTCTCCCATGCAAATATTCGTCCATTTGCTCATCATCTAATTTGAACCCAAGCTTCACAAATGGATCTGATATTGCTTGACTTGGCTTCCTTTCAGCGGTCCGCCGCGTATTGATCGGACTGAATTTAGTTGATTTAGTGTCCGTCCTGATTGTTTTGCCTATGACAAATTCTTCCTTAATCTGTAAAGAAAAAAAAAATTAAAGCTATTTTTTGCATCATAATATGTACACTTGTTAGTAACGGTTTTAGAAATAATTACCAAGATTTTTTGTTTTTTTTTAGATAAAATTCAAATAAGAAGTTGATGCAAAACATACCTTAGGATGTGCTGCCTCAGAGTTGTCGTCACTTTGTATTTGGCATGATGATTCGTCATTAACCTCAACTTCTTTTGAACTTTGAGTTTTGAAATCATCAATTTCTTGATGGTTTTGCCTAATAGTATCATTTGCTGACAGATCTACAGTCTTTCTTTCATGATTAGCCTTGTCCCTTTTTATATTGACATCCTGATCACCATCTTGTCTCACTACTTTGAACAATCCTTCTTGTATCCCTCTAAGAAGACCTCCCAATTCATCAATCTTTTCCTCCACACGCATAATGGTACTCTTCACGGATTCAACATCAGCTCGAAGGGCAACAACATTTTCTGCCTCATGTTTCTGTTCACTTGAATTATAAACTTTGGAAACCAGAATGTTTGGACTTTCATGACCCCCTTTACGCGATATCCATTTAATTAATTTTGCTGATTGCTCCTCTCCCCAAGCTGCAATTGAAGGCGTCTCACAATCAACAAGTGCCCTTCCATATCCGATGACATTATAATAATATAGTTGGAAGAACAACACACATCCAGATATGTACTTTGCTTTGTTTTGCTTGAACAACCGCACACTTTCCAATAGAAATTCAAATGAAAAACTTGCCCAGTTCATACTTCTTATATTCTTCAGATTCTTCAATGCAAGAAGATACTTTGGATTGAGATGTGTTGATGTATTTGGGCAAAGCAAGGTTCCCAATGCCAACAGAATGAAGCTGACTCCAAAGTGATCATCTACTACGTTTACTCCATCTAACTTTGCAATTATGTCTGAAATTTCTATATACCCAGAATTTCCGACATAATAATCAACCAATGGTTTCATGTCATGATCTAACTGACTTATCACATCTTTTGCTTCATCCAATATATTTCCTTCCTCACTAAGATCTTCTCCCTACTCATGGAGCGTGTTAATCACCGTAAGGGCATCCCCTTCAATTTCAAGGGACTTAAAACCAACATGAACAGCAAATTTCAGTCTGTGCAGCAGAGCCAGCGCCTCTGCCACCTTGGGCTTCACTCTGCCCACCTGGGGGACCGCTAAAGCGCCTTTCAATCTCCCAAATTCATCCCTGAACACTGCTCCCAACCCAGTATAGCCCCTCCTCCCATCACAAGCCGCATCAAAATTTAGCTTAATTAATGAAGTTATGCTACGGAGGCTGCCATCCTTCACTGCTGCGATTAGCCCTCCTCCCTACTTGTTTCTATTTTGCTATTAGCCCTAAGACCAGTGAAACCAAAACGAAGGTCTTTAAACTCTATAGTCTAATCTTCAACTGGAATCGGTGCTCAAACATAAAATAAGGGACATTCAACAGGAAACCCTAAACCCATCATTTAGATGATAATGGTGCAACATACAACTACAAAGTCTTATAATCGCATCTAGATGATAAGGATTCTACGTACCTGAGTGCAAACAATGAAACCAGGATTCTACGTACTTGTTTTCTCGCTTTGTACAAGAATAAAACTGGACAGGAAGAAAGAAACTCTTTTCCTCGTCTTCTCCTCTTTTTCAAATTAGGGTTTTTTTTTTTTTTTTTTTTTTTTTTTTTTTTTAATGTAGATATGTAATTCAGAATTTTGAAAAAGAAAAAAAAAATTATACAGGCTACCTGGTAAGCAGGTCACCACTATTGAATATTCTAGACCGTTAGATATATTCATATTTTAATTATATCCAACGGCCTAAAATATTTGAAAGAGTTGATGTATGGCATACGTCAACGTATACTAGAATTTTCCTCATTTAAATTCTTCTCTCTTTGTTTTGGCAAGAATCTTGTCATGGTTGTTAAGAAAATTAAATATTTGCTGGTTTTATTTGAAGGACATTATATAAGGTAGTTCCCAAAAAATAACAAAAAATGTAATTATAGAAACCAGCAAATATCCTATAATTACATTTACAAAAAATTGTACAATGTAATTATAGAAACACATGTTCGAGATATCTACAAGTTTAACAGCTGATTCTTCTGGGGTGGATTTTGTGATCCTATGAGACAAATTTGTTTCCTCTACTGATTTATTTTTGGTCAGTCATACGCGCTATGTCATGACAGTTGTTCTCAAGGTGTCCACGATTCATATCGGGAATATGTGGTCTTTCGGAGGAGTGGTTCACTTTCAACATTAGGCTTTTAGATGTGGGTCATGCAAACAATCAAAGGTCTCTCATGCATGAATTAAGGAGTGTGTTGGACGTGCAACATATATGTAAGGGTATAATTATCCTTTAATTGCCTTCAACAAGAGGAGCAATACGTACATATCAAAGTTCGCATCTAAGAGGCAATTAATCTTGCCAAGAAGATTGCTACCACAGAGGAAAATAATTATTGATTACCTACGATAGTCATCAAGACTATTAAGAGTTTTGATTGTATTCAAGGGCAATAACTGTGACCTAAAATATAGTAGAGTTAATTACATATAAGTGCATCTTACATGTTTTTTTAGCCATAAGGCCACAAACTAATTTTTTCCCTTATAAGGCCACTAAGTTAAAAATGGTGTTATATTTTGGATATAAAAACTATAGAAAATTATACATAAGTGTTATTTTGAGACTTTAATTAGCCATAAGGCCACCTAGTATTTCTTGTACATATAAGGCCACTTTCATCATCAATTTATTTTTGTCTTGACTATTTTGCCCCTCGACAAACAAAACAAACAGTCTCTCACACACTCTCTCTCTTAAATCAAAACCGTATATCTCTCCCTCTCTGTAGAATCCAACTGCAATTCTCTCCCTCCCTCACTCTCTCAGCCATGAACCGCCGTGCACGAATCACCCACCAGTCCTCGCTGAACCGGTCTGAGTTGTTCCTCAAGTACCTAATACCGGAGCCCTAGCCCAAATATGAGACTAGCGAATCAACAACTCTAGATCTCACAGAATCAACTGGATCTCCCATATCCGTTCAACTACGTCGTTGTCTCCCTTCGCCGACTCTTGTCTCCCACAAATCACTGTCGCCGCCGACGGATTCCCTTGCTTCTCCCATAGATTGACAATGACGACATCGTCTCTGCCTTCGAAGGAAACTCCAACCCGGCGACGATCCCGGCGAAATCTTACCTCTCTCTAGCGTGGCCGAACTAGAACTCCGATATGGAACGTCGAACTCGACGAGACTCGGTTGATCCGGTGTGCTGTCAAAGCCATCCAAGACAAAAACTTAGATCTTCACCTGCGACAACGACTTGTCCCCTGACTCATTGACTGCCCGAGCTGCATGTCGATTGCTTTTAGGAAGCTTTTTGATTGCATATTTTCTTTAGCTGAATTTCAGTTCAAATTGAGATAATGCTACATAAGGAACAATTGAGGTGGAAGAACTGTGAACTTTTTTTTTTTTGATGTGCTAATTTTTGTTGTCAATTTACTTAGGTCAATTGCAAATTAAACATATTATGATCCGATGCAATTTTTTGTTTTTATTCTCACCCTGAATATGTATGGTAGCATGATTCTTGTAGGCAATTGTTAACTGGGAGGTATTGTATAGCTTTTGTCTAGTTTATCGTACCATTTTACAAGTTTTAGTTTTATATTAGAGTTTACAACGTGATCCTGTTTGTGTGGATTCATTTAGCAGTTTGAAATTTCTTTTGGCAACACCACACAATTTCAACCTATTTGATATGCTACTCTTTTGCCTCCTTTCTCCCAATTCGTTCTTGATCTCTATTAGATCAAATGATGATCGCTTGGTGGCCGTATATTGTTGTAGATTGATTGTAGTTTTCTAATTAGGATAGATTATAATTGCAGCAGAGAATGAGAATTGCTTAACTTTCTGTTAGGAAGGATTACTTTATCAAGTCCTTGTTGTGTTTGGTTGAAATCAGAGTGTTTTGATTGGAGTATTTGATATTGTAAATTTGTAGTTTTTTGATGTTTTGATTGGAGTGTTTGGAGTGTTTTTATCAAGTCCGTTTCATTTTGATAGATTTCACGTTAGTAACTCTTTATAATTGTTACAGTGATTTTTCAACAAGGTGATAGTAGCTTTCTATGTCTCTGTTAGTATCTTTGCAAGCTGATATTAGTAGCTTTTATTATAATGGCTTTTTAGCACATTGACAGTAGCCTTTGACATTTATTGTAATAGATTTTCACAACTATGGTAGTAGATTTTTAAAATTATGGAAGTAGCTTTTATTTTCATAGCTTCGTTAGACTTTGAGAATAGCTTTCTCAGTCTATGAAAGTAGCATTTTTTCTACTTGGTAGTAGCTTTTGGTTTTTGTGAGAGTAGGTCTTGGTGTTGGTTAGTGTAGTTTTTGTTTTGCTTGATAGTAACTTTTGGTGATGGTGACAGTAGTCATTTGTAAATTTGCAATCGACCTAAGTAAATTGACAACAAAAATTAGCACATAAAAAAAAAAGTTCACAGTTCTTCCACCTCAATTGTTCCTTATGCAACATTATCTCAATTTGAACTGAAATTTAGCTAAAGAAAATATGCAATCAAAAAGCTTCCTAAAAGCGATCGACATGCAGTTCGGGCGGTCAATGAGTCAGGGGACAAGTCGTTGTCGCCGGTGAAGATCTGAGTTTTCATCTTGGATGGCTTTGACAGCACACCGGATCAACCGAGTCTCGTCGAGTTCGACGTTCCATATCGGAGTTCTAGTTCGGTGACGCTGGAGAGAGGCAAGATTTCGCCAGGTTAGAGTTTCCTTCGAAGGCCGAGACGATGTCGTCGCTGTTGATCTGTGGGAGAAGCAAGGGAGTCCGTCGGCGACGACAATGATTTGTGGGAGACAAGAGTCGGCGAAGGGAGACAACGACGTAGTCGAACGGATATGGGAGATCCAGTTGATTCTGTGAGATCTGGAGTTGTTGATTCGCTAGTCTCGGATTTGGGCTAGGGCTCCGGTATTAGGTACTTGAGGAACAACTCAGACCGGTTCGATGAGGACTGGTGGGTGGTTTATGCACGGCGGTTCATGGCTGAGAGAGTGAGGGAGGGAGAGAATTGCAGTTGGATTTTACAGAGAGGGAGAGAGATAAGGTTTTGATTTAAGAGAGAGAGAGTGAGAGGCTGTTTGTTTTGTTTGTAGAGGGGCAAAATAGTCAAGATAAAAATAAATTGATGATGAAAGTAGCCTTATATGTACAAGAAATACTAGGTGGCCTTATGGCTAATTAAACTCTCACAATGACACTTATGTATAATTTTCTAAATATAGTATTGCATTCCTATTTGGAAGATGAATCTGGGAGTAGCCTATATATAGAGGCTAAAATAGAACAACAAAAACAACACAACTCTTCAATCAACTAATCTCTCAGATTATTCAAAGTCTCTCTGGAGCGAACCTACCTTCAACCTAGTTGAAACTAGCGAAGCAAGGGTAACGTCCTCGTAACCGAGCAAAGTTAAAGTCACACTTTAGCAAACCCGTGCTTTCTCTTACTTCTCGGTGATTGCTCTGCTTAGTCTACAATACTAAGTATCGACTCAGTGACGCAAGAGATCACACCGCATGTCCTTACCCGTAAGGCAAGAAGTCCTTTTCCGAAAGGCAGAGAAAAGAACCTAGTAACGAGGTTGGTGTTCTCCTCGTCCACAGCGTTTGAGAAGAAGTCAGGTCAAGGGACGCCCCGACGGCTACACCAAAAGGTGTTGGCACGCTCACGCATTCAAAAGAGACTATTTGCTAGCCAGACTGGTTTTGGAGCCAAAAATTTGAGCACGCCCAGTGGGACTTTCTAGAGTCTCTTTGCGTCCATCATTGGGAAGTCGGAGGGAAATCTTTGTTAGAGGAAAGTCCTAGAATGCCCAACTCATGGAGTTAAAAAACTCTTGGAAATTTGGCTATGGTGAGACTGAGCAAACATTAGAGGCATCTCAACATGATGCCTACGAAGATTCCTTACTTAATGAGGTGGTTATTGAGAGTCCCGGCAAAATCAAGTGGATAGGTGACACGGTTTTTGTCCTCCCAGCCAAGTATGCCCTCCCAGCCAAGTATGCGGCATCAAAAGATGCTCCAAATTGCCAAGCTACGGAATCAGAAACCGACCAAGAAGTTAAGTTTGAAGTTGGCAAAGATCATGAAGACTTCTTGGAAAGTCAAGAAGTTGCACATGAAGATGCTGTTTTTGTGATTGAATTGCCTATAGGTGGCGATCAATCTAAGGGCAAAAACCTTCATCTAGATCATTCTCTTCCAGAAGAAGAAATTGGTTTGCTCACTGGTGAATCACAGCCTTACATAGAGGCTGCATATGGAGAAGATCATCAACAAGAATGTTCTTCTGACAATAAAATTGTCTCTGAACAAATATTTGATTTCTCCACTGATCAAGCCATATATGTGTATACTGGTCAGGTACAGGGGGGCGAGACGTTGCCCATGTTCGATCATGCCTTTGATCATCCGAAGCGACTTTGCCAAGATGATGAATCTGATAGCCGAGAAATGCATAAATTTGATCGTAAAGATCAATCTCTTAATTATAAGAAAGAAGGGCTACCAAATGGCTTTATTCCAAAAGGTGATAGTTATGATGCTACTGGATGTTACCATGGTCAAGAAAGTGAACAAAAGCTTAAGCATGATCAAAATGGTCATCTCATTTATCAATCAAGTGGTTTTCATGGCACTGGATGTCATCATGAAGATTATCAATTAAGCCATGGTTAACTTAATTTTGAATTAAGTTGTGGTCTTGAGAAGCCAATATGTGGCTTTATTAATCAATTCAACTTGAAGTTCTTCATCTATGCTTCAAGGCCAGGCGGTGGCTTCGATATGTATGGAGAAAACATATATGACCCATCTTGCAAGAATGGCCAGAACAATTATTTTAGTGGCCAATTTGTTCTTCGCGACTGTAAATTGGAGTATCATCAGTGCAAGCTAACTCTTATTTACAATTATCCAGCTCCAATTTTTTTGCAAAAGAGATTTGTCTATGACGATACTAAACAGTCCATAGAGGCGTCTCAATATGATGTTTGGAAAGAATATAGAGGCAATCAAACTTTTTGAACATTCTCATTATTTGATTTGCCTATTTGTGAAGAAGGATTTAGTGAACCCAAGTTTGATCTTGACATGGAGCCAATTTTCGATGAGTATGATGATGATTATAATTTGATTATGGGTTCCAATAATCATATGTCTCGGATGCAAGAGTCTAAACTCTTTGAAGCTCTTGATATTGAGAATTTCGATAACCAAGTGGTAGTCTATAATGGCCAATCTGTGGCTAATTCTAGAGGGGTCATGTTCTATGACATGGTAGTTGGCGATAAAGCAGATCTATTATTAACACCGTCATCTCCAAAATTGCAATTGAAGATCATGTTTAGCCAAACAACAAAGATGCTTGGGGAGCAAGGTGACAGTTCCTTTGACATCTCCTATGAGCTAAATTTTCAACGTCTTGCTACGAAGTATCTCTGCTCTTTGCCTAGAAGTTCAACAACGAAAACATCTCATGCTGAAAATTTCAAACCATCAAAACTAGGAGTGAAGCGTAAATGGCCTCCTCCTTGGCCTTTTGCACATTAGCTAAACTTGCTTTGGTATGCATAATATTTCTTCGCTCCCAGTAAGCATATATATATATATATATATGTATGTGTGTGTATATATATATATATATATATGTATGTATATATATATGTGTGTGTGTGTGTGTGTGTGTATGTGTGTGTATATATATATATATGTGTGTGTATATATATATATATGTGTGTGTGTGTGTGTACTAATCGCACAGATTATCAAAGCCTCTCCGGAGCAACCTACCTTTAACCAAGTTGAAACCAGCGAAGCAAGGGTAATGCCCTCGCAACCTAGCGAAGCTAACGTCACGCTTTAGCAAACCGGTGCTTTCTCCTACTTCCCGGTGATTGCTCTGCTTAGTCTACAACACTAAGTATCGACTCTGTGACGTAAGAGATCACACCACAAGTCCTTATCAGTAAGGTGAAAGTCCTTTTCCGAAAGGCAAAGAAAAGAACCTGGTGATGAGGTCGGTGCTCTCCTCGTCCACAACATTTGAGAAGAAGTCAGGTCAAGGGATGCCCCGACGACTACGCGGTAAGGTGTTGGCATGCTCGCGCATATAAAAGAGATAGTTTGCTACTCAGACTGGTCTTGGAGCCAAAAATTTTGGGCACGCCTAGTTTTGAAGGTAGAGCGACGAACCTTACCTTTGTGGCTCGCCAGGGCCGACGCACCAGAAGAACCCACGGTGACTGCCTTGGATCCTATCGATGTGGACTGGCGTGTCCCTTTGATAGAGTATCTCAAACACCCGGATCACTCCACATATAAGAAGATCCATTTCCTTGCGCTTAATTATTTTATCAGGAATGATGAATTACGGAGGCGTGGAGAGGATGGCATCGACTTCAGATGTGTTTATGGTCGCGAAGCAAAGCGCCTAATGCAAGAGGCGCACGCAGGGATGTGTGGGGCTCATCAAGAAGGCCCAAAGATGAATTGACTCATCAAAAGACATAGTTATTATTGGCCAAGCATCCTGAATGACTGTATTACGTTCGTGAAAGGTTGCCAGGATTGCCAGGCACATGGGCCAATCCAGCATACTCCAAATATTCCTATGCAGCCTATCATCAAACCCTGGCCTGTGTGAGGCTGGGCACTTGACTTGATTGGAATGATTCACCCCCACTCCTCTCTCCAACACAAGTTTATTATTGTCGCCATTGACTTCTTACCAAATGGGTAGTGGCTGAGCCTTTGAAAGAGGCTTCTGGTGCCACAATCCGGCAATTTATCTTTCATCATATTGTTTGCAGGTTTGGCATCCCGGAGGTTTTGGTATCTGACAGGGCAGCTTTCATAGGTGTTGAGGTTGGAAGGCTCGTCAATGACTTGGGCATACAATTCATTTATTCAACTCACTACTATGCCCAGTCTAATGGCCAAGCGGAGGCCAGTAACAAAATTATCATCACTCTCCTAAAAAAGATGCTGATAGAAAATCCTCACCAGTGGCACGAGACTTTGTATGAAACTCTTTGGGTTTATCGTACATCCAAGCGCAATCCTATAGCCATGACGCCTTACGGTTTCATGTTTGGCCATGATGCGGTCTTGCCCTTAGAAATCAATGTTCACTCTCTGTGGGTACAAGAACAGCATCATCTAATTGGCGAAGATTATATCCAGGCCATGTGGCAGGAGCACGAAGACCTTAGCGAAAAGGGCCTGGAAGCTTTGGACAGTTTATTGATGGAGAAGCAGAGAGTTGCTCGCGCTTACGATAAGCGTACATGGGGCCGCAGCTACAAGGAGGGTGAGCTTGTTTGGAAGGCGGTTCTTCCGCTAGGAGAGAAGTTGGACGGACGAGGCAAATGGACGCCGCAATGGGAAGGACCATTTATTATCCATACAGTTCTGGAAAAAGGGACTTTTCACCTCAGAGATGTGGACGGCGATATTCACCAGAATCCTATCAATGGCAGATACTTGAAGAAATACTACCCAAGTATTTGGGAGTTCGAAGATCGGCCAAATGCGCCATCACCAGGGGCAGGGGGGCAACCATAGTCTTCCTCTGCTCGCGTCCTTATCTTTGCAAGGGCCTTTCCCCGAGGCCCCACTCTAATATACTCTCCTCGCTTAGCAAGACTCGGGGGACAATACTCTATATATTTTGGGCTTTGTTTTTGCGGCCTTTTTTGTGTGCGCTTCAAATTTTTTCAACATTTTTCCATTTTTTTGACAATTTAGTGTTAAAAATAATGTGACAAGGCTTATACCAGAGGCTTCATAATATGCATAAGAAGATTGGAAATAAAATATTATTGCATTCATAAAGTGGCTTTGCGGCCAAAAGGAATACAGTACATTTGCGAAATTACAAGGCCAAAATTGGCTAAAAAGTAAACTTTCGAGTCCCTTGGATCTTCTTTCATGAGGAATTCAACATCGGCTTCAGTCTCTACATCCTCTTGAACCTTGGCAGCCGCTATCATCTGTTCTTGAAGGATGGGAAGGGACGTGCTCAAGTTCATCCCAATCTTTCCAATTGTCCGTCCTTTAGGCCAAAGGCCTTGTTACGTACAAACATCAGAGGAGATCGAAGCCAAGTTGCCTTGTTCATCTCAGGGGCAAAACAAAAGTTCGATTCGTTAAGCCTAGGAGGTGGGGCGTCGAAGAAGAGCGGTTGTGACTTGGTTCATAAACTCTCGCAAGCGTACGAATTGTTGTCAAGTAAGGGAAGTATTAAAACCTTGATTATCGTACCTCGGGGATTAGGTGTTGGACCTAACCGAGGTAATTGGCACTAGAATAACTTAAAAGCATACAATGAAAAATAAAAATAAAATAAAGTAAAATAATATTCACAAGACACCAAGCCTCGGCAATGCTCGGCTTAGCTCACACTAAGCCTAATCAAAGCCACTAACTTGTAGCCCAAATGAGTTATGCACAATGGAAGGCAGAATTTTGTTTGGGAATTTTGAATTGGGAATTAACTAAATTAAATGCAAACTAAAATAAAAGCAAACAACTAATTATCAAGCAAGAAATTAAAATTCAGATTTCAAATTAATGGGAACATGGGAGTGTCGGGTGATTCACACTAACTATCTTGCAAATATCGATACCAATTTCACAAATGCATGCATTTCCTATATGTGTCGAGTCCCGTATCTAGTACCAGTTAAGGCTACTAAACCAATTATCCTTTCGGTGTATTGACTATGCCGGTTAAGGTCACAATCAACTCTCTAATTTGGGCATTACGCCGGTTAAGGCCGCAATATCCAAAATTAGAGGCCTAGAGAGCAAGATAATAGAGACTCAAGTAAGCTTAGCTACAATTAAGCTAGCTAATGGTTACCACACTTAAATCCTAGATGCAACAAGACCAATAAGTTGTCAATTTATCAATCTACTCATCACAATTGCCCACAACATAATTTTCAAGGGTGACAAAGCCTAGAAACATGCTTCTAAGGACCAATAAATTCGGATTTAAAGCATACACAATGGAAATTGCATTTATTAAAATTAAAGCATCAATATTTATACAAGATGAGTTAGGGCTTCACAACCCTAACTCCCAAAGTTGAACTACTCACTACTCATACTCAAATACATCATCAAATACATAAGAAATTAAGAGAAATGATAGATGAGAGAGGGAACACAAGCTAGGCTCACAATTTGTTATAAGCAAACATGAACCCAACTTGAAATTAAGCCCCTACTCTTTACCAAAAGTAAAATCTCTTCGTGTTGATGAGCAATTGATGGTGTGGGTAGTAAAAGCCCTTTGATTTTCTTTGGAAAATGGTGGAGAATGATAAATTTGGTGAGGAGGTTCTTGGTGAGGTGATGAAATCTTGGTGAGGTGAAGAAATCTTAGTGAGGTGATTCTTGGTGAGGTTATGGGTAAGAGAAAATGGGAAGAAATGATAAATGGAGGTGGGTGTGTGCTGCGGCTGCTATTGGGGAAGAGAGAGAATTGGGGTGAGCGGCAGGTGAGGAAGAAGGTCCTTGAGAATCAGTATAGGGTATGGGGTGTCTTGGGTCTTGAGGTCGAAAGAAGAGAGGATCAGATAAGATGTGGTAACGTGGTAGCATAAGAGAGGGAGAGAGGCAAGGGAAAGAATGGATTGAGTTGCGTGTGGCAGAAGAGTATGACTAAAAGAAGGTGTGACTGTGTAACTTAATTAAGCCACAAAGAAGTGATGCGGCAGGGTAACTTAATTAAGCCACAAAAAGAAAAGTAGAAAACGGTTTGGTTAATTAAACCAACATTGACTTGATGCATATTTACGCAAGTGTACATATCATTGTCAAGATAGGGAAGTATTAAGCCCAAAATTATCGTACCACGGGGATTAGTGGCTAACCCACAATCCTCGGGTGGTCGGAACTAAAGTCACTAAGCAAACAAAGGCAAAAGAAAAAGAAAATAAATAAAAATGTTATTCTAAAGCACCAAGCCTTATCAATGCTCAGCTTTGGTTCTCACCAAAGCCTAATCAAAACTAAGAGCTTAGTGATGACTATTTACAATGAGGTACAAATTTTCATTAAACATTGTGATTGTAATTTTCTAAAAAGACTAAGTCAAAAACTAAATTAACAACAACAATTAAGAACAAAGAAAAAAAAATAAAAGAGAGATAGATTTGGGTACTAGGGATCACTCTCTAGCAATTTCAATGCAACGAACACATTTCAAGCAAACAAACATATCTTCATGAGAACCAAATCCCGTACTTAATGCCTGTCAAGGCCACTAAGCCGAATTTCCTTAAGTGTATTCACATTTTCGGTTAGGACAAATATGAACTCTCTAATTCATGAGTTAGTACCTTACTAGGGCTACCAAAACATGAACTAAAGGCCTAGAGCTCTAGAAATTAGGGATTTAAGCATGCAATAGTTATAACCTAAAATTTAACGATTACTTAGTTCTCTACCTAATGCCGATTGAGGCCACTAAGTCAATTTCTCTTATTTGGTATCCATTCTTCCGGTTAAGGCAAGAATGAACTCTCTAACCCTAATCATCATGCCTTGTTAGGGCCACAACATCTAGAATTAAAGGCGAAGGGCACAAGAAAATAGAAACTTAGGCAACCATTCATTCTCGATTAAGCAACTACTTGACACACCACACTAATTACATGAAGCTAGTGAACAATAGAACCACCAATTGTATCACACAACACAAATCTCAAAACATAACAAAGAGAGTGGTCAATTCCCTAAAATTTATGCATCAAGAATCAATTGACATAGTAATTAGAGTGCACTGATATGAAAATATATTATTTATCACTTGAAAAATATGTCAATTACATCAAAATTGAGCTAGAGTTAGCAACCCTAGCTCCCAAAAGTAACTACTCACAACCCATATTAATGAAAATCAAAATTACAAAAATCAAATAGCAAAGAGTAGAGAAGTGTAGGAGAAAACAAAGATAGTCACAAATAGCTATGACGCTAGCATGACTAGCCTTGAATTACAACCTCACAAAATACCCAAATCTTGAATTTTGTAGAGATTGAGCTCCTTGATAGATCCTTGAAGCTTTGTGTGAGTAGTTCTTCAAATCTGAAAAGAAATTATAAAGAAAAGAGGAAAAATGGAGGGGAAGGAGGGAGAGAGAGTAGCCCAAAAGGGCTGCCTCTGTTTTTTCGGTGGTGCGGCGCTGTAGCTCTCCGGTTCTCATCTAGGGATGATTGATTCCATATATATAGAGTCATGGTGGCCTATGGTCAAAGAGAGAGGGATTGGGAATGCATCTCGTCCGTTGGTGGAGAGAGGGGATGAGAATTAATGGTGATGGCTGCAGGGAATGTAGGGATAAGGAGCACGTGGGTGGTACCTGGGGATAGAAAGAAGACAAAGGAAAAATGTGGCAGTTTAATTAGCTTAATTAAACCAATAGAGACATACAGCTCCATTTGCATTAAGCCAAAACCCTTTGTAATCAAACCACCCTGGCCTATATAATTATTAAGCTGCCACCTTTTTCAATTAAACTAATATGTAATTAGTTTAATTAAATCAGCTTTCATTTCCTTTCTTGTCTCATTTGTTGATCCATTTTCGATGATGTAGACTTGTAGTTGACTTTTGTCTTTTGGTCGAAAATTTTACTTTGCCCCAATTCGTACTATTTTCCTCCGATTTCTGATATTCCACTTATTTCCTACAATGAAATAAAAATAGATTAATTACATAATAATTGACTTAAGGATTAACTTATTTCTAGTGTTTCAGATACAATTGCATGCATATAAATGCGTGTAATCAGGTTGACCTCAAGGGGGTCTTCCACATTCCTCTGGCATGCTCCGCGCGAGGGATCCTCAAGAGGATGAGCCCTCAGGGGTAGATTTCCCACGCGGGAGCTCCTTGTTTTCTTCAACCTATACCAAAGCCTAGGATGTTCCATCCAGGCTTTCAAATGCCAAAGACACGAGGTTGCCTGAGATTAAGCCATAAGGCCTACCCTTAGGCTTGAGACTTTGCCATAAGGCCTAAGATCTAGAGGCTAAGGGTGAGATCGTGGGGGGAAGATTTCTAGAGAAGAAGAAAGATGAGTAAGGCCTACAAAGCCGTTTCTGGGTAAGCCATGGTTCTAATCTTCCCATCCCCAAAAGTACAGGTATTTATACGGCCAACCCAAGTGGCCTTAGCCCTTAGATGGACAGTTGAGGAATCGTGATCAACGCCATCAATAAGATTAAATGCCATAATCTCGGAAATGAAGGAGAATTGAAGACGCGTGGAAACGGAATGGTCTTCAAGGAGGTAACCGCTCAGTTTCGAGATTATCTACTCTGAACCTCCTTAACTCGGAATTAATGCAAATTTAAAGTCAATGATGATTACGAAGACAAAGGTGCTTTTGGGCCAGTAAGTGGATAGAAATTAAGTAAATAAATAATAATATATATCACTGGACTAATAGTGTTCGGGAATACAAAAAATAATGGGCCAAATAGTAGAGGTCTAAAGTCCCCTGGCCGCTTAGGTTAGGCGGAGAAGATGACTGTCCAAGCGGTAGCCAGCCTGACAAACAGCATTCTTGGCCCGTTGGGCTAATCTGCAGGCTTGGGCCAGATCTTGAGTCAACACCTCGAAAGCGGCCAAGGGTTGTTCCAATTGGGCTTCTTCTTGAGCAATCCCAACCCTTATTGCGGCTAATTGGGCCTGAAGGTTTTGGATTTGGGACTCGAGGTGTTTCTCTTCAAGCTCCATATCCTTGAGACGAGAGGCCCGTTCGTCCAGAGAACCTCACAAAGCTTCCATCTGTTGGGCAAGGGCCTGATGTTGCATATGGACATTTCTGCCCTGTGCTTCAGCAGTTGCTTTGCTCTCGCAGAAGTAGGGGAGGTCACCCAACAGCTTGTCTAGCGTACTAAATTGAGCGTCAGTCAGGGCGGCTTCGCGGCGAAGTACTCTAATAGCTTCCTAGGCCTGCACAAGTGTGCCGGGCGCTAAGAAGTTAGGACCCAAAAGTCTGCGAAAGACTTCCTTAGCCTCTTCCACAACTCCAGGAGGAGCCACTTCAAGGACGCGAGTTAGGCTCTCCAACCTGGAAGGCTCGCTAGGGGGAGCTTGCTGCTGAGTAGGAGGAACAATGGCTGGGGCCACATGAGGCTCCGCATTTGGACCCACTTCTTCAGCTACTGGTTGGGGGCCTGCCTCGGCTTCTACTTCATTCACTTGGGGGGCATGGGGGACAAGATCGCTGTTGGCTTCATCCAACAGGTTCGGATCAATGTGACTCTCGCTAATGTTTTCCTCAGTGGTTATGGCCACTTCTTCATTATGGATAGGATCTGACCCTTTAAGGGATGTTAGATGTTAAGAGAACCGAAGTCGAACAATAGTAAGGGAGGAAAACAAATTCGCAAAGAAGAGTACCTCATCAGCTCGATGCTTGTGGGTGGCGACTGGAGCATCTTGGGCCACCACTGGGATGATCGAAGCGGCTGTCATCGTCTGTTCCTGATCAACCACAACAACGTCAAGTCCAGAATCTGACAACCACTTTTTCCAGGGCGCTATCTCTTGTCGGATTCTCCCTGGGAGCATCAGGAGGCGGCACTGTTTCTTCAGCCTCAAGACAGCTATGACCCACTACTTAGACCACCACAGGAAACGGCGGTGGATAATCTACAAGGTGAGGTTGAGAGTAAGGGGTCGCTGGGCTTGAGAGCGCTTGGGCCTGTGAAAAGTCTGCCTCCCCTCCTGTAGTAGACGGGCTTGGCCCGCTTTGCCTGGAAGGACTGGTGGTCCTTTGACGAACCTATAAATAAGGGACGTCTATCATGATGCAAAACTTGAAATAAAGCGATAACCTGATAACTTATTTGAGTTATGAAATTACCAGTCGAGAGGCGATTGGTTCATCGTCTTCCCAGTCGTCGCTCAAGGGGCCAAGGCAACTTCGTTTGTGGGCTTAAGCAGCAGCAACTTGACGGAGAATGAGAAATTAAGTTTGGGACCAAGAGGTTGTCCAGATTATAATATAAATCTAAGTCATGAGGGGTTTTACCTCTGCAGGATCTTCATCGTCGGAAGAATCTTCAACAACTTCAGGTTCTTCCTCCACTGCTTTTTGCTTCGCGGCCTGGCGAGTGGCAGTAGAGGAAGGACCGGCCTATTGACCACTAGTTGGCGATGCACCCCTAACCCTGATATTAATCAGCTGAAATAAAAATTTCAATTAGAATTAGGAAGTCAAAAGAGGGTGAAATTGATTAAGGCCAAAAGAACTTACCCCCTGTGCCGATTCACAGATTATTACTCCGGCCTGCCCAGGTCGCGAGGGCCATGCTTTGCAAAAGGGGAAGTGAGCGAGCACTTAAGAGTCAGTCTCACAAAGGTAGTTCAGGCAGCGGAAAAGCATGGCGAAGAGTTCATCGTATGGTAAAGCCTAGCAGTTGACAAAGACTTTGGCCCACCATGAATTATAATCCTCGTCGACTCCATCGATAGGATAAATAACAGAGGGCAGGAGGATTGATAGGGTGAGTGTGCTTTGAGCTGGAGGAGTTCCGGTTGGGAGGCCGATCCTTCACCAAGAGGTGTTCATGGAATCATAAACAGGGAAAGGTACCAATTGGGCTAACCCAAGTTGGCGATGTAACACCCCAGAAATTCGTTATTAATTGCTAAATGTTTCCTGGGATTAATAAAGTGTTCGTTTGTACGAGTTCGTGGTTCGTGGTTCGAGGGTGAAGCAGAAGTGTTTAGAACAATTATTCGCTCGAAGTGTTTCGATTCAAGTGTTGACTTTTTGTACGTTTTGATTTCGTGAAAACTTTCTTCACGAAAGTTGTAGAGTTCGTAGATACGAGTTCGTGCATATACAGAACACGAGAATCGGAGTTCGTATGAAGAAGCTATGAGGGATTGAAAATTTGGGATTTTTCTATAAATATAGAAAAAACCGAGATTAATTCATAAATCCCAAAATTTCAAGTTTTTGTGTTTTGGCCCCTAGCTTTTCTCTCTTCTCTCTCCTCCGCGCCTCCTCAGACCCGACTGGTCTTTGTTGACTCGATCAGAGTTTTCCGACGCTGTCATGCTTCCTCCGGCAGTGGACTTGGGCCAGACCGACTTGGATCGACCTACTCGTCCTCTCTGTGGTGTCAGATTTCCCTGCCATCGCCCCCAGATGGATATTGAAGCCTCCCCAGACACATGATCGAGACCCGATCAGTTTCGCTTGCTCCTGCGACTTTCCGGCGGATTTCTTCATGTTTTTCGAATCTCGTATTCCTCCTTATCATCCCCATATAAGCCTTGCATCACAATTTGGAGTGTAGAGCGATAGATCAAGGTTTGAAGCTTTCGACGGACCATAACTAATCTGGAATCTTATAAGAAGGCCAAGATTAATCTAACTTCCAAGCTCAATCTAGGACGATCTAGACCGATTCTGACTTAGCTCCAGGTATGAAAGTTGTTCATCTCTTCAATATGAACAAGGTTGTAGTTGACGACTTTTGCAACAGAGGTGGTTGACCCACCGTTGACCACCCGCTGACCCGCCGCTTGTGGCGGAGCGTGGCAGCGCGTCCGGTCTCCGCTTTGGGTTCTGTTTACAGTTTATTCATCTACGCATTGATACAGTTGTTTGGATATATTATAAGGTCAATTTGGAAAAAGTTGATGCAGGCTAGCGTTTTGGTTTTACGCGTTATCTTCGGTTTGCGATCCGCAAGGATCCGACTGTCAGATTTACTTCAAATTTGGATATGATAATCGTAGAACTGTTCTGATGACCTTGTGTGGTCACAGATGTAGATCCAACCATTAGATCTATATATAATTGTGAAATAGCGATTAGGAAGTGATCTGAGATGATCTAACTGTTGGATCGTCATTTAAGTGTATTTATGAATCGTTTGCTAAGTTAAGACTGTACTTGATTAGGTACTTGACGGTTTGAGTTGACGAGCAATTGGGATTTTGTGATTGTGGATTGATATAAGACGCAGCTAGATTAGAGGTGAGAAAATCTCACGTGGTTCAATTACGAACCTAGTTATTTAATTGTTGGAATTGATTGATAATTGTAAATAGTTTTCGAAAATAAAGATTTGTTTGAAATAATAAGAACTCAATCGACTACAGTTCATAGGGCTACGGCTCACAGGTAAAAAAATGAATTTAAGTATAAAATGAATTTCTTGGTTTTAATACGTATGAACTATAGTTGGTATTAGTGGTCATTCCTGCGTGTAGAGGTGGCAAACAGGCCGGCCCGGCCCATTTTAAGAGGGCCTAGTCGTGCTTCGTGCCGTGCTTGGGCCAGCCCATATATTATTGTGCCGCGCTCATGCCGGCCCATTTACTTAAACATTAAGCCCGGCCCAGCCCGAGTCCATATCGTGCTTGGCCGTGCTCATGGCTACCCACTATAAAGCACGATTTTAAAATTTTAATTTGAACAAATAAAAATTTTATTTAACTATTTAGAAAATTAAAATAAATTAAGTTCTACAACGTTTTTCTTAATCTTAGCTTTTTAAGATTAGATTTCTAATAATTTTTTATATTCCACTATAAGAAAGAAAAAAAAAACTTAAAATATATTGTTTTTAGAATATTATTGTGAGATTAATCGTTATTAATATAATGAAGATTTAGTATCTATTATTCTTTCCTTCATTCTATAGTTGTATTATTATGAGATTAGTCTTTATTAATAAACATATATTTAATATTTAGAAAAAATACTTAAAAAATACTTATGTCAAAACAAGGATATAATGTTTTGTTTCATTATTTTGACAATATAAAAGAAAGCATTGGTGGAATTGTCATGAGATTTTAAATAAAAATGTCTCATATTCAAATCTCATCATTGTAGTTTTTAATATTTTTAAAAACAAAATGAAATTTTGTGTTTGTAACGGGCCGGCCCACAATATGTCATGCTCGGGCCGTGCCGGGCCCATTACGGGCTCGGGCTGGGCTGGGCCACTAACAGGCTTGCCACCTCTACCTGCGTGAATGACTACGTGTGTGTGTGTGTGTATATATATATATATATATATATATATATATATATACGTGGAATATATATATATTGGATGATGTGACATTGGTGAAGTAATGATTGAGAGTTGATTGAATTGCTATTTCGAGCATTTCTCTTACGAGCATACAATTATCATGATGTGTTGATTACTGTGTAAAAGTGTGTTTTGCTTGAGGATGGTATTTGAGTCATGTGGGATTTGTTTTAAATGTTTTCTGATCTACAGATCTGGTGTCACAGTGGTGACAATTTCTGATCTTCAGATCTGGTGTCACAGTAGTGATAGAGGTGAAATTTTAAAGGAGATGATTTATTGGGAGTTGATGGGTGACCATCGATTTTAGTTTGGAGTTGACGGGTGATCATCGACTTTAGTGTGAGTTGTTTGACTTCCTTATTGATTTTCCTTTTCATTCTAATGGTTGATTTTAAGTGTAATCTCCTGAACTAAACTATATGCAGGAGTTGCTATAATTTGAATTGTGTGACTTTTGGTGATCTCCTGAACTAAATTTCTACGCAGGGATTACTAATTTTTACCTGGTGTGATTGTATGTTTGGTTGTGTTTTGTGGAGTTAAATATTGTTGCTTTAATTAATCTCACAAGCTGAGAAATTATAAGCATGCGTGACGTGAGTCATATTAATTGAGATTACTCATACGAGCTTCAAAGCTTACCGAGTTTGTTGGTTGCAACGTGGTGTACTATTCCATGGTGTAGCGGTTATTCCTGCAGGTCAGGACCACCAAGGTTGAGATCGAGGCGAGGAGTGCAGCAACGTTAGCTTCATAACCTATTTTTGTTAGCGTACTGCTGTTTTTGGTATGCTCCTAGCGAGCGTGTACATTTGTATATCAGTTCTCTCGAGTTTTGTATACACTTGTTGATGGGATATTCGACTTAAGTGATCGAGTATTGATTGACGTTTGTTGTTGCTCAGATTTATTTGAAGAACCTATGTATTTTGGGCATTTGGATAAGTTTTTGAGTTTCGGATTTGAGTTTCTTTATTCTAAATTAAGGGCGTGACAGGCAAGCGAAGTGGTTGGGAGCATAGAGCTCATAGCTTATCTTATTAGCTGTGAGCCTGATAGATGAACAAGAGATGGTGCGGCGGAAAGCCAAGCGCGCGCGGTCGCTATAATTCGAGCCACTGGGTAGGAACCCTTGTTGAAAGGGAGGCGGGAACCTCCTATTGAGAACCAGGTCTGAGCTTGGTATCTAATCCAAAAGGTATAGATAAGAAAGCACTCAGAGTATGGCAGAGAGGTGTACCTTTCATCTTGGCAGAGCCATCGACCTAGGAGTGAGTTGACTGGCGGATTTTCTAGGATATCTGGTCGGCGAAAATGGGGGAAATAGACTTACAGCTAGAAGTACAGGATCCAAAGGGGGCCAGAAATGTTGATCTCAAAGGGATGCATGGTGGCCTAATAAAGGGAATGATACAGTGAACCCAGTAGAGGTTGCTCGAGGCCAACATGACGGCCGTTGTAGAGAGCAGTGGCCAAGGAAGTCCAGGTGCTGATGGGTTCGTTGGTGGAGATGCAGAAGACATATTTACGGAGCCAGTACTCCAGAAAAGAAATGTCGCCGGTCTCATTGCATTCTTTGCGATAATGGTTCCACCAAATCAGATAAGATCTGCTGTGGGAAGCGCGGCCTGCTTGTCCCAGTCGCGAAGGGAACTCAACGGCATCATATTGGCCTTGCACATAAGGCTCGTAGTCGATGGGTATCCCTATGATAGTAAGAATGTCTAGCAGCATTATGCTCATTTGCCCAAATCTGAAATCGAAGGTGTTGCTGGAAGTGTTCCAGAGGTAGAGGGCAGCGGCTAGAGGTGAGCAATTGGCACCGTTGGGGAGTCGAAAGCATAGATCAATAATGTGGGGGATGCCCACCGCGTTCCAACGAGCCAGATCTCTTTCTCTGACTTCGTGATACCAAGCGAGTTCGTCTTCATTTAGTGAAGGCCAGAACCCTATTTTGGCTCTCTGATGGTGCTGGCCCCAACTGCTGAAGTCACTGGGGGTCCTTCGGAGGACTGGACTAGGGCGGCGAATGGGAAGGCTGTATAAGGCCATGGCATCCTCCGAGATAATATCTCGGGGGGCAGGACCCAATCCGGCCTGGTCATTTGGAAAACCAAACAAAGAGGCCTCTAGATTGAGGTTTGGGACAAACATCGGGCACCCATACCGGTTCCCCAAATATGGGAGGCCTCTTCATTGATTTCCTCTTCCTGATCAATAATGATTTTCTTCTGAAGGCCATTTCTGGGTTTCTAGAGGAGAAAGGGAGTGTCGGAGAGGAGAGTTTTTTGGGGTTTAAAGAGAGACTGAAAAAAAGGTTTCTGATGTGATGTATTCAGATATTTGCAGCACGATTTAAATAGAATATTTTGTGAGGGAAACGATGCAACGAAAAGACATTTAGCAGTTGGGCAGACGCAAACCCTGATTAATGGCCTCGTTTCTATCATAAGTCGTGTCACTTAAGTCCTCTTCGATCAGTTACATATTCGTGGGCCTGATCTCAAGGCCTGGGGGCAATGTTTGGGCCCAAAAGTATTTTTAGCAATATCCTTTAAGAGGATTCATCATGGCGGGCCGATACTTGCTACCCCAAAATAAGTCTACTTGGGTGTGGGTTACAGCTTCACCCATTCCGGAGTCCATAAAGAAAACGAGCCCTTATAGGATCCGAGTAGAAGATACCGATTAGGAATCTTCAATCAATAATCCTTCTATGGTAAGAAACCATCAAAACACTAGTTATAATACTGGGTTTCAAGGACAAATAAAGGATAACTCTCCAATCAATCTCAACGATTATCCAAAGCCTCTACGGAGCGAACCTACCTTAAACCTAGTTGAAACCAGCGAAGCAAGGTTAAAGCCCTTGCAACCCAGCAAACCTAAAGTCACGCTTTAGCAAACTTGTGCTTTCTCCTACTTCTCAGTGATTGCTCTGCTTAACCTACAACATTAAGTGTTGAGTCGGTGATGCAAGAGATCACACCACAAGTCCTTACCCGTAAGGCAAGAAGTTCTTTTTCGAAAGGTAGAGAAAAAAACCTTGTGACGAGGTTGGTGCTCTCTTCGTCCATAGCATTTGAGAAGAAGTCAGGTCAAGAGACGCCCTGACGACTACATCGAAAGGTGTTGGCATGCTTGCGCACTCAAAAGAGACAGTTTGCTACCCAGACTGGTTTTGGAGCCAAACATTTTGGCACACCCAATGGGACTGCAGTGAAGTCTTTTCGTGTTCGCCATCATTGGGATGCCAGGGGAAAATTTTTACCAAAAGAAATTCCTAAAGTGATGCCTGTCTTTCTCAAGAAAAAGTGTAAATTCCTAAACTTCCTAAAGCACAGGACCTCCAGCTACAAGTTGCATGAAAGTGATGCTTGTCGTGGTCTTTTCAAGGAAGAAGTGTCTACGAACTCTGCTCTAGACTCGTAAATAGACAAGATGGCCCATAGCACCGCCAGCGACACCACTGAACCTGATGAGTTCGATCCTCTCCCCATTCCCGAGGGTGCTAGTGTTGAGGAACAGCTCAACATCTTGAGGATCAACAGCGCTAAATGTAAGAAGTAGCTGGCCAGTTCGATCGTGAAAACAGAGCAGCATCTGCGCGATTTGGACCAACGCATTGACCAAAATGCTCGAGAAGCTAGAGAGCGCGCAATCACAAAAGCTTTTCTCGAGTAGCAGCAAATAGGTCGCTCACCATATCATGAACACCACAATAGAGTTTGCGACCATGCGCAAGAAGGATGCCAATCTGACTGCAACTCATGTTGATTCGCAGCATGGGGAGGTCGACACCATCAACACAAAGCAAGCAAACTTCTTGGAGAGACAAGAAACTGCGCACGATGATGGTGTTTCTGAGATTGAATTGCCTATAGGAGGCGATCAATCTAAGGACAAAAACCTTCATCTCGACCAACCTGTTGCAGAAGAAGAAACCAGTTTGCTTAATGGTGAATCACAGCCTTACATAGAGGTTGTATATAGTCTTGAACTATATGGGAATAATGTCGTAACTATATTCATCTCACAAGGAGGTTTATATAGTATTACAATCATGTACATATAAAGAAAAGTAATTAATGCTGATCTAAGTCAATTATAGTACTAATGCTAATTGATACACGAAAATAAATCATAATAAAGACTAATTGATATGATACAGCTCATGTCAACACTCCCCCTCAAGTTGGTGCATAGATGTCTTGAATGCCCAACTTGTCAAGTGAGCTGTGAAACACTTTACTTGAAACAACTTTAGTCAGAATATCAGCAAGTTGATCTTCAGTCTTCACGTATGATACATTAATGATATTTGACTCTAGCTTTTCCTTGATAAAGTGTCTGTCCACTTCAAATGTTTGGTTCTGTCATGTTGAACTAGATTATGTGCTATGTCTATGGATGCCTTGTTGTCACATAATAGGTCCATAGCTTGTTTAGGCTTGAACCCCAAATCTTTTAATAGGTTATGGAGCCATAACATTTCACATATTCCTTGGGCCATTCCTTTATATTCTGCCTCCGCACTAGACCTGGCAACTACTTTTTGTTTCTTACTTCTCCAAATAACAAGGTTACCTCCCAGAAAAGTGAAGTATCCTGAGGTTGATCTTTTATCAATGATAGATCCCGCCCAATCTGCATCAGTGTACCCAGCAACCTCCAAATGTCCTTTCTTTGAAAACATAATTCCTTTACATGGAGCTGACTTTAAGTAACTAAGAATACGGTAAACTGCATTCATGTGAGCTTCACTTGGGGAATGCATGAATTGACTTACCACACTCACAGCATATGCAATATCTGGGCGTGTGTGAGATAGGTATATGAGTCTACCAACTAGTCTTTGATACATCTCCTTGTTGGTAGGTACTTGATCAGGATATTCCCCTAACTTGTGATTTTGTTCCATTGGCGTATCAGCAGGTTTGCAAGCTAACATACTTGTTTCAGTGAGTAAGTCTAAGACAGATTTTCTTTGAGATAAGAAAATGCCTTTTTCTGATCTAGCCACCTCAATGCC
Organism: Rosa chinensis; assembly: GCF_002994745.2. NCBI lineage: Eukaryota > Viridiplantae > Streptophyta > Magnoliopsida > Rosales > Rosaceae > Rosa > Rosa chinensis. The sequence continues at coordinate 44,990,898 of NC_037092.1, forward strand.
TAGAAAATATTTCAGCCCACCCAAGTCTTTCATTTCAAACTTAGATGATAAGTAATCCTCCAACTTCTTAGCTTCTTCTTGATCATCTCCTGTTACAATAGCAATGCAGTCCGCACATTTGAGAGTGAGAGGGTCTAGGATGTCAAGTTCTTGCCACATCTTTTTCATTTTGCTATAGTAATCATGGAGTGGGACCCCATTTTTCTTGGTAGACACTGTAGCTATTTGGAGTTCATAATTCCTGGAATCATCTTGTGCCACTGAATAAGTAAGCTTGACTGCATCCCAAATCTGTTTTTGCAGTTTCAAGTCCTTCATAATTTTCTCTGACATCCCTCTGCATGGAATTGAGAAGCTAAGCTTGAACAAGACTGTCTTCTTGTACCCATACTTCATATGCATCTTCATCATCTTCTGATGGAGCCTTTTTCTTCCCCGTAATATAGCCAAGTTTTCCTCTCCCCGTAATATTCAGCTTTGCATGTTTGGACCAGGAGATAAAGTTGGTACTATCCAACTTATCAAGAGCAATTGGACCATTATCAGTTGAGTAGGATCTGCCTACGATCTGGGATGAAGACTCACCCTGTTTTGAAGTGTCATTCTTGGATGAGTCGTTATTGTCTTCTGGGTTGACCATAGTGAAGTTCTTTTCTGATTCGAGGAGGCGGGTGTACCAAGTCGAAGACTTTGAGGTCGTAGATGTAGAAGCTTTATGACGACGCCGCAGTTGATGTAGATGAGGAGGCTTCCGATGGTATGGGTTGAAGTCAAAATATGAGGAAGATCAGTGATGTCGATGGCGGGTCCAGTCTGGGTCAAATGGCAAAAGACGCGCTGGTCTGGTCTGGGTAGATTGAGAAATGATCGAAGGTCAAATGTTCTGGCAGGTCTATGGGGCGAAACTCTGTCTAGGTTCGTGTCGACGTCGAGTCCGGGAAGGCCTTGGCAGAGATCGAGTTGACGCTGCTGCTGGGATGCAATCGTCAAGCTCGGGTCTGGGTTGAACGCTGGATATCCAGTTGTCGGTGTCTGGGCGGTCGAGGTCAGCTTGTACAGGTGAAATTGAGGTCGTCGTTGGCGGCGGTGTGCAGGTGGAGTCGTCGTGGGTCCTGGTCCCTGTCGGCGAACGAGGTCGAGGTCGAGTCTGGTACTGAAGCACACCGGCGATCTGGTCTAGTCTGACATAGGTCGTTGGTGTCATGTCCTGGTCCCTGTCGGTGTTGAGATGATCGGAGTCTGAGGAGCTGAAGGAGACGATGAATCTGGAGCTTCAGGCGGGTCGGGTCAGGCTAAGTTGATCTGGTATGAGTCTGGTATGGGTATGGGCCTGGTATGTGTATGAGTATCTTGTATGGGTATGATATGGACCTGGTATGGGTAGTATTCTAAGATGAAGATCTTCAAAAGAACTTCTTATGATATTTAGATTTTCGACAGCGGAATTTTGTAGAAGAGATTTAGGTCTCAAGAGCATATTGCTCTGATACCATCTTGAACTATATGGGAATAATGTCGTAAGTATATTAATCTCACAAGGAGGTTTATATAGTATTACAATCATGTACATATAAAGAAAAGTAATTAATGCTGATCTAAGTCAATTATAGTACTAATGCTAATTGATACACAAAAATAAATCATAATAAAGACTAATTGATATGATACAGCTCATGTCAACATATAGATTATAGAGAAGATGATCAACAAGATTGTTCTTCTGACAAGAAAATTGTCTCTGAACAGATAGCTGATTTCTTCACTGATCAAGCCATATACGTGGCTACTGATCAGATGTATGAGGGGCATGATATTGCCTATGTTCACCCCCTTGATAACCAGAAGCAGATGCATAATCAATTTAATTATGATTTTGCTACTGGACGTCATATTGGTCAAAAGTATAATCAAAATGGTCAACTCAAGTATCATGCAAGTGGCTTTCATGGCTCTGGACGTCATCATGAAGACTATCAATTAAGCCATGGTCAACTGTGGTCTTGAGAAGCCAATCTGTGGCTTTATTAATCAATTCAACTTGAATTTCTTCATCAGTGCTTCAAGGCCAAGCGGTAGCTTTGATATATGTGGGGGACACATCTACAACCCATCTTGGAAGAATGGCTAGAGCAATTATTTTAGTGGCAAGTTTATCTTTTGCGGCTGTGAATTAGAGTATTATTAATACAAGTTAACTCTTATTTACAATTATCCAACTCCAAATTTCTGGTAAAAGAAATTTATCTGTGATGATACTAAACAGTCCATAGAGGCGTCTCAATATGATGCCTGGAAAGAAAATAGAGGCAAACAAATATTTGATATGCCTATCTTTAGAGATCAATTCACCACTCTTTGGTGACTCTAAGTTTGATCTTGATACGGAGCCAATTTTCGATGAGTATGATGATAATTACAATTTGATTATTGGTTTCAAAAATCACATGCAGCAGTTCAAATTCCTTGTGGCTTTTGATATAGAGAATTCAGACCAACAAGTGGTCAAATGCAAAAGCCAATTTTTGGCATATTCTGAAGACACCATGTTCTATGACATGGTAGTTGGCGACAAAGCCAATATATGCTCATCTTCATCTCCAAAAGTGCAATTGAAGATCATACTTCACCAACCAACAAGGATACTTGGGGGGCAAGATTACTGCTCCTACAAGCCAAATTTCTTCCAAGTTTTCGACACGAAGTATCTTTGTTATTTTCCTATAAGCTCTCATAAGAGGGATTTTCATACTATACATTTTGCTACGTCGGAGCTTGGAGTGAAGCATAGATGGCCTCCCCCGTGACCTTCTAGAGGTTAGCCAAATGCATTGCTGCTAGCTTCTTTCTTTGCTTTTAATTTTCTGTCAATTTTTAGTTTCTAGTTTTCTTTTCATATTTTATAAAAAAAAAAATTAAAAAAATTAGAAAAGAGAAAATCAAAAAAGATTTCTATGTTATGTGCATCCCCAAGATGCAAAGGGAGTGTATTTAATCACCTCTATTCTATTCAGCGAATGGTTCGCGAAGGAAGACATATAGTTCGTCATGGGATTTCACAGCGGCTCTCAATCAAGAGCTGCCTCTTAGTCTTTCGCTTGGGGGGCACGCTAAAGTCTTGAGGTCCTACACCTTTTTCTAAAGTTTCACCAACCCTTCCAAAAGGGCAAGCCCAATTGACTAACTTCCAAATAAGAGGTCCTACACCTTTTTCTAAGATATGCAAGCAATCAAGATTCCCATGCAACTAAGCCATAATGGACGTGGCACAAGATGGGAAGGACATAATTGTCCTCGACTGCATTAAACAGATTGCTCGCGAAGAAATATTTGCAATTAAGACGTTGTTAGATTAAAAATTGCACAAAGTGTAAAATGTCACCCAACGTAATTTCACTCGTATTCATTAACAGAACAGAGTTTTAATTATTTCGGGTTCGACCCATTCAAGACAGAATGTGTCTCTTAATTACAATCCCTTGTTACAAGGGAAACACCCTTTGATTCCATTTATAAAGAAACCAGTGTGTGGTTGTTTGTTTTTGCGGCTGCACCCGAATTTTGAAATGGGTTGCCTACGTACCCAGGAGGGGATCAAGCCACTCATAGTTCAAGAGTTCCAATGAGTGAATGACCCATTGGAAGGCTTGGATTTTTGGGATAGGAATAGTGTTTAGGATGCGGTTGCATCTAGATTATTTGATTCCAGATTGCCTACATACCCTTGCGGGATCAAACCACATGTAGTTCCAGGCATTTGAGAATTAAATGGGTAGATGACCCATTCATTTTTGGATTTGTGTTTGAGATATTTGTGAGGGTTTAAAGCCCTTGAACTTGTTTTGGGTAATTTGGGAATGATTTGATTTTTCTGGTGTTTGGGTGAATTTGACTAATGGAGTCAGGGATTCGATTTGAATTTGTGGTTGCATCTAGTGGGTCGCTAGATTGCCTACATACCCTGTGAAGGGATCAAACCATTGTAGTTCTGAGGATTTGAGGCTTTGAGCTTTCTTGGTTTTGTACCAAAAGGATATTTTTTTAGGTTCCGAGGTATTTTTAACGAAACCAAAGCTCGGATATTTTGAAATGGAAACCCGTAGCGTCATGCTTTGTCGAATTCTTCAAATGGGCCCAAATTTGGACATGGGCTTCTTTTTGTATCCTCGCGAGTCATGTTCCTCGATCCATGAAGCTTTCTCAGCCCCAAATTTAATACAAGGACCCCCAATGTAACGAGTGAACTCCGAGTCTTAATTTTTCTTGAAAAGAATTCGGGGAAGTGCACCAAACTTCTATTTTGGGCATCAAATTTTACTATGGACACCCATAAACTTCTCAGAAACCCAAAGCTTCCCAGCGGCCCAACTGCTATATAATTTTTATTTTATCAGTCTTTTATTTTCCCTTTCTCACGATTGCTTGGCTTCACTCTCCACAACCTTTAGTCCGCCCGATCCGAAACACAGTAGGACACAAACTTCTGTAAATTGGATTTCAAGATGGACTTGAGGTTGGAAGCCAACTTGGAGATGGAATTGCAACTGGGTTTTCAACACAACAGAGTTCCCCAACATAAAGCTTGCAATCAGCTTCATCCTCCTATTCTGTGAAGAGAAATTGGGTAAGAAAATTCCCACTTTATTTTTGCTTCTGGCTTCGTAATCCGAGAGCGCAGGTCTTGACATCCTCCCTATGATATTTTGCAGTGATTTCGATGAGAGAATTGGCCTAGGCTCACGGTGATTTGTACCGGGTAAGTATTCAATTATAGTTTTCCCTTTTTGCTTCTTCGCCTTTGTATTCACAAACCCATTACAAAGCTTTGTTGCCTTATTTAATTAAGCTTTTTGTCTCATGTATAGCTTAATTAAGCTCTCTTGTCTGCAATGCCACCGCCAAGTTTTTTTTAGACTTGATTATAAAAATCAATGCTAGACTTTTCTTCATTTGTTCTTATGGCAACACCTCATCAAGCTTGTAACTTGTGCAATTGTTAATTATGCCTTCTGTTTAGTTCTCAGCTTAATTAAACCTTCTCACATGGCCTGCAACATTGCCAGAACTTTTTTTTTTTTTTTATATATTGCTTTGTGCATTTGTGAGTTCTTGGAATTGCTTTGTTGACATTGCTCACCACCAAAGACTTTTGTTCTTTAGCTTTTTTTTTCATATCTACACCGCTTCGAATTCTTGCAGCAATATTGGCTTAAAACTTGCTGCAGCCTTTGAGTAGTTGAATTTGATTTTTACCCAAGGACAAATGGTCTTGACTCTTGACGCTGTAGCAATTCACCATAATCAAGTTTTGAACTTTGTCTTGCTATTCCACCTCACGGCTTCTACTTTGTTTCTTCTGTTTACAATTGTTTGCACCTCGACATATCGTACCCGAGAACGCAGGCTTGTCATTTTGCTTTTGTCATTCTCGTTGTACTTGTGCAATTTTATGGAACTCTCTTCTGCAAATGCCACCAGCATATCATTCTTGCTCCCTTTTTGTTTGCTTCTTATTTTTTGCTTCATACTTTGGTCAAATAGAATGCCCTTGCTTCATTGTGAACATGAAGACTTTGCCTTCCATTTGTATTACCAACTACTGCAATTTCAAGGCTTTCTTTAAATTGACAAAACCTCGTTATTATTTTTTATGTAGGTACAAATCAAGTACAGGAGCTGTGGTGTCACAAATTTTAGAGTTCCAGAAATTGATTCGACGGTGAGCCTTTTGTCGTTTTCTCTTAGTTTCTTTGCACCGAAAACAATTTCTTTGTGCTTTGTCAACTCCCATTGCTGCAACTTTAAGAAGGGTTTTAAATTTGACAAACCCTTTTGTGCAGGTACCAGGCAAGGACAGCAGCTGCAGTCAGGACTCCAGAGCTTCAATTTGAGGGTGAGTCTCTGTCTACTTAGACTTTGTTCATATTTTTTGTGTTATTTGAGTTGGTGCTTTAAAGGCAGGTCCCTTTTCAATTTGACATGGTGATAGGAGGGACTGTTCTGTTTATAGAACATCGGAGACGCTGCTCCGGTATATTCATCGGGACGCTGCCCGGCATGGTCATCGGAGGCGCTGCTCCGGCATGGTTTCATCGGGACGCTGCCCCGCATGTTGGCTTTGACATCATTGACACCCGAAGGTGCCGTTGTGAGGAGGGCTGCAACAGAAAAGAGAAGGTGGTGGAGAGCAATGGAATGAGGTCTGAACCTTTTGTCTTCCAAGCTGCTTGCTGCTTTCTCCTTCTTGTATTTTTTCCACCCTGCTATGCTCCGTTGTCCTCCCCCTTTTTCTTCTTTTCATGTAGTGTTTTTATACTGCACCCGAGATGAGTTTGGCTTGTATACAACACAGAGGGTTTTAGAGTTCAACTTGAAGTGAACTAGTTGGACATTTTATCTCCTTATTCTTTTGAAGTGAAGACTGCAGCTTCTTTTTCAATTGCTTGTCTAGACTTTGAAACAAGCTAGAAGTCAGCAGCTTAAGTGTTTCTTTTGTTTAAAGCTTCACTAGCTGTCAAACTCGTCCGCTATTTTTCTTGAGATAAAAGGCTTTTAATATTACATAAATTAAAGCACTCTTATTTTCTTTCAGTGGACGAAACTTAATGTAATTGGGTATGTATTTTTTTCATTTCAACAGACGTGCATATCCAACAGTGTGCATCCAGGAAGATTACGTCCAGGACTCCAAGAGACAATTAACCTTGCCTATATTCTAGCTACGTCAAGAGGCAAATAATTATTAATTTTTTCCTACAATAGTTATCAAGACTAATCAGAGTTTTGATTTAATTCAAGGCCAATAACTGTGACCTAAAATATAGTATTTCATTCCTATTTGGAAAGTGAATCTATAGCCTATATATATAGAGGCTAAAACAGAACAAAAAAAAAAAACAACTCTTCAATCAACTAATCTCTTAGATTATCCAAAGTCTCTCTGAAGCAAACCTACCTTCCACCTAGTTGAAACCAGCGAAGCAAGGATAACGCCCTCGTAACCTAGCGAAGCTAAAGTCACACTTTAGCAAACCCGTACTTTCTCCTACTTCCCAGTGATTGCTCTGCTTAGTCTATAACACTAAGTATTGACTCGGTGACGCAAGAGATCACACCACAAGTGTCACGCCCCTGATTTTTACACAAATAAAAATCGATATATAACCTCATACTTATACATGCGTGAACGTTCAGTCATCATCAATACAAAACACCTGGAATTATTTTCCCTTTAAAACAAGTACATACTGATGCCCTGAACCCTCTAAGTTAATATACACTCGCTCCATAGAGTTATATATTACACAAGCTTACGAATTAAATTGTCAACAACAAAATAAAACGTAAATGCTCCTCAGAGCTCACTACAAGCGGAAGCCTTAATAACGGTAAAGTCACAAAATTGGCTTTCTACCGTAAAGTTGCTAGCTCGCTACCTTAGTTTTCAGCCACGATTACCCTGACCTGCAGGATTAACCCCTACACAGTTGGAATGGTGCACCGGGTCGCCACACAACAAACCCGATAAGCTTTTGCAAGCCCGTATGAGTAACTCAAAACAACTCACGCAAAATCATGGGATAAACCCACACAAATCATGAGATAAACTCACACGAATCACGTTTAAATCAATAAACAAATCATGTTTCAATCAAGAAATAAAGCACGAGATAAAATCACACGAATCACATTTAAATCAATAAACAAATCACGTTTAGATCAAGAAACAAAGCACGACATAAACTCACACGAATCACGTTTAAATCAATAACCAAATCACGTTTAGATCAAGAAACAAAGCACGACATAAACTCACACGAATCACGTTTAAATCAATAAACAAATCACGTTTCAATCAACAAACAAAGCACGAGATAAACTCACACGAATCACGTTTAAATCAATAAACAAATCACGTTTCAATCAACAAACAAAGCACGAGATAAACTCACACAAATCACATTTAAATCAATAAACAAATCACGTTTCAATCAACAAACAAAGCACGGCGGACAGACTAGAGCTCTAACTGATCGTATTCACTAACCCGGCCAAAGGTGTGAATTCCAGATTTTCCCACCCACGATCACATTTCGTGATCCACGATCCTCAACTCGTAAGTCTTTGGATCCACGGTATAAATACCAAAACATTTAAAGGAGTCGCAGTGGACCCAAAATGTTACATGAATCTAAAATGAAAGATTCCCCGTAATTGACCCCTATCAATTACTCTAGGTATAAGACCCATATTTAAATAACCCACAGCGAACTAAAATGTTCCACAAATACACAAATCTCAACGCTTTTCAAAACAAATCGAAATCAACATTTCCACAATCATTTGTTTTCCAAAAGCCACAACCCAAAACAATAAAATTCATCATTTCATGCATATTGTCTTCATAAATCCACAAACCCACCAAAACATATATATTTCATGTAAATATATATATATATATATATACACGTAGTCATCCGCTCAGGAATGCCTACTAATACCAACTATAAGTTGCAATTACTAAATAACTCTAAAAAATAAAGGTATTCCGTTCATTAATGAACTTTGTGAGATTACTCACCTCGAAATTCCCACTGTGTCTTCACACCACTAGACTACTTACAGAATGTACTCTGTCAAGCAACTAAGAAAAGTACAGCCTTGATTCAGTCAATGAAACACAAGGAATAACGTTCGAAACCCTAAATCGAACCAAAATTCCCAAAGTGACGCCAATTGAGGCGAAACCACATCTGAGACCACCCAATGTCTCCAGAATACTTCTACGACCGATATGTCCAAACCACAAGTCGATCGAACACTCGGATCCTCACAAATCGAATAAATCGACCGGTATGAAACCGTAAAAATCATAACAATTTCATAAGAACTCGAAAAATTGTGTATTATATATCGAAACACTCGTATCGACGAGTAGAAGATATACAATACCAGAAACAGTCTCTTACATGGTCGGAACGCTGCCAGAAAGCCTCAGGCCAAAACTCAATATTTCACAAAACTTCCAACATCAAAGCTAATCATCTAAGCATGCTTGTGAATTTTCATAACTAGCTCGAAGTCAGAAAACAAGCATAAAGGGTCGAAAACTACCTCACAAGCCGTGGATTACTGTTCAATCCAAGTTGAATCAAGTTTCACGTGAATCGATCCAAACAACCACCACAGATCGATCAAGGAGCCTCCTCTGAAATCACCTAAGGAAACTTGAAGGCCCGCCGTTGTTGGAGATCGGAGAACCGATCGGGTCTGACTGCACCAAAGTTCGCCACCTTGCTGCACCATAGCGGCTGCGAATCGATGCTAGAGGACACCAAAGAGAGGAGCACACGGTGGAGACTATCCTATCTGGAGAGTTTCACCGGTAGAGGTCGCCGAAATCGGAAATGGCGGCAGGGTCGGGTTGTCAAGTTTGGGTCGGGTCACGCGCAAAGAAGAGAGAGAACGGAGAGTTTGATTTCCAGAAAGGGAAAATGAGAAAATGAAAAATAGTAAGTTTCTGAAAATGGAAACTCCTATTTATAGAACTTTCCCAAAACTTCCAATGCTCATAACTTTCACATACGAACTCTGATTCTCGCGTTCTACATGTCCACGAACTCGTATCGACGCGCTCTACAACTTTCATGAAGGAAGTTTTTAGAGAATCCCAACGTATAAAAAGTCAACCTTGAGCCCCCTTCTAAAGTCATACTTTCCGAATAGAAATTCGTCCGAAACACTTCCGCTCCATCCACAATCCACGAAACTGTCCAATAACCCTAAATTAGATTCCGGAAAATCCTCGAAAAATAAATACTAATTTCCGGGGCATCACATTCTACCCCCCTTAAAGAAATTTCGTCCCGAAATTTACACATACCACGCCAACAAGTACGGATAAATCATGCTCAATCCAATTCTCATTCCTCGGCAAGAATGCCCTTCATCTCAAAGTACAACTTCCCGCGATCCATAATGGATACAGGTACCCCACCTAGTATCACAACATTATCTGCATCACAGCTCAAAACTCGTCCTACCATCTCAGAACACAAAATCACGATAAGGTCTAGCCTTGATCACCCATACATAACTCCTCACATGGCATTATCACACAATTGAGCCATAATGAAGAAAGATGCATCACACACATACTACCCTCACCCAAAAGGAAGTCATATGCCAAAGTCTAACTAGAGACATCAAGCAAAGCTCAACACAACACAACACAAACAACGCAACGCAACACAAAACAACACCGCGAAACGAAGTACCCTATCACCTCACACAATACTAGCAAGGTAAGCAAAATTAGATAAAGTACCTTCCTCCCTAGCACCTTGCTGAACAACAGCAATCACCCTCGCATTTCCCTAAGGTAGATGCCTCTGCTGGTTCCCTTGTCCCTTGCCTTGTGCCTGGGTACAATCTCTAGAGTAATGCCCTATTTGGCCACATTTGTAACATGACAAATTCCTCGGCTTCGTGCAAAATCTGATTGCATGCCCTATCTCATTGCAATTAAAGCATCTCGAGGGTACCACCTGCCCGACAGGTGCAGCCTCAACAGGTGCAGCTGCTTCCCTAGCTGGCGCCTGTTGATGAGTCCTCCGCCTCTTCCAGGACCCACCCTGATTATCTGTTCCTTCACTGCTCTCAGCAATTGCCTTTCCCTTCCTTCGGGAGTCCCTCTCAGCCGACTCCTACTCCTGGAAAGTCAGGTTCTCCTGCTCAATGGTCATAGCCTTAGCAAAAATGAGCTCCACCGTCTTCAGTTCCAGAACAGTGACATCTCGCCGGATAGAAGCATTCAGTCCCCACTGAAACTTTATAGCTAAGCTCTCAGCATCCATCTGCCTCACAAAGCGATAAACCTTGAGAACTCAGCCTCATACTCCCTCACACTCTTAGTCGCTTGGACTAACGAGATGAATTCCCTTTCCAACTAATCCCTCACTGAAGGCGGAAAGTACTTCTTCTTGAATAGTTCCACAAAACCATCCCAGGTCATGGTGGACAGATCCATAACTCTCTGTGTGCTACTCCACCATACCTGTGCATTGCCTTAGAGCATAAATGCTGCAATCTTTCTCTTCTCAATGTCGTCACAGACGACCATCTCGAAGTAGGTCTTCATGTTCTCGATCCATTAATCTGCCAACATGTGATCCGTACCTCCCTGGAATGGGACTCCTCCCAGCCTCAAAATCTCCTTTGCCAACTTTGACAAACGAGTAGGATCAGCAACATTCACAACCTCCACAACAGGTGGAACAGGCAGCTCAATATTTGATGCCTCGACATCATTCCCGAATGTCTCCTCAATAGGAGGAGGAATCCTACCTCTACCTCGGGCTCTACCCCTGCCTCTGGGTCTACCTCGACCCCTCGCTCTGCCTCCTTGAGAATCCATCACCTAAAGAGCATAGCAAAATATGGTTAACACCTGTATAACTCTTAACACAAGCACAAGTCAATGCTATCATTAAATCAACCACAACACGACGTCAGAGGATACAGTTTCCACCCCCTACGTCAATCCCAAGTTAAATCTAAAGGTCCTCATTCCTCAAAAGACTATAACTCAAAGAACCTACACTTAAGTTCATAACTTCACTCACAGAGCAAACCAATGCTCTGACGATGCTACACTCAGACTCATAACCAACACTCCTATATACCCAATGATTATATCAATACTGAAGAGCATCAGATGGGGATCCGCTGCAGACGGGCCATCACTTGAGTATTACTGATTATCACCATATATGTACCTTACGCTCTTATACCAATCTGTCACGCCGCTGATTTTTACACAAATAAAAATCAATATATAATCTCATAATTATACATGCGTGAACGTTCAGTCATCAATATAAAACATCTAGAATCATTTTCCCTTTAAACCAAGTACATACTGAGGCCCTGAACCCTCAAAGGTAATATAAACTCACTCCATAGAGTTATATATTACACAAGCTTACTAATTAAATTGTCAACAACAAAATAAAACGTAAATGCTCCTCAGAGCTCACTACAAACGGAAGTCTTAATAACGGTAAAGTCACAAAATTGGCTTCCTACCATAAAGTTGCTAGCTCGCTATCTCAGTTTTCAGCCACGATTACCCTGACCTGCAGGATTAACCCTTACACTATTGGAATGGTGCACCGGGTTGCCACACAACAAACCTGGTAAGTTTTTGCAAGCCCGTATGAGTAACTCAAAACAACTCATGCAAAATCACGGGATAAACCCACACGAATCACGAGATAAACTCACACGAATCACGTTTAAATCAATAAACAAATCACGTTTCAATCAAGAAACAAAGCACGAGATAAACTCACACGAATCACGTTTAAATCAATAAACAAAGCACGGTGGACAGATTAGAGCTCTAACTGATCATATTCACTAACCCGACCAAAGGCGTGAATTCCCGATTTTCCCACCCGCGATCACATTTCGTGATCCACAATCCTCAACTCGTAAGTCTTTGGATCCACGGTATAAATACCAAAACATTTAAAGGAGTCACAGTGGACCCAAAATGTTACACGAATCTAAAATGAAAGATTCCCCGTAATTGACCCCTATCAATTACTCCCGGTATAAGACCCATATTTAAAAAACCCACCGCAAACTAAAATGTTCCACAAATACACAAATCTCAACGCTTTTCAAAACAAATCGAAATCAACATTTCCACAATCATTTGTTTTCAAAAAGCCACAACCCAAAACAATAAAAAGCATCATTTCATGCATATTGTCTTCATAAATCCACAAACCCACCAAAACATATATATTTCACGTAAATATATATATACGTAGTCATCCGCTCAGGAATGCCTACTAATATCAACTATAAGTTGCAATTACTAAATAACTCTAAAAAATAAAGGTATTCCGTTCATTAATGAACTTTGTGAGATTACTCACCTCGAAATTCCCACAGCGTCTTCACACCACTAGACTACTTACAGAATGTACTCTGTCAAGCATCTAAGAAAAGTACAGTCTTGATTCAGTCAATGAAACACAAGGAATAACGTTCGAAACCCTAAATCGAACCAAAATTCCCAAAGTGACGCCAATTGAGGCGAAACCACATCTGAGACCACCCAATGTCTCCAGAATACTTCTACAACTGATATATCCAAACCACAAGTCGATCGAACGCTCGGATCCTCACAGATCGAATAAATCGACCAGTATGAAACTGTAAAAATCATAACAATTTCATACGAACTCCAAAAATTGCGTTTTATATATTGAAACACTCGTATCGACGAGTAGAAGATATATAATACTAGAAATAGTCCCTTACATAGCCGGAACGCCGCCAGAAAGCCACCACAAGCGGTGCGCCACCGCCGCCGGCCAAAACTCAATATTTCACAAAACTTCCAACATCAATGCTAATCATCTAAGCATGCTTGTGAATTTTCATAACTAGCTCGAAATCAGAAAACAAGCATAAAAGGTCAAAAACTACCTCACAAGCCGTGGATTACTGTTCAATCCGAGTTGAACCAAGTTTTACGTGAATCGATCCAAACAACCACCACAGATTGATCAAGGAGCCACCTCTGAACTCACCTAAGGAAACTTGAAGCCTCGCCGTCGTCGGAGACTGCACCAAAGTTCGCTGCCTTGCTGCACCGTAGCCGCTGCGAATCGATGCTAGAGGACACCACAGAGAGGAGCGCACGGTGGAGATGATCCTATCTGGAGAGTTTCACCGATAGAGCTCGCCGAAATCGGAAATGGCGGCCGGGTCGGGTTGTCAGGTCCGGGTTGGGTCACGCGCAAAGAAAAGAGAGAACGGAGAGTTTGATATCTGGAAAGGGAAAATGAGAAAATGAAAAATAGTAAGTTTCCGAAAATGGAAACTCCTATTTATAGAACTTTCCCAAAACTTCAAATGCTCATAACTTTCACATACGAACTCCGATTCTCGTGTTCCACATGTCCACGAACTCGTATCGACGCGCTCTACAACTTTCGTGAAGGAAGTTTTCGAAGAATCCCAACGTATAAAAAGTCAACCTTGAGCCCCCATCTAAAGTCATACTTTCTGAATAGAAATTCGTCCGAAACACTTCCGCTCCATCCACGATCCACGAAACCATCCAATAACCCTAAATTAGATTTTGGAAAATTCTCGGAAAATAAATACGAATTTCCGGAGCATCACAATAAGTCCTTATTCGTAATGCAAGAAGTCCTTTTTCGAAAGGCAAAGAAAAGAACCTTGTGACGAGGTTGGGTGCTCTCCTCGTCCACAACGTTTGAGAAGAAGTCAGGTCAAGGGACGCCGCAACGACTACACTAAAAGGTGTTGGCATGCTCGCGCACTCAAAAGAGACAGTTTGCTACCCAGACTAGTTTTGGAGCCAAGCACTTGATATGGAAAAGGTTCCCATGCTTTCTTTAAAGGTGTGGATGGCTAGGTGCATATTGTATAAGTTGTAGCTCGAGCAAGTTGTCCTACTTTGTATAAGTTCCCTTTTTTTTGTTTTTCTTTTTTCACTAAGATGTAACTATAATTCTATATATATGTATAGAGAGTCCGGATTATGTGACACTATATTTTACACAATTTTTATACCTCTTGCGAGCAATTAGATTTAAAAACGTTTAATAGTTTGGATTTGTTGTTTGAATGATGTGAACACAACACCAAGTGATGTGGAAAATGACGTACATATTTTCAATCAAGAAGTTATAATAGATTAAACTTTCCTTTATTAAAAGAAAAAACAAAATCAAAATTTGGAGAATACTGTTCTTATAGAACTACTCATGATCAAAAGAAAAAGAAGAAAAAGAAGAATAGCAGAAGAATAAGGACGCCAAACACCAAATAGTACCAAGAAAATAGACTGTAACTTGAAGTATAAATAGTAGAAAGCTATGCAATGTGTAATAGTGCAGAAGACCATCTCACATAAAGTAGATAGACCATCTCGTATCGTTCAAGATGGATTACACAACTTGGTTTGCTGAAAAAGAAAACAGAAGCAAAACTTAGAAAGTGAATCATGTCAGATGCATATTACTTTGTTTTCAAAAGCAATGCTCCTCAGAAATTATAATTAATAAGATGGAGGACAAGAGCCAGTATGAATGCCAATTGTATGTGAGACTAGTAAAGATACACAGTACAATTTAAGCAAATTAACATTGCTTATGGAACAAGACATTGCTTAGAACTTGTGTTCTGTATATACACTTAATTTATATAATTAATCTAAGTTTAGACTATAATATAAGCTTATGATATAATTCATTTTAAGACAAGCTTATCTGTTATTCAAATTCAAATCAAGATACAGTTGAAAGAGCAGTTAAGGTTTGATAAGCAAGTGAGGAATTGTCGCAATTTCTTTATGGATGAAACTGATTTACAAGTCTGCTATACATCTGTCAGATTGGTCCCTTCTGATGCACGTGTGGTTCTTGTTTTAGTCCCATATACTAAGAGAACGTGAAATCAAGAGAAGGCTATCATGGACAATGGAAGTGCATCGAGTAAGTTTCTGTATTTCATGTTCTTGTGTTCTTGTTTTCTGCATATTTAGGATTGATACAGCATCTTCAATCCCACTATCAAAATATATGTTCCGTTGAAATGCAGTACTTATATTAACATGATTTGATCTAGTATAGGTTTCAGTTCATGTGTTTTGATTGAGTACACATTTCTTCTAACAATTGGTATCAGAGCCACCATACTTAGATCAATTACATGTAGAATGAACTAACTGTATTAAAATTATGAATTCTGGGAATTTAATTGCTTTAATCTGCATCAAGTGATTCATATAATTTTGGTATATTCATGATCATAGTAACTTGATCCGTAAATATACATTGATTTTATGAAATTTATGTGTTCTTATATATTATTCATCAAAATATATACATAAGGTTTACATATTTATGACTGAAATGTCAAGATTTAAAGATATACATACAAATTCATATCAGTTTCATATTAAAAGCATATATACATATGTTCATTCATCTGTTATTTTGATTTTGTGATAATTGATGTATGAACATGCCAATGCTATGACTAATATTAAGATAAATGCATCATGTGCTGCCAAAGTAGCCTAAGAATGCATTAAATGGAATTATCTGCATCATTCTGTCAATCTTTTGAACATATGTGCTGTCAAAGTCGCTTTATGTCAAAAGAAAAGATGTCAAAGTTATATTATTAAAATTGCCGGTTTTGAAACTTAATATTAAATTTGTACTGATTTCCAAAGAAATGCAGTTGTAGACATTTGGTTTTAAACCTGTTATATGTATATTAAGTGAATGAACATTCATATGTCAATAGAGATTAGTACACCACAAAGGTTGTCAAAGTCTTGAAATTGATAAAGCTTCATGTTGCTGCATATATACACTACATTATATATATTTGGGACATTTAGTTTATTCTGGCATTGAGTTACACTAGATTAATCTGTTTGATCATTTCACATGCAGCTATGCACTTTCCTATGAGCATAAATCAGATTAAACTTCTGAATGGCTCAAACTTTAAGAAATGGGAAGGAGACATATAACTAAATCTGGGGATATTGGATTATGATCATGTGTTGAAAGAAGATCCACCAGTAGCATTAATTGAGAATTCTAGCTGAGATGCAAGGGAGAAACATGACAAATGGTACAAGCATAAAAAGATGGCATTGATCATGATCAAGAAAAGCATGCATGAGAATGTGAAGGGCAATATACCTGATTCAGAATTGGCTAAGGAGTTCTTCAATTCTATTGCAGAGAAGTTCAAAATTTCTAACAAAGCTGAAGTGCAAAACCTTGTGAGGTCGCTTGCAAGAATGAAGTTCAATGGCAAGACTAGTGTTAGAGAATACAATATGAGAGGTTCAGATATTGCTGCAAGGCTCAGAAGACTGAATATGGAAATTGATGACTCACTTCTTATGTACATGATTCTGGACTCACTCCCAAATGAATACTCTCAACTCAAGACATTGTACAAGACTCAGGAGAAATGGAGTATCAATGAGTTGATTTCACTGTGTGTAGAAGTTGAAGATGAAATGAAGAAGTGAGAAGGAGCATAAGTGGTTGTGAATCTAATGTCCAAAATCAAGTACAAGAAGAAATTTGGCAACAGCAAGAACTTCAAACCAGATAACAATATAAGCACCTCTAAATCCATTGTGAAATTTGATCATGATAAAATGAAAAACAAACCTGCAGGTGGCATTAATTGTTTCTTTTGCAAGAAACTTGGTCACATTAAGAAAGATTGTAAAGGTTTCAAAGCTTGGCTGAAAAATCTGTTTTCAATTTTGAGTCAAATGGTTTTGTAAATGACAACTCTTGGTGGTTTGACACTAGTTCCCCTATTCATATTGCTAACTCATTATAGGGATTGTCAAAGATTTCACTCCCAAGAAGGAATGAGACAAGGGAGTGTACTGGAAGTGGCCAAAGAGTGGCTGTGAAGGCTGTAGGAATTGTCAAACTTAAGTTTAGGAATAATTATGTACTAGTATTAAACAATGTGTATTGTATTCCAAGTATCTGTAGGAATTTGATTTCTAGTTCCCAATTTGTAGCAAACAATGGTTTTAGCTTTTCAAGTAATAATAAAGTTATGAATTTCTATTATATTTCAAATTGCTTTGGAGATGTCAATCTTGTAAATGGTTAAAGGTGTGCAAATTGTGAAAATATTTTGGCTGAAACTGATGACAGCAAGAAAGTTTTTCTTTTAAGCAAATTAAATTCAAAAAGGAAGTTTTGTGATTAATCATCTTTTCTGTGGCATAAAAGACTTGGCCACATTTCAAAACAAAGATTGTAAAAACTTGTGAAACAAGGCATTTTACCTGCCTTAGAAGTTACAGATTTAGAAACTTGTGTTGATTGCTGCTTGAAGGGTAAGATGACAAATGCTAGGAAAACAGGTTCAAAAAGAAGTGAATAAATGCTTGATTTAATTCATACAAATATTTGTGGTCCTTTTCCAGCCAATACAATATGTGGTAATTGCTATTTCATCACTTTGATTGATGATTTTTCAAGGTATAGTTATAACTATTTAATTTCAGAAAAAGCACAAGCTTTGGAATTTTTCAAAATCTATAAGGCTAAGGTTAAACAATCTGGAAAATTGATTAAGGCTATCAGATCAGATAGGGGAGGTGAATACTTTGGCAGGTATATAGAACAAGGATAGCACAAAGGTTCTTTTGCATTTTATTTGCATAAATGTGGAATAGTGGCACAATACACTACTAAATATAATCCACAGCAAAATGGAGTGTCAGAAAGGAGGAATAGGACTTTGATTAGCATGGTGAGAAGCATGATAGTGAGGTCTGCATTGCCAAAATTTATGTGGGGAGAAGCTTTGAAAACTTCAAATTATATTTGCAATAGAACTCCAAGCAAGACTGTGTTGAAAACTCCTTTTGAATTATGGTGTGGTTACAAGCCTAGTTTAAACCATTTCCATGTGTGAGGCTGTAATGCAGAGGTGAGAGTTCATAATGTGGCAGATGGAAAGCTTGATTCTCAATATGTAAGTGGTTATTTCATTGGCTACTGTGAAAAATCAAAAGGTTTCAAATTTTATTGCCCAAACAGAAGCACAAGAATTGTGGAGTCACATAGAGCCATATTTTATAATGAACTGTTTGACAACAATGCAAGAAAAGATGCAGAAAAAGAAATGGTAGCAATGCTTCTAGCAACAAAGTCTTTGAACAATGGTTTGTGTACCAAGAATGCAGTGACTCTTCAATCCTCAACCAGGACTGCAACAACAATTCAGTTCCAGAAAATGAAGTACTTTTGAATCCCATTCAAGAATCTGACATTGCAGCACATCAAGTTGGAGATGAAGTGCAAGACATTGTTGAAGGTGTTAATGCAGCCATAGTTGCTCAAAATGAACAGAGCGTAAACAATGAAGTGCAAGTACAGCTAGGTGATCAACAAGATGAGATTAATGCAGCACCAAATGTAGAAGTTTCTTAACCTATAGCCCTGAGAAAATATACAAGGACCAGAAAATCAGCCATACCAGATGATTATAAAGTGTATTTAACTGTAAAAGAAACTGACATTGGAGACGAGGATGATCCAACTTCAGTTGCAGAAGCTATGCAGTCACTGAACAGTGGAAAGTGGAGGTTAGCAATAGAGGATGAACTTCAAAGTATGGCACAGAATGGTGTATGGATCTTGGTTGATAAGCTAAATGATCCTAAGCCTATTTGATGCAAATGGGTGTTCAAAACATAAAGGGATGCAGATGGGAAGATTGAGAGATACAAAGCTAGATTGGTGGCTAAAGGCTACAATCAAAAGGAAGGAATTGATTATAATGAGACTTTCTCTTCAGTCTCAACCAAAGATGCATTCAGAGTTGTCATGGCCCTAGTAGCACACTTTGATCTTGAGTTACACCAGATGGATGTCAAGACTGCATTTTTGAATGGTGATTTGCATGAAGAAATTTATATGTTGCAGCCAGATTATAACATCCCGACCTCTAAGTTATTTGAAAATAATCCTGATTTTTTTTAGTGCAAAAGAAATTGTTTTACCCCAAAACACCAATTCATTTAGAACTCAATTAAATTGAGAAACAACTATACCAGGACATAGATCTTGACGAGAGGACCAACCTTCTCACCTCATGTACAACCAACCGTCACCAGAATACCAAAACCTTTTGAGCTTCGATACTTCTTCCTTGCCTAGCAAACCAAGACTGAAGGTAGAACCGCGGCGATGAGAG
This sequence comes from Rosa chinensis, assembly GCF_002994745.2. Lineage (NCBI taxonomy): Eukaryota > Viridiplantae > Streptophyta > Magnoliopsida > Rosales > Rosaceae > Rosa > Rosa chinensis. The sequence goes on from NC_037092.1 coordinate 45,010,707, forward strand.
AAATTGAATGAGATTGGTGCGTCACCACGTCGTGGCTAGACGGACGATTTTTTATAGAGACCAATCGCGGGTTGTCGAGTCACCGAAAGGGGTCAGAAGCCTTGAGCTTCTAGAACTCTTTATCAAAGGGAGTGTTCCTCCGGGTTCCAGAGATATCCAGTCTTTTCCGTCTTTTTTTTTTTTTTTTTCTATTCTCCGTCCTCCTCGGTCCTTCTTAATCCCATTTTATTTATTCATGATGTCGGCAAATAAATCAAGGGGACAAGGGCTCATAATTTGCCACATGTATTTCTTTAAGACCATGTTTGGATGGACAATCACATTTGCTAAGGGAATGATGGATAACAAGGAAAAAGAAAAAAAAAAAAAAAAGATTATTTCAGCCTCAAAATGACACTCAAAATCCATTAAGATAATGAAAAATATTAATTACATTTTCTCATGGTCTCATGATCTTTGTTTTGTAAGGAGGAAATTCTTTGTTATAATGACGTGTCACTAACAATTTACGATGACTCAGGTATTAAAAATCCACCCGCTTAAAAAAATTTCATCCTCGAAATTTAAAATAATAGGTTATAATTCAAACTCTATATTTAGTAGATAGCTCTTGATCTTTCAGTATGTTCTTTGGACTACTCATCCAAACAACACTAGAATTTCTTGCATAACTGACATTCTGCTTTCCAGTTACTAATATACTATTGAGAGAGAACAATCGGGGCAAATCTTGCCCGTCCAACAATTTGAGGGACTGTGTTTCCAATGATAACAGAAACTTATGATGCCATGTACATTGCATCACCCCTATATTATTTCAAGTGGTTTTTAGTCTAAAGCAAACTGGATCGTCTCTCTTTCCTCTCTATAAATTAGTTTGATAGGACAAGCATGTAAAGCTTGTTCCACTAATTCTAGTCCATGTGCGATCAGTACCGGCTTGCATTTGCATGTGAACATCATACTTTCTAATCCATCCTTGTTCAGTTGTTCCTTAGGATGTCAGACTACTTTATTGTATGACACTAACATTTTATGCCATATCTTATTGTCTGTAGCTCACGTGGTACAGAGCATCTGCCACAACAATATCGCCTAAGCATATCCGACTTATTCACACTAGTGGCAAAAGAAGCAAAATTAATAGTCATAATTCAAAGCGCAATTGGATATTAGAATTGGATTTTGTTCTTTTGAAGCTTAATAGTTGGATATGCATCTTACCACATAACTCTAGGTTGCAAAATATTCACCTATATATATATATATATATATATATATATATATATACACATACATATACATTCATTCACCAATAATAACTACTAATAATTAGGGAAAAAAATACAAACAGTACCCAAACTATGGGCCACTAATAACTTTCGTACCTCAACTTCAAAAACTATCATTTTGGTACCTGGACTTTTCACCCCGACCCAAGATTCATACCTGAGATCCACTTTGCCGTTAACGGTGTTAAATTTACAAGGGTAAATCTGTCATTTCACTGTTCATCTCTATTACCACGGTACTGTTCAATTTTAATTTAATTTAAAAAAATTTTCTTTTCTGAGGAGAGGAATATAATTTTTTTAAAATGAACAGTATCATGGTAAGAGCGATGAACAGTGAAATGACAGATTTACCCTTGTAAATTTAACACCGTTAACGGCAAAGTGGACGGCATGTATGAATGTTAGGTCGTGTTAGATAATCTAGGTACTATTGTGATAATTTTTAAAGTTGAGGTACGAAAGTTATTAGTGGCCCGTAATTCAGGTAATGTTTGTAAGTTTTTCCCTAATAATTATGGATCATCTTCGTCTTTCACCCAAAACCTTAAAACACATTCAGAAGCTATAAAACTGCTCAAGGAGCCAACTCAAATAATTAACATATTTAATCATACTTATTCTTGTAATACTGACCATATCGGGTCTTGCAATACTGACCATATCTGGTCTTGCAATATTGATTAAGCCATATATATGACCATACTGGTCTTCCTTGCAACTGTAGCAAACATTTACATATCAAGAAAATTTGTTTAACTAAACAAGATCATGTTAAATACGCTTGTCATTCACCATAACCCTTTTCAAATTTATCAATGATATTTTCTTCTTTTTCTTTAAAAAAAAGAGGATCAAAGGTTTCACTCATGCCCCTATGGTGACTCGAACCCATGACTTCGTACATAGATAGTGGGTATCAATGATATTTTCTTTCCATTTTCTCTATCACTGGTTAGGCCCAATACCTCTCGAATTATGGTCATCGAGAACACCACGTACTACCTCAGATTAAGGCCACCAAGGATACCCCGAACTAAGTGGAACCTCATATTAAGGCCACCCAGGACACCCCGAACTAAGCAGAACCTCAGATTAAGGCCACCGAGGACACCCCGAACTAAGCGGATTCCCGATTGGGTTTTAAGTCTTTCACTCTAGGGAGGCACAATCCCTACTTAATTATCCACTCGAATCCACAAACCCCAATCGGGTTTAGGGTCTTTCACCCAAGGGAACTCTATCCCTCCTTAATTTTATCCTGGGCCTAACCGGATTAAATTCATTGGACAATTAACTTGTTGGCTTTCATTCACATCACACACTGTCATGCGTGTCATCTATAATTTCCTTTCAATGAAGTCATCATGATTTGAAAATTTCAAACACATGTAGGCAATGTTCAGTAAATGAAAAGAAGTTAACTAATTCATAAAGCATAATCATGTATGCAAATGCAGAAGTCCAAACAAGGTAATTTCAATCAAGGTATAAATGTAAAAAAAAAACATACCAACTACTGTGAAAGTGGTATAGAAGCAAAGAGGAAGAATTTACCTGAATACACCTGCTTTCAGTAGATTGTTGCATCCCCTCAGACTTTCATGTACTGACTCATTAGATATAGTTTACATATACAAATTCTCAAAGTTCATACATTGATATGGCTACAATGCGCAAGAGGCAACATCGTAAACTTTCAAAAACTAACAAATAAAGACTATCCTATATACATCAGTGAGGTGAACAAGCACCTTCGAGGAACAGTCAATTCCGACTAATTGAAAAACTTTTCTACATGATCAACAGAGTTTTAGTAACTCCAATGCATCCTTGGCATTTCCTGTTGCATATTATTACTACCATGTAGTTCCACAAAAATTAAATTTCCCAAGACTCAAATGCCGCATCTTGAAATAGGGCAAGTAATACAGAATATCCAAGATTGATGCAGTTCATATCAGAATACTATAATACTCGATTATAAACAAGAACATTTACCTGCATCCAAGAAATTCTCACATTGTTCCCAAGCTTCCTTTGATATTTAATCGGGCCTTATCTCTAACATTGTATATGCAGTTACATAAATGAACACAAAGAAAAAGAACAATATATAATACCAGATTGATATCACCTTACATTTACCAACTCATAAAAAGTTATAGAACTTGAATTTCTTCACAAAATCCAATTAAGAAACCGATCAATGATAATAGTTGTGCATATAAGTAGATTTCAACAAACTGGAAAAATACTTGCCATTGTAAAACAGATATACAAATAAACTAAGAGTAGTTTACCTGAGCTTACCTGCAGTCTAGAATCATTGTGTACTTCACATCAGCCCAATATCAAAATACTTAAGACACATCCAGAGAGATGGAAGAAAATAAGCAACTAGCAGTATTGCTTTAGGCACCCATATATGATAGAAGCAAATAATCAAGCCTTCATCACAGCACCCAAAACCAACCAAATAATAGCACAGTGGAGCAATAACAGAACACTGATATAACATCTCAATTATATGACAAACATGCAGGGCCTGAAGTTAGTCCTATAAAATAACGTCTTACTGGGGGCGTTCCCTCCACCATGGATTTTTGTTTTGCACCCAACAGTAAGAATATCGAAGAACCAAATGTCTAAAAATAAAACTTCAGCAACTACAAAATCAGCAAAACAATATGATGAGAGCAGAAACTAAGTTGAGCTAGAACAGAGAGTTAAAAAAAACCTAAGCCAAAGAGTTCTCCTGAAGAGTTGAGTCTAAATTGAGTAAAAGTAAAACAACCTCTTAAATCTGGTATCAATGAATCAATTCAAATAGTTTATATCAAAACCAAAAACCTTGACGGACAATGATACAAAGCAAACAATCATGCATACTCTCAAAATTGTGAAAACCCATACCACGAGTCCATTTCAACCCAAAGCCTATCCCTTAGAAATCATTTCCCCGCTCTGATACCATTTGTAAATTGTAACATCCCTACCTCTAAGTTATTTAAAAATAATCCCGATTTTTTTGAGTGCAAAGGAAATTGTTTTGCCCCAAAACACCAATTCATTCATAACTATACCAGGACATAGATCTTGACGAGAGGACCAACCTTCTCACCTCATGTACAACCAATCGTCGCCGGAATACCAAAACCTTTCGAGCTTCGATACTTCTTCCTCGCCTAGCAAACCAAGACTGAAGGTAGAACCGCGGTGAGGAGAGAAATTGAATGAGATCGGTGCGTCACCACGTCGTGGCTGGACGGACGATTTTTGACAGAGACCCATCGCGGGTCGTCGAGTCACCGAAAGGGATCAGAAGCCTTGAGCTTATGGGGCTCTCTGTCAAAGGGAGTGTTCCTCCGGGTTCCAGAGAAATCCAGTCTTTTTTTTTTTTCTTTTTTTTTTTCTATTCTCCTTCCTCCTGGATCCTTCTTATTCCCATTTTATTTATTCATGATGTCGGCAAACAAATCAAGGGGACAAGGGCTCATAATTTGCCACATGTATTTCTTTAAGACCATGTTTGGAAGGACAATCACATTTGCTAAGGGAATGATGGATAACAAGGAAAAAGAAAAAAAAAACTTGGATTATTTCAGCCTCAAAATGACACTCAAATTCCATTAAGATAATGAGAAAATATTAATTACATTTTCCCATGGTCTCATGATCTTTGTTTTGAAAGGAGGAAATTCTTTGTTATAATGGCATGTCACCAACAATTTACGATGACTCGGGTATTACACAGATCGATTTGCAGAAAATGAAAGTAAGGTTTGCAAGCTCAAGAAATCAATATATGGTCTTAAGAAAGCTTCAAGGCAATGGTACCTCAAGTTTGATAAGGTAATCACTCAATTTGGATTTTTAGAAAATAAATTAGATGAATGTAATATCTTCAGACCAATGAGAGCAATTTTATTTTGCTCGTTCAATATGTTGATGATATTTTACTTGCAAGCAGTAACATTTATTTGTTGAAAGAAACAAAAGCTTTTCTGTTAAGTCAGTTTGACGTGAAAGACATCGGAGAAGCACATTATGTGCTAGGCATTGAGATAACTAGAATAGAAAGCAATATGCTCTAGGTTTATCTCAGAAAAATTATGTAGACAACATATTTCAAAGATTTGGGATGCAAGATGTTGGGTTAAAAATTGCACAAAGTGTAAAATGTCACCCAACGTAATTTCACTCGTATTCATTAACATAATAGAATTTTAATTATTTCGGGTTCGACCCATTCAAGACAGACTGTGTCTCTTAATTACAATTCCTTGTTACAAGGAATACACCTTTTGATTCCATTTATAAAGAAACCAGTGTGTGGTTGTTTGTTTTTGCGGCTGCACCCAAATTTTTGAATGGGTTGCCTACGTACTCGGAAAGGGATCAAGCCACTCGTAGTTCAAGACTTCCAATGAGTGAATGAGCCATTGGAAGGCTTGGATTTTTGGAATAGGAATAGTGTTTGGGATGCGGTTGCTTCTAGATTATTTGATTCCAGATTGCCTACATACCCTTGCGGGATCAAACCACATGTAGTTCCAGCATTTGAGATTTAAATGGGTAGATGACCCATTTATTTTTGGATTTTTGTTTGAGATATTTGTGAGGGTTTAGAGCTCTTGAATTTGCTTTTGGGTAATTTGGGAATGATTTGATTTTTCTGGTATTTGGGTGAATTTGACTGGTGGAGTCAGAGATTCGGATTGGTTGAAATTAACTGGTAGAGTCAAGGATTCTATTTGAATTTGCCGTTGCATCTAGTGGGTCGCTAGATTGCCTACATACCCTGTAAAGGGATCAAACTATTGTAGTTCAGAATTTTGTTGGTTTGGATTTTCGACAGATAGATGACATGTCGAAAGATTTTGGTTAAGCATTTGGTTGAATGTGGTTTTGAAAGAACCAGGGATTCGATTTTAGTTGTGGTTGCATCCAGATTTAAATCCAGATTGCCTACATACCCTCTGAAATTATCAAATCATTGTAGTTCATAAGTTTGTTGATTTTGGGTATTTGCCTTTTTCTTGGTTTTGTACCAAAATGATTTCCATTTTAGGTCTCGAAGCATTTTTTTATGAAACCAATATTCGGGTATTTTTGATTTGGACACCCGTAGAGTCAAGTAAACTCTAAGTCACACTTTTTAATTTTCATCTGAATCTCGAAGACACCCATCAAGCTTTTTCTTTCTTATTCGGACACCAGATTATTGGGACAACCATGAGAAACTTCTTGGAGGCCCAAAGTGATACGGAGGCCTAGCTGCCTTCCTTATTTTCCTTTTGGGTTTTTTTATACCAACAGTGTTTGGAAACTTAGGTGACTGACAATATGATATCTGAACTTATAAAGTTATCAATATAATACCCAGACTCAATTTTTCGTATCTCTGTCATACCTACGGTCATTTTCATCACTACGCTATTAATGTTGATCACGTGTGACGCACATGAGTTGCAAAATGAGGGCAAAATAGACTTTTCTACTCTATCAAAATTGAAAATAAATTGAATAAATTATAATATATTGAAAATAAAAACTGAAGATCCCAATCGGTGGAGGGAGGTCCTAGTCGAAAAGAAAAATCGGTGGAGAGAGGTTATGGGGCTTGAAATCTCATATTTGTCGGAATTTGGGAACTGGATAACGTCTGGACCAGGGTTTTCTGTTCAGAGAGAGAGAGAGAGAGAGAGAGAGAGAGAGAGAGGGGAAATCACAGAGTGAAGTGTTGCTTTCAAGAATTCCGGCAAGTCGAAGTTGAACTCCAGCGAGGAGGGGAAATGGGCTGTCTTGTTTAACCCCACGACTCCGGCTTCGAGTCTTTTAGAGAATGGTGAGGCGGCTAAAGACCATGATGGGCGGCTGCGGGATTGAAGTTGGATTTCGAATGGAGTTCGAATTTGGGGCTACAAGCCTGCACGAGACCTTCTTCTGATGTTTTGTTGCGGCGGGCTGGCAAAGGTGATGCTGGGGTCGAAGTTCTTGTTCACTGATGTTTTTGTACACGTGATCCCGCGATCGAAGGTTCTTGTTCACTGACCTTGGTTTGGATCAGATTGTCCGGATCTAAATTTAGGAAGGTGGGTGAGCGTGATTCAAGAGGCCTCCTGTTGGTCTTGAGATTCAAGACAACTTGGGACATGTTTGGTATGTAGCTCAACTTGAATTGTGGAACTGTTATAATCCTTCACAATTTCAGGCTTTGTGTTGATAGTTAGTTATATGCTGATTCTCTTATACAATTGGAGACAGAAGCATAGATGGTTCTCACTCACCTATTGGATATATTTATTGATAGGGTGGATATCGGTACTAAAGAGCCACTGATATTGGATGTTCTAATAAATGCATTGACTCAGATAAGTTCTGAGTATGCTGGGTTTAAGAAGATGGACATGAATGGGCTCAAGAACATGAACAATTGTTGGGATATCTTAGTTTTTTTTCTTTTCCTTTTGCTTTTTTGCTGGGTTTAAGAAGATGAACATGAAGAATTGTTAGGTTCAATTACTTATCTTGATTGTTGTCACTGAGGTGGGACTGGTGGTGGATTTGGATGAGAAAGGAAATTGCAAGAGGTTGAATTTGATGTGAGATGAAATCAAAACAATGATAGGTAACTGGTTTTGGATTTGATCTGTTTCAAGAAGAGGATGATGAATAAGAGAGAGAGAGAGAGAGAGAGAGAGAGAGAGAGAGAGAGAGAGAGAATTTAACAAATTGAATATTTAAAAAAAAAAAAAATGACGGCGCCTTGACGGAAAATGACCGTAGGTACGATAGAGATATGAAAAATTGAGTCTGGGTATTACATTGATAACTTTATAAGTTCGGGTATCATATTGTCAGTTACCCAAGTCTCCAGACACTGTTAGTGCAAAAAATCCTTTCCTTTTTTTCTTTTCATCGCCTCGATTCAGAACCTAGGCGAAGACATGGGATTTATGCCCAATCGATCTGAAGATGCAACTTGGAGATGGAAACACCTATGTCTTCTGCGAGACAAAACTTCTCCAGCTTTGAAGCTTGCGCTTGGCTTTATTGCTCCTCACTATGAAGACTTGGGTAAGGACCCTCTTCACTTTTTCCTTGCTTTTGTGGTCATAATTCAAAGACCCTGATTTCGACAATATTTCCGTTGTGCTTCAGAGTGATTTCGAAGGAGTACCCACTACTTAGGAGCTTGGAGCTTGTTTCTTCACCTTGGGGGTTCAATTTGGCTGTCGCTTTTTATCGAACAGGTGCTTTGTGTTATCATTCTTCAGTAGCAAAGTTAATTATCCTTCTTTGTAGCTTCATGCGTGTTAGCTTTATTGCAGGCTTTAATTTGAAGAAGAACATGCCTTTTGCTTTGAAACTTGATTCAAAACTCTTAGCTCCGGTTTTGACTGTAGGTATATTAGATAGAAAACCACTTGGCCTCCTATTGTGGCCTGTTAATCATTGCCTTGGAACTCCAGTATTGTTTTCAATTTGGTGCTTATGAACTGATCTTTGAATGCTTGTTCTTTTATTTGCAAATAAAAAAAATTTTCTTTAATTAGGTTTGCTTCTTCTGTCATTACTTCATGGTGGTGCCATCATGTTCCAACACACTTTGCATAACAAAAAGACATGTTTAAATAAGCCTTCTTCCTTGTTTTGGAAGACCACCGCCAAACTTCATTCTTATCTTCTTATTATGCTTTTTTAATATTTTGGTTTTGTCTTGATCTGTTGAAGAAGACAAAAATGTAACTCTTTGGTCATCAATTTCCCCTTTCTTCTTTGACTTTTACTTTGAGAGGAAACCCACCGAGTTCGTTTTGATTTCAAATGCAGCACAACCAAAGTTTCAAGGACTCTCCCTGCTCGGATGTTTTTGTTAGGATGGTTTGACAGGGACGCTTTGTGCTTTTTTTTTTTTTTTTTTCCGCTGTCAGTGAGGATGAAAGAGATGAGTTCAACTCTGTTTTTGACATTCCTGCATGCAAATTTATTGCAGGTTTCTGTCAAAGCTTTGTGGCACTGCTGGAACTTTAGAGCAAAGCCCCTGCTGTTAGGATTTTACGAACCAATGACCGTCACCCAAAATTTGAGGGCAAAAATGGTGCCTGGAGGTATCGCCGGAGCTCGATGAAGATACAGCACCCTAAGGTATGCTGTGTCGGAGCTTAAGGATGATACAGCACCCTAAGGCACGCCGTGTCGGAGCTTAAGGATGATACGACACCCTAAGGCACTCCGTGTAGGAGCTTAAGGATGATCCGGCACCCTAAGGCACACCGTGTCGGAGCTTGAGGATGATACGGCACCCTAAGGCACTCTGTGTCAGAGCTTGAGGATGATACGGCACCCTATGGCACGCCGTGCTAGAGCTCGACAACAATATCAGCACCCTAAGGCACGCCATGTCAGAGCATATATGACATTGATACCCTACGATATCGCTGGAGGCCGGCATCACTTGAGAACAGCAAAGGAAAAGGTGCATATCGGTGAAAGTCTCACCCTCTTCTTTCTTGCTTTCTTCCTCTCCTCGGTTGCTGTCCTCTGCTTCTTCACAATCCTCCTCACACTGCTATGCTCCTTACGTCCGTCCTCCTTTGTTTTATTTTCATGTAGCACTTATATAGTGAACTGGTGATGAGGTTGACTTCTAATCAACCTGGAGGGTTTTGGAGTTCCACTCAAATTGAAATAGTTTGGGAACTTGAATTCCAAGAACCCGTGAAGGCTACAACTCTTATCTTTGCAATTGCATTGTTATCTAGACTCTTAATAAAGCTAGGAGTCAACACGTTTTTTGTGAAACCCAATATAGGTAAGCTTGATGACTCTAAGCTTTTTCTTTTGCTTAGAGTTTCAATAGCTATCAATCTCGTCCATTTTTTTTTTTTGAATTAGAGGCTTTTAATTTTAAATAAAGCACTCATATTTTCCTGCGGTGGATGGGTCTTGTTGTAATTGGGTGCGTGATTTTTTTCGTTTCAACACAAGGCTGAAAATCAGGTGATGCACCAATGTCTAAAGGAGATAGGCTGCACAAGGGACAATGTCCTAAGAATGTGTTGGAAGCAGAAAGCATGAAAAATGCAGGCTCAGATTTATACAAGGCCTGACATATCATTTACAGTAAATATGCTTTCAGGGTTTCAATCAAATGCAGGCCATGAACATTGGATAGCAGGAAAGAAAGTATTAAGGTATATGAAGAAGACTAAAAATCATATGTTGATTTACAGAAAGATTGATGAGCTAGAACTTGAGGTGGAGGCCTACACAGATGCATCTTACAAATCAGACATGGATGATTTAAAGTCAACATCAGGTTACATCTTTCTTCTAGAAGTTGGAGCTATTTCATGGAAAACTGCAAAACAGACCTTGACAGCAACATCAACTTTTCAAGCTAAGTATATTGGTATTCTTGAAGCAATAGGATATGCATTGTGCTTGAGAAATTTTATTTCTTATTTGAAGTTAATGGGTTCTATAGAAAGGCCTGTGGTGATTTATTGTGATAATGCATCAGCAGTTTTCTTCTCAAAGAATAACAAGAGGTCTTCAAGTTCAAGGAACATAGATGTCAAGTACTTTGCAGTGAGAGAAAGTGTCAGAGGTGAAGAGATTGAAGTTGTAAAGATTGGAACAAAAGATCAGTTGGCAGATACATTGACAAAAGCCTTACCAGTAGCTGATTTTGTTAAGCATGCTGCAAATATGGGAATTACAGACATCATCTAGTGTTGAATTACATATCAGAATCATCACCAGTTAGTATGTATTATAGCTTTATTGTTGTTTAATTGTGATATGATCAGTAATGTGCAATTATATTATTAAGTTTTATCTTATTAAGCATCTGCTAAAATCAAGTAGTACATGTACATATTGCAATTCATATGATGGCAATACATATAGGCAGATTGTGATAATTACTAGAAATATGCTAATAGACATCACATCATTTAAAACGGTCCAGATTTCACGCGATGTAAAAACTTATTCTAACATCAGTTTCTGAAAATCCGATTTCTATTTATATAATTGACATCGATTTTTATTATCGACTGATGTCTATACTTTGATTCAAAAATTTTCAAAAAGGCGGAAAGAAATTTTCGTACTAAGCGGGGAACAAAATTAGACTTGGTCAGTTTCCCACTCTACCTCACTCACTAGCAACCCATTTGCTCTGCTCTTCCCCAAAGATCTATCCCTCTCCTCCTCCTCCTCCTATCTCTCTCTCTCTCTCTCTCTCTCTCTCTCCATCCTGATCAAAACAAACCACAAAACTCTAGAAGACGACTCTCTCTCTCACTCTCTCCCCATCCTAATCGACCCAAACAACAAAACCCTAGAAATGAAGAGATTTCTTTGTGGTCAGCTCGAAGGTGGACTGGACGGAGCTGTGTGGCCATGCTTCTAGTCGTGGCCAGAGGACGTGCAGCCTAGCGTTGACTCGTCAGAGGAAGGCGAAGAAGATGGTGGCTCCAGTAAGTCCACCCTGGTGGTCGGAGATCGGTGACAGAAGAAACAGAGTCTTCCAGATCCACTTTCTCTCTCCTCCTTCTCTCTCTCGTTTGTGCAGTACTGTGGTCCTCTTTGGAGCCCTAGCTCTAATTGAGGTAAAAATTTCAGCTAATTTGTCAGCGAATTCTCTTGCAGCTTCTTGACTTTCGAAAGCTAGTTCTGGCTCACCCACAATAGTAGTAATTAGAATGCTATTTAACAATAAATGTAATTACAGGTAAGCAAGTATAGCTTATGGAATTTCAAGCAAATTCAAACTTTTATTACAGAAGGTTCTTGAACACTAAACATAGCAGAGCTACATTGTATGGTCAATTAGGGTCAAAACACTAAACTGCCTCGATTATGATCACAAATCGGCATAGAAGACCATCAAATCAAAGCAAATCAATTCGTCCAATGATTCAGAGGTTGAGAAATATTCGGGTTTGTGAATAAGGTAAATAATAGTTGTTTATACCCAATTTTGGTAAATCAACCCATAAAATATTTGGCCGATAGATAAGGAAAATATGGTGCTTTTACGAATTATATCTCCATATATTTCATATTTATGAGATTTGATTAGATATGAACTTTTGGAGAAGAAATGAGAAGGGAAGGAAATAACGGTGATAATTATTCTTTGGAATAATTAATGCTGAGACTTTATTGAGTTTGAAGGCGTTAGAGAGAATATTGCATGTTTAAGAACAAATCAATATAATGGCGCCGCAAGAAGAATGCACTTATGGTGCAATTAAGGAATTTATTACGCCTAATTGTATTTTCTTTCCTCAATGTTATGTTTGTAATAGTATAAATAGGAGGCATTTAGCTCATTGTAAAGGGTCCCCGACCAACACAACTCAAAATCAATACATCAAATTCTCTACAATATCAATCTTTTCATTCTTTCTCTAGCCTACTTTAATTTTTATCACTTTCTTTACCTTCCGCACTTTATCTTTCCTGCCATTTACTCTTCAGTCTCTTTAAATTTCATGCAATTTAATTAATTCGCATTTAGATTCTTGTTCTTTCAATTTTCGCACTTTACTTTCTGTGATGACCTGGATTTTCATTATGTAATTTTGGTAATTAATAATGGACCAGTTGTATGAATAATTGTTATTATGCTTTATTCATAGGTTGTTTGTGAAGTGGAATGGTTTTCATGCGTATAATTATTCGGATTTCACAGTTTAGCGGGTTGTGTGATTTTTGACTTTTTATACGTTGGGATTCTCGGAAAACTTCCTTCATGAAAGTTGTAGAGCGCGTCGATACGAGTTCGTGGACATGTGGAATGCGTCAATCGGAGTTCGTATGTGAAAGTTATCAGCATTTGAAATTTTGGGAAAGTTCTACAAATAGGAGTTTCCATTTTCGGAAACTTACTATTTACATTTCACATTTACCATTCCGGAAAAATCAGAAAACGCTCCGTTCTCTCTCCTCGCCCGCGACTGACCCGACCCGAACCGACTTTTCAGGCGAACTGCGGCGGTCTCCGGCGACGAAACTTTCCAAATAGGATCGTCTCCTCCGTCTGGTCGTCCCTCTGGTGTTCTCTAGCATCGATTCTCCTCCACGGCGGCGCAGTTGGGTGTTTTCGGACCCGGTCGGTTCTCCGATCTCCGACGTTGGTGGGGCTTCATGTTGAGCTTGGGGAGCTCAGAGCAGCCTCCTTGATCGATCCTTGGTGGTTGTTTGGATCGATTCACGTAAAACTTGGTTCAACTCAGTTTAGATTACTGTTCACGGCTTGTGAGGTAGTTTTCAACCCTTTATGCTTGTTTTCTGACTTCGAGCTAGTTATGAGAATTCACAAGCATGCTTAGATGAAGCTTTTTGATGTTGGGAGTTTTGTGAAATATTGAGTTTTGGCCGGCGGCGGTGCACCACCGTCTGTGGTGGCTTTCCGGCCATGTGGAGAACTGTTTTTGGTATTATATATGTTCTAGTCATTGATACGAGCGTTTTGATATATTATATGCAAATTTTGGAGTTCGTATGAAATTGTTATGATTTTTACAGTTTCATACCGATCGATTTATTCGATCCGTGAGGATTCGAGCGTCCGATCGACTTGTGGTTTGGTCACATCGATCGTGGACGTATTCCGGAGACTTTGGGAGGTCTCGGATGTGGTTTTGCCTCGATTGGTGCCACTTTGGGGGGTTTTAGTTCAAAACAAGGGTTTCGAACTTAAATCAAATGTGAATCGTCACTAAGTTGGAACCGTATGTGATTAGGTACTTGACGAAGTACAGTGGATGATTTTTTGTGAATTGGCGGCTTTGTGCTTTATTGAAGACGCAGCAGGAGTTCGAGGTGAGTAATCTCACAAGGTTCATTATGAACAGAATTACCATTGTCGTTTTGGCGTTAATTAATTAACTACAAACTATAGTTGGTATTAGTAGGCATTTCTGAGATGGCTACGTATATATATATTTACGTGAAATATATATATATATATATATATATATATATATATATATATCCTTGTGGATGATTGTGATGAATAATAATATGCATGATGGTGTTCATATTATTGTTGAATGTGACTTTTCAAGAAACAATATTGTGGAAAAAGATGTTTTCTATTGTTTGAAAAGTATTGAGCTTGATGTTACATTTTTGAGTCAAGCGTGACTCATTTTAGATGTATTGGTCTTTGTACCAAGGGTCACAGATGGTGAGCAGGGATTAAGAAAGCCGAAACTAGATGTTTGTAACGTTTTTAGGTCGGGTGCGACTTACTTAACGTTTGACTTTAAGACCAGACAGGGTCTAAAAAGATTATATGTCACAGATAGTGACAGGTTGCAGACGGTGACCTTGATGTTTGATTTCATGACCAGACGGGGTCCGAAGATCATGTGTCACAGATGGTGACAGGTCACGGATGGTGACAGGTTGCAGATGGTGACCTCAATGTTGATTCTAAGACCAGATGGGGTCTGAACATCACATGTCATAGATGGTGACAGGTTGCAGATGGTGACCTTAATGTTGATTATGAGACCAGACGGGGTCTGAAAACCACATGTCACAGATGGTGACCAAGGCAGGAAATAGGTAATCACGTCCGCAGTCGGACGAGTGGTTACGATTTCAATAGAGCTATAGTCTGTCTGCCATTATAGATTATGGGGGTAACGGTCGAGGTTGCTGGAGACTCATAAGTATGTAGTTAAAAGAGAATTCCTTGAGTATTCTTCTTTTATTGTCTAGATGAGAGTTGAATTGCTTCTTGATGGTTAAATTAGCAAATAGAACATTGTCACAGCAGTGATTTATGTTGTTCCTTAGATGGAAAGGTTATGGAGTGTTAGAAGGAATCATGGTTGCATGATTTCCTTTAGCTGATGTGGGTGAGTTGTTGATTGATGTTCATGAGTTACTCATACGAGCTTTCATAAGCTTACAGGGTTTTGTTGTGTGGAAACCCGATGCACCATTCCTTTGGTGTAGGGGTTAATCCTGCAGGTCAGGGTAATCGTGGCTGAAGCTGAGGTAGCTTGTTGGCAGCTGAACGGGTAGGAAGCAAATTTTGTTGGCTTTGCCATTGTTATGACTTCCGCTATGTAGTAAGCTCTGAGGAGCATTTACGTTTTATTTTGTGATGACAATTTAATGCGTAAGTTTTGTAATATATGACTCTGTGGAGCGGGTCATCATTTGAAATTGTGAGTTCAGGGCATCAATATGTATTTGCTGTAAAAGGAAGATGTCTCCACGTACCTTGTATTGATGGCTGAACGATCGCGCATGTATAATTATGGGATTATATATCTATTTTCATGTGTGTAAAATCAGGGGCGTGACACTTTCTGCAACCTACATCAAAAATAAAAAAGAAAAGCAACATCGGTGAAGACGCCGAAAGTCCTTGCAACAAAGGTAAGAGAACCCAACGGCAGAGACGGTTCCTTCCTCGGCCCACAATCACTTGAAAGAAGTCAGATCAAATGCAAATCTTATCAAAACCTTGCTTGGCCAATTGGCCGCGAGTTGGCACACCTGCGTATCAAGAAGGACAATTGGACTTCAAATCCCTCGGCTACTAATTTGAGCTGAGATGATTTTGAGGCAAAAATCTTTTGGCACACCCGGTGGGATACTAATGTATTAGGTGTTTTCACAAATGAGTTTCTGCGAGCTGAATCTAAACGGCTCAAGTTCAATATATGGTGTTAATGGGAGATACAGCTATGCTGCGTACAAAAGTTTTGTTGACTTCAATAGCCACGCCGCATAGAATTTACAAACACCCAAAACACAACCCCAATATGGTTGCAGTTTTGACAAGGAGGTTGATTTTCCTCTCGATGGTAAGCCCAAATTTGATCTCGACGTTGAGCCTATTGATGATATATATGAACAAAACGAGCCAATTCATGGCTTTGATCTACTCAGAGGGCTAAAGCACCATCAAGAGGTTGATTATTTAAGTGAGGAGGTTGTACACTTTGACATGGTTGTCAGTAATAAAGCCGACTTAGAAAAATCACAATCGGCTAAATTTGAAGTAGAAGCAGAAGTTGGTAATTCAAGTACATATGTAGAGCTTGAAAATT
This sequence comes from Rosa chinensis, assembly GCF_002994745.2. NCBI lineage: Eukaryota > Viridiplantae > Streptophyta > Magnoliopsida > Rosales > Rosaceae > Rosa > Rosa chinensis. The sequence goes on from NC_037092.1 coordinate 45,027,100, forward strand.
CGGCCTACATAATAGCCAGAGAACAAGAACCTGCTACCTGGGGTTTAAGTTTAATGCTTCGCAGCCTCCAAAGGCTTGAAAACAAAGAAGTTTCCAAGTTTACGATAAAGCATCGTTGGCCGCCTCCATAACGGCCATTATAATTTTTTTCTTCTTTTGAACATGCAAAAAAAAGGAAAAAAAGAAGACGACATAGGAAAGAGGCAAGAAAGTGTGCTTGGAAAGAATGCTTGTGTTTTAACCCATATATACAGGTAATATTCATTATCGGCTTCATTTTGGCCAAGTGCCTAATTGTTCAAGGAGCTTCATTAAAGTTGCTAAGTATTTACTAGTGGTCATGAGATGTAAGTTTTGGATTATGTGGTCTAGTAATTAAAGGGCCATTTAATTTAAATGACCAGAAAAGATGCATTTTCAGATTCTAAATATACCAATTTCCTCACCATCTCCTCAGTGAAGGTTTAAGGCCATGAAGACCAAATTTATATTTTTGGTTAGAAGCCTTAAATAGGCTGGGGCTTATATAGATGCTACAAACGATGATCTTTCTATCATAATTCATTATGCATGACATTAGTTGAGAAGATTTTAAAGTTTAATTTGCATACATTTCCTTAACCACTCAGCGACATTCGCCGAGGCTCAAGGAAATGGGGGGCTATGTTTGAACCCAATTTTGGTAAATTGGCCCATAAAATATTTGGCCAATAGATGAGGAAAATATGGTGCTTATACAGATTATATCTCAATAAATTTCATATTTATGAGATTTTATTAGATATTAACTTTTGGAGAAGAAATGAGAAGGGAAGGAAATAACAGCGATAATTATTTTTTGGAATAATTAATGTTGAGACTTTATTGAGTTTGAAGGCGTTAGAGAGAATATTGCATGTTTAAGAACAAATCAATATAATGGCGCCGAAAGAAGAATGCACTTATGGTGCGATTAAGGAATTTATTACGCCTAATTGTATTTTCTTTCCTAAATGTTATGTTTGTAATAGTATAAATAGGAGGCATTTAGCTCATTGTAAAGGGTCCCTGACCAACACAACTCAAAATCAATACATCAAATTCTCTACAATATCAATCTTTTCATTCTTTCTCTAGCCTACTTTAATTTTTATCGCTTTCTTTACCTTCCGCACTTTATCTTTCCTGCAATTTACTCTTCAGTCTCTTAAAATTTCATGCAATTTAATTAATTCGCATTTAGATTCTTGTTCTTTCACTTTTCGCACTTTACTTTCTGCAACCTAAATCAAAAAATCAAAAAATCAAAAAGAAAAGCAACATCGGTGACGAAGCTGAAAGTCCTTGCAACAAAGGCAAGGGAACCCAGACGGTTCCTTCCTCGGCCCACAGTCACTTGAAAGAAGTCAGATCAAGCGCAAATCTTATCAAAACCTCACTTGGCCAATTGGCTGCGAGTTGGCACGCCTGCGTATCAAGAAGGACAATTGGACTTCAAATCCCTCGGCTACTAATTTGAGCTGAGACGATTTTGAGGCAAACAATAGTATAATTCACTGATCAAATTCACATTCTTGTTCCTCAATGCTTGCCAATCTAACTTTGGAAAATGTATGATTTTCATGTACAAGGCTTGATTGTATTGTACTTGTAGTAGCTGAAAAATGTGGTAAAGAATTTAAATGAGAAACCTTGGTGTTGGGTTTAATTTTTGGTATCTTTTTATCTATTGGTTCAGGAAGCAGTTGCTAACTCCTTCAGAGCTCAAGGATCGGTTTTCATACATCCGTTTTGTTCGGTTACCCAATATAAAGTAATCTTCTTGCTTTTGACATTCTTTCAGCTCTTGGTTGGTTTAAGATTTGGAAGTGATATTCTTGATTTTAGAAATCAACATAAACTTGATTTTGCATTTGTGAGATAGTGGTTTACTTTACAAGTTGTATCCAAAATGATGGTTAAATTGGGTTGTGATGTTGGGCAACTGTTGGAGTGTTGATTGAGAAGGGGACTAAAAGAGCTAGTTCTATAGGGAAGAGCTATTCGATATACAAATTCGGGTGTTTGGAGGAAGATACCGTTTCTGTTTTCTTGTTTGGTGATGATTATGAGAGGAACTGCAATGAGCAGGCTGGAATGGTGTTTGCACTGTTTAATTGTAGTGTACGCAAGGATGCTAAGGTATTGTTTTGTTATGTATTACTCTATACTGCATTATAAGTAACCTGTTCTTATTTTATCACCAAAGATAACTTGTTTGTCTGAATATGCAGGGTGCTGGTTTTTCTTTGAGTGTGTTTTTGGCCAATCAAATTGTGAAGATATGAACTTCAGTTGATTATAGAGTCTGCAGAGGGAAAAGGAAGGATGGAATGGCTTGTACTTTAGTCATAAATAAGTATGTAACATGCTTTTCTTCGATTGACTTATTTCAAAGTCATATAGTTAGAACTACAATTGCTGTCATTATGTGCATCTCTATTTGTAGAGGTTTTTGTACCATTTATTTATTAATATTTGTAACAATATTTCTCTCCTCTTATTTCTGGCGCCAAGGAATTTATTGTAAATTTCATAGATCAGTGCGAATGTAAATCTTAATTCCTTATCCTTTTTGTCTGACTTGATATGTTTTAACTTTTAAGGCAAACTCACTAACTGATATTTCAGAAAGAATCACAGAAATATTCCACTATGCGAATTGAGCCCAAGGGAGGGTAAGTGATAACTGCTTAAAATTGTGTGATTATGTGTAATCTAGAGACTAGATACCCTTTTGCATATTATGTTTAAGTTTCTTCGCATTGGTGCTATAGTTTGCTTGACCATTTTTTTTATGCATCAAGAATTTGAGAACAGGATTTCAGAACCCGTACCAGCCGAAAGGAGTTTTTATGGTTGATCCTCTAGCTAACAGAACAAACTCAAACAAGAGTAAGCAACCGGTGAAGCTATTCTATGTGGAAGGGATTAAAAAGGCATTAAAATTATATGTTTTAATCTACTGCTACTAGAACTCTATTAATCTCTTAGATTATAGCTGGTATCTGTTTTATCCAACTTTCGTTGCCCCATTATGGCTAACATTCTGAAATATTATAGGTTCCGTATGTTGCTGCTATGTTCTCTATCTTTTTTTTGTTTGCACAGCCATGTGTAAGTTTCTCTAGTTGTGTTTCATAGTTTAGCATTTACTTGGTGTTGGATTTGGACTAATTCAGTTACACATTTATAGATGCGAAGGATTGTATCTAAACAAGTTGGGCCGTCTGAGTAGGTAATTTTCTTGAGAGGAGTGCTACAATTTGATTTATAAGCTTGATTTTGACAGATATATATTGGCAATTTGTTATCAATTTTATTGATTTCGTTTAAGCTGATCCTTTGTAGATGAACTGTTATGCATAAGAATGTATTGGTATGCAGCATATCACTTACCCTTTTGGGTTCTAAGTTTTCTTTGCTATCTGTAACTCTTTATTTTCAGGGAAAGGCTCAAGGGTGCATTTCAAGCATATGCTCCTTTGCAAATGTTATATCTCCCTTTGCTTTCTCCCTTTGCCAATTTTTCTCCCATTTTAAACTAAGAATGTCAACTCTTTCTTTCAGCTACACAATGTCCTTGTTTCTAGAGGTAAGGAACAGAAAATGTTGAGATTTATGAATAATTTTCAGATGAATGTGTTTTGATTTTGTTGTATTTTGGTTGGTTTTGCCTTTTTGTTTTGTTCTTGATTTTGTTTGGTCATTTTTGAGCTCTTGGGTTGCTTGGTTTTGAGCTCATGCTTTGCTTTTGGATATTTTGGTTTTGTTGTTCATGAGGTTTTCCTTTTTTATTTTCATTGCATAGTGTAGACTTCAAAAAGATCAGTGCTCATGTTCACCAGTTCAAGGGTAGTAGCTCCAGGTACACATAAATTTCCCTTTTTTTTTTCTTTTTAATTTCTCTTAAATAGAAAATTACAGAAAGTAATGTATTTTCTCTATGAAACTAGTTCTCAACTCTTTGACACATGTTTTTGCTAGGTCCATTGACAGATACACTAAGGACTGGAACCTCAAGTTACAAGTATTTTACCTTACTTAGGGGACTTCAATTGTTATTGTATATGGAGAAATTTAGGCCATATTTCCCCTACTCCCTACTCTTTGTACTCGTTTTTATCAAAAATCATATTAATGAGAATTTTCTTTTAATTTGGTTACGACTTGTATTTTCATTGTGATAATTTTCTAGCGAAGAAACCGCTTTATGCACATAGGGAGCAAACCGCTTTTAAATGAGAAATTGAACTAAAAATAACAAAAAGACAACAACATGAAATAACAAACTAATGTTATAAATGACTAAGAACATCAGTTCTATAATAAGAGATTGTAAACTAATGTTAGAAAAGAAAAATTACATCGGTTCCTTAAAACGAAGTGATGTCAAATAGGAGATTGTAAATCGATTAAAATAATAAAGCGATGTTATAATAAGAAAACAAATCAGGTTTTTAATAAAAAACTGATGTTAAGACCCAATTTCTACATTGGTTCCTTAAAAGGAAGCGATGTGCAGAGCATTTTAAACATCGGTTGTCTAAAGGAAGCGATGTGTAGAGGCATTTTTAACATCGGCTAACAACCGATGTCTGAGTTTTCATGATCTTTAACATCACTTATTAAGACATCGGAATTTTTTTTAGACATCGGTTAGGAACTGATGTCTCTGAGCTTAATTCTAGTAGTGATTATAAAAGCTTTAGAATGAAATATAATTTGCTTTATTTCTATTTATTTAGAAATTTTGGTAGGACTTTAAACATACAAGTGTGTAGTTGAATGCATTCATAACACATGTGTGTTTATACTGTTACTATAGCTGAGATTCATGTGATTTTAGTCTACTGCAATGTGATCTTGGAACACTAGTGTTTATTCTTATTCACTATAATGTTCTTAGGTTCCTTGTAGTTAGACATTATTGACAGAATCTAGATTACAAATTGAAATAACCTAAGTGTCTAAACTTGAAGTGCACACTTCAGTAGATTAGTTCATATGTGAGTGTATATATATAATATGCATTCAATTACAATTTCAAATCAATGTCAAGTTCAGTGGGAGATATAAGCAAATTAACATTGCTTATGGAACAAGACATTGCTTAGAACTTTTGTTATGTATATACACTTAATTTATGTAATTAATCTAAGTTTAGACTATAAAATGAACTTATGATATAATTCATTTTAAGACAAGCTTATCTATTATTTAAATTCAAATCAAATTGCAATTGAACGAGCAGTTAAGGTTTGATAAGCAGTTGAGGAATTGTGGCAGTTTCTTTCTTTATGGATGAAACTGATTTGCAAGTTTGCTATTCATATGTCAGATTGGTCCCTTCTGATGCACGTGTGGTTCTTGTTTTAGTCCCATATACTAAGAGAACATAAGGGTGAAATCAAGAGAAGGCTATCATGGACAATGGAAGTACATCGAGTAAGTTTCTGTATTTCATGTTCTTGTGTTCTTGTTTTCTGCAGATTTAGGATTGATACAGAGCATCTTCAATCCCAATATCAAAATATATGTTCTGTTGAAATGTAATAATTATACTAAAAACATTTTTTACTGACCATTAGTACTTACTGAAAAGCAATAACAAAGACTATAAGAATTCAAATTAGTATAATCAAAGATCTAATTGTAAATAGAATTAAGATTATACAGAATTTACAATATCAAAGTTTCATTTATTATAAAAAAAAAAAAAGTAAACTACTACAAGTTCCTCACAAATGAACTTAAGGGAAAATTTTAGGAATAGTGCACGAAGTTTGGCCCATTATTAATTTTCGTACACGAAGTTACAAATTATGAACTTTGGTACATGAACTTATAAACCCGACCAACTTTTTATACACGACGTCAATAAACCCGTCAATGGGTATGTCATTATCCATATAATGAAGGGTAGAATAGGGTTTTCACCGCAAACCCATCTCTCTTCTCCTTCGCACAACCCTTCTCTATAATCCCTCCTCTCTCTTCTTCTTCCTACACCCTCCTCCTCTCTCAGCCCTCCGATCATCCCTCTCTCCCCACCACCGTCCCTAATGACGTTATCAACATCAAGGCATCGATGCTTATTTGAATCGCAGTGACACAGACTCTCACATAGACAAAGCGAAAGAGAGAGAGCTGTATAATCACACTGGAAGAATCTAAATGATACATGCTGGAGAAGAACCACACCTTTTACGGCGTGTCGGTTTTTGATTCCACGGCCAAGAGTGGTTCGCCGCATTTGAGAACCGGAAGAACAAAAAGAAGCTAGAGGCGAAGGAGAACCTGAAATTGCGGTGGATTGCGGTTGGAATCGTCACCGTGGATGGGGAAATTTACGGTGGTATGATATCGGATTAGGAGGCGACGGCGGCAAGAGAGAGAGAGAGAGATGGCGTACGCCGGAAAGAAGAGATGGAAAGGTTTGGTGGTAGGAGTCTTAGACCTGGTTCTGCTTTCTATGCTCGTGCCTCTTCTCTTCCTTCTCGATATTCACAATGGCTTTCAAGGTGAGTGAAGCCTCTACTCCGTTCACACTCACTTAGATTTGTTTCTTCTATTTGTATCAGATCTAATTTGAAATCGATTTCGTGACTCTAGTTCTAGATCTCTCTCTCTCTCTCATTTGTGTTACCTCTTGCTTTTTGTGTTTGCAATGTGTAGGATATGGTTCAGAGCAGCCGAATTTGCCTACAGTAAGGACTTAGTTTCTGGTTTGTTTTGGTTAGGTGGAGATTTTGTGCAAGAATTTCCCAGAAAACGTTTTATAAGAGTTTTGAGATAGATGAATCTGTGGAAATTGATACTGTGGAAATGGGAGGTGCTGATTTTGGTTTCGATTTGTGGGAGGCTAGTTTCGGGTTGGATTAGGATTATGGTGTTCTTTGTGGAGAGGAACTCATCCTGAGGAAGGGACTGTTATATTTTGTTTATGGGATCAGGAAGGCTGTTTAGAACTATATTTGGCTTGGCCTTATTTGATGGGTTGGCATTTCGGGTTGATCAAGAAGGGTGAGAAGGAAACAAATGGTAGAATCCAAACGAAGAAGAAGAACAATTTGTATTGAGGTATGAAGAAGAAGAAGAAAAAAATCTGATATTGCAGAGAGAGGGGAGAGAGGTTTGGAGAAGATGAACAGTGAAAGGACATATTTACCCCTAAAAAATTACCACGTTTCACACCTTCTAATGGCGTCATTAATGTCGTGTACAAGTCTTTGGTCGGCAACGAATGTTCGTGTACCAAAATTCATAATTTGTAACTTCGTGTACGAAAATTAATAGTGGGCCAAACTTCGTGCACTGTTCTTAAAATTTTCCCTAAAATGACAGATTATAAGTATTCCAACTATGTTGACCCAAAAGACCATATTAAACAATTTCATCTATGTGTTCTAGAAACCTCAACAGCAGTCTTGATTAGAATATATAATGCAAGAAGAATAATCATGAAGTGAGTGTACCTCCAGAAGATATTCACAAATATTACTGACCTTCAGTAACAAAGAGGCTAGCTAATCAATACACTCCAAAATCTTAATATTCAATCACAAACAGTAAATGATAAAAACATAAGTACATACTGACATTCACTAGTAACAACAATCACACAACTATTAACAATGTTCAATAACAAATCAAATATCAATACTCAGATTCAATAACAACTAAAATATGGCTACTGAGATTCAATAACAATTCATATTGGTTACTAAAGTTCTATAGCAAATCAGATATGGCTACTAAGGCTCAATAACAAATAAGATATGATTACTGAAAGTTAATAGGAAACCAAATATGCCTATGAGGGTTTTAGCAAACAAGATATGCCTATGTGGGTCTAGGTTTGACTTTAGATGATTCAAGGTTAAGATTTTATAGCTTGTGCACTAAACGTTGGAAATTCCATGTCAACCCAAATTTATTAAGATCAAGACAAATTATATCTTTAGGAGTTGCATTTAGGTTATGCATCTTAAATTTTCATATTTAATAGAATTTTTCATTAGCAAGAAACGATTTAAATCAACATGCATAACCAATCAACTCTGAATCCAATTGCAATGAAAATGAGAAAAAAAAAATAACTTTAATTATTTGGAACAAAAAATCACATACCTCAAATCGTCTCAATTGCACATATAACATCATTTTTTAACTTTGGGGCAATCAAGAATGATACTTGTCTCTCTATCTTTGAATAAATGCTTCAAACTCTAAAAAAAAAAAAAGACCAAATCTAAGAAAGACGCAAACTAAGAGATAGAGGCAATTGTGAATTACTTGAGTACTTGTTTGATACGAATTATGGGGTTGATTCTCCATGTAATACCCCGGAAATTCATTATTTATTTTGGGTTATTATCACAAATGGTACCTGAACTTATCCTCTATTTTATCGATGGTACCTGAACTTCAATTTTGATCACAACCAGTACCTGAACTTTTCGATTTCATTTTAAATGGTACCTAAGGCCACCTTTGATCACTATTCTGGCCAAAAAAGCCAAATCTAAAAAAACAAAAAACAAAAAAACAAGTTCAAGGCAAGTCTATTACCAAAAAAATCATCACTATATATGATTGCAACCCTCGAAATCATCAAAAATCATCACTATGATCGCCTCCCATGCCGTTTTTAGTCGGAATAGTGATCGGAGGTGGCTCTAGGTACCATTTAAAATGAAATAGAAAAGTTCGGGTACTGGTTATGATCAAAATTGAAGTTCAGGTACCATCGATAAGATTGAGGTATAGTTCAGGTACCATTTGTGATAATAACCCATTTATTTTTGATGATTTTCCGGAAATTTTAAGTTGATTGTTAGGACGATTTCGTGGTTCGAGGGTGGAGCGAAAGTGTTTTGGACGAATAATTACTCGAAACCGTTGTATTTTGAGGGGTCAAGGGGTTGACTTTTTATTTGTTGAGTTTCTCTGAAAACTTCTTATACGCTAAAAGTAAGCGCGCAATTTAACCTTGCAAAATGTAATTGTTAGTATAGAATAAGGAGGGATCGTTCTAGCCGGGGATTGAGGGTACATCTGTAATTGCATAAACAAATAAAAAATTAATACAATATGAAGTATTATTTACAAATTATATACAAAAGAATAGAAATATATACAAGTAAACACAAATAAGGGGGTTTTAGGATTATTAAATAAAAATTAGAATAATTAAAATAAAAATGCCAAATACATATACTAGGGTAGAACGCAAGGAACAAAGATCAAAACCATATCCATATGCAAGAAATCGAATTACAAATTCTATAGTTGATTATCTATGTCATGAGAAAGAAGTTGACCTTGTGAAACGTTAAAAAGCAAACGATTTCCCATTTTTTACTTTCCTTGAATAATTAATCTAAGTGAAAGCACCTAAATTAATCCTATTGAACAAGAAATCATAGTCTAGAAAGCTAGCTAATCAAGAACACATTCAACGCATGAAAAACAAAGAAAGGATGTCAACCAAAGTGCACAACCTAGTATGAGAAAGCTCATCTATTTGCAATCCTCCTTAATTGATTTCAACTTTTGTCCAAAGCCTTTACTACTTATGATCAAGGTTTTAAATATCTGCGATATTTCCGATATCTCCCCTGATATCTCCTTTTTTTGACGGACCGATATATCTAGGGGGGTAAATATCTTATCTTTTACCGTTTCTGCGAAATTTCTCCAACATCGTCAAATATCCCTGATATATTAGATATTTTCTATATATCCCCGATAAAGTGAAGAAATATCTGTAAAATTTGAGGTAAAAATTAAAAAAAACTTAGTAATTCTCTAAATGAAAATTTGTGTGAAGAGAGATCCCCTAAAGGCAAATCTGAGTGAGGAGAAATCCCCTCAAGGTGAATCTATGTGAGTAGAAAATCCCTTCAAGGCAAATCTAGGTGAGGAAAAATGTGGGTATTCTGCAGTAACTCATTGTAGTAGCTTTACAGCTGATTGGTGGGCACAATGTGGGTATTCTACACCAAACATGCAGAAAATTGCAATGCTTATTTTGGCACAAACGGCTTCTTCTTCTGCGTGTAAGAGAAATTGGAGTACATTTGCTATTATTCATACCAAGCAAATGAACCATTTGGCATATCAGAAGTTGGAAAAGGTTGTATACTGCTACTACAACATGAAGCTGGGTTGCGAGATAAACAAGCAAAGAATAATGTGGTCAATGAAAACAACTATATAGATCTACTTCATGTTACAAGCGAGCAGCTTGATAATGGCATTGATCCACTTCATGATTGGATTATGCCTGCACACCTAGATAATGAAGCTGGAAGACCTCTTTCACAAGTTGTAGAAACTACAACTAATGCTGGAATCAACATAGAGAGAGTCTTATATGAAGAAGTTGTTAAAAAACTAGAAGATAATTCAGATAGTGATGATGTGTGGGGTGGTACAGCAACTCCAGATAGTTCTGATGGTGGTGGAGAGGGTGGAAGTGGAACAGGTGGTGGAGGTGAAAGATATGAATATGGACAATTTTCTGTGGATGGAGGATTCCAATTTACCTGTGAAGGTCATTTTGATCATACCACCCAAGATGAAGACCACAGAGTGAGAACAGCTGGTCATGGTGCTCAAGAGAAGACCCGATATGGGAGAAGGACTAGAGGTGCAACTGATGATCAAAGAACCCCATCTGATGTTTCTTCAATTGCCTCGAGTACGTACTCTATCAGTTTAGGCACAAAGCGCAGTGGGATCTCAAATGAATCTCATGAAGGCAACAATCAATTGGTTATGATGCTTATGGATATAATCAATATGAAGAATTATATGATCAGTCATCCAGTTGGGTTCATCCTTATTATCCCCTTATAGGGGAAACAGTCGGCAGCTCTAAAGAGATCTATAACTATCATGTTCATCACTACAATTCGCACTATATGGGTCATATGTCTTGGTCTGATTATTGCATTTTCGTAGACCAGCGACCGGCTTTTGAACCGCCTAGAGTCTCTTTTTGGATGTAGATGAAGTTGACATTCATATGTATTTATATGTAGTTCTAAATTTCTAATAAATTGACTTTTTTGAAAAACGACATTTTGTTACCCTGTATCCCCGATATTTCCGATATCTCCCTTTTTCAAAGTACCGATACATATGAAAATACCGATATTTAAAACCTTGCTTATGATATAGGTTCACAAAACTATTAGGTGAATTGTTTACCTAAATCTAGTACCAATTACATGCATATATCCTAAGTTGGCCACCAAAGAACACATAAATATAAAAATTTTCTATAATCCAGAATCAATCAAGCAATCTCACATAAGCAACATAGAAACCAACTATAAATAAGTCACAACTTTATTTCAAAACATATAAATGGGCTTTAAACTTTGCCCTTAACGTCATGTTAACTAGAATTCATAACTCTACGAATCAAACAAAGGAAAACAAAAGAAAGTATGAAATACACCGTGAAAGATGAATGACAAAGCCTTGAGACAAATAACTTGAAGATCCTTGAAAGCAAGTAATCTTCTAGGGACGACACAAGGGTGGATGGCGGCTAGAATCTTGATGTATTGCATGACTTCTTCTCCTCCTTGGTTAAGACGCAGAGCTTCTGTAGACTAGAGAATGGAGAGAATTTTTGTTGTTTAGAATTATGGGAGAAGTGGTGTGGTCCATGAAACGTCCCAATGATGCTCCTATTTATAGGAGGATGGCAACTTGGTCTTCAAGCCTTCAAAATTCTTCTTTTTATTTTCTAGGATTTATCTGATTAATCCACACAGCAGTAGCCAATTAGAGAATTCCACATCATCCTTCCTGAGTCATCCAACCAATAAGAAGTCTTCAAATTATCACCTTGATTCTAGGGAAATTATATTTGAATTAACTACATGATTATTTTCTGATTTATCTCCTCAATTTTGGCCAAGGATGGAGTGTAGAGCTCAAGGAATGAATCTGGATCTGTTTTCAACCTTCCTAAATATTGTAAATCCCTTAAAACTCTCCATGATAACTTCAAATTTCAAAAACGTCACTTTCCAAAATCCCTTGAATATCTCACGTCAAAAACACTTAGGATTAAATTCAGTTTATCCCCCTAAGGTTTGGAGGTAATTTAATGTTAGTCCTTGTCCTTTCAATTTAATCAATTTACCCCCCAAGCTTTCCAATTTCAATCAGCCATGTCCAATTTCTACTATTCCGTCCAATTTAGACCGTTCAGTCTGACTTTTGAGGGCTAAAATGGTCATTTCAAGACAAAAAAAAATTCTTATTTTATTTTTTTTTCATTTGAAAAAAAAAATTTCCATCTTTTTTTATTTTTATTTTTATATAAATTTTGTCTTCAACCTATACACCACAAGTTATAATAGGTTTTTGTCGATCAATATAATTGCAGTTGCGAAGCTCCCGTCTCTCTCCTCTGCCATTTTGAGAGTCGGCAACTCCCCAGTTTCTCCACCCTCTGTGGCGTGTCGATCTCCACCCTTTTGTGGTGAGTTTTTCTGAGCTTGGTCTCAGTTTTGATGTCTCTTTTTCATTCTCTGTCTCCTTGTTTTAACTCAATTTCTCATCAGATTTTTAGATCTACTACCACACCTCCCATCCTCCTCCATCTCATACACCTCACCCTCTCATCTTTCATCCGAATTTTCTCTTTTTCCACAACCTCATCTTTACATTCAACCCTTGAAGTCTTGACAGGGATTTGTTCACTTTACTTCACATATGAAGATTGCAGCAGTACCGGCAAACCACCGAAGCTTGTGGACATAGCCGGACCAGTCGTGTTGTGCTACTGGTGGTATCCACCTCCACGACTACCTGTACTAAGTTCTTTGTTTGTTTTTGTTGTTCTTCCTGTGCTTGCAATTTCGGTGTGGAGAATGATGGTGGAGAGTTATTTGACCTCAGGAAGTCAAGAATCTGTCAGAGCTACTTTGGTCGTGAGCACTAATATGGCGGCCAACCTGTGTTGCAGTGAAGATTGTGGTTTTAGATCTAGGGTTTTCTAGTATTTTGGGCTTTTGGGCACCGGCTTGTCATTTAATATCAGTATAGTTATGGATTTGTCTATTAGGTCTTTGGGCCTAGGGCTTCTATTGTCTCGGTATTACCTTTGTAATATGTGTTTCATCTAATGAATGAGTTATTTGACCAAAAAAAAAAAGTAATAATAGGTTTATAAAAACAAAAAGATACTCTAGGTGGTTGAAAGTTGCTCGTTGATCTATGATATTTATGATATATCTCCGATAAAGAGAAGAAATTTTAGGATATATCCCCAATAAAGTGAAGAAATGTCTGTGTAAAATTATTTTTTACAGATATTTACAGATGAAGTGTAAAATCGTAAAGAAATATCTGTGTAAAATCATTTTTTATAGATATTTATAGATAAAGTGTAAAATCATTTTTTACAGATATTTCTTCACTTTATTGGGGATATCTCCTAAAATTCTTCACTTTATCGGAGATATATCACAAATATCGTAGATCAGCGAGCGGCTTTCAACCACTTAGAGTATCTTTTTGTTCTTATAAACCTATATTATAACTTGTGGTGTATAGGTTGAAGACAAATTTTAAAAAAATCAAAAATGAAAAAACAGAAAAAAAAATTTTTAAACAAAATAACAAAAAAAAAAAAAATAATAAAATAAAAACCAGAAGAAAAAAATTTATAAAAAAATATAAAATAAAAAAATTCCTTTTTTTTTTAGTTTTTTTTTGTCTTGAAGTGACAATTTTAGCCCTCAAAAGTCAGGCTTAACGGTCCAAATTGGATGGAATAGTAGAAATTGGACACAGCTGATTGAAATTGGAAAGCTTGGGGGGTAAATTGATTAAATTGAAAGGACAGGGACTAACATGAAATTACCCCCAAACCTCAGGAGGGTAAACTGTATTTAATCCAAACACTTATTTCACTTAGAATTCCTTCCTTTTGCATCCAAGAAATCCTAGTATACTTAGGTCTCTATATTTGCCGCAATATCCCAAGTTTTCTAGAACATTCTTGAGCTATCTTGAAGCCATATGGTCACCTAGTACTCTGCGGTTTCCTAGCCCCATCAAGACTCCTCACGTCTTTAGGAATCCTAGTCAAACAAGGACTCTTCATATGAAATGTTCTTGAACCTTCCAAAATCTTGTTTTGCTTTCCTAGTTTAACTGGAATTTCTTGTGTCATTAGGATTCCTACTTTGACTTGGTTTCCTAGTCGGACCAGGATTTCCTGGTTGGACCAAGAAAACTTCATTTCTTCATTTTAGCTCATTTCTGCATCCTTGTGCCTTGCTTTTGTCATCTCCAACGTCTTACATCCTTCTCATGTGTCTTTAAGCTCATTTCCTTGTCATTTTATCTGATGTACCTAGAAAATAGAAACTAAATTAAAATAAGAAAATATTTCAAATAGTACCCGAACTAAGGCTGACTCCTAACTTCAATACCCGACTAAGCAAAACTATCACTTTGGACCCCAAGTTTGAAGCTCGACCCAAGAATGGTACACGCTGTCCATCACAACGTTAAGTCTTTTCTACGTGGCAAACCATGAGGACCCTCAAAATATTCCACGTGGTTAGCTAGTTAATGCTGTGATGGACGGTGTGTACTATTCTTGGGTCGGACTTCAAACTTGGGGTACCATATATAGTGATAGTTTTGCATAATCGGGTACTGAAGTTAAGAATAAGACGTAGTTCGAGTACTGTTTGTAACATTTTCTCAACTAAAATTGATTTATTTAAGGAAATAACTAAGTAAAATATGAGGAAATAACTATTAAAACATCGCATTAAAAATACTCCTATCAACTTCATTCAAGAAAGTTGTAGAGCACGTCGATACGAGTTTGTGGATATGTGGAACGCGAAAATCAGAGTTTGTATGAAAAAGTTATGGTGAGCGGAAGAAGTTTCCAATTTTGGAAATTTTCTATAAATATGATTTTTTTTCCCATTTTTTTCATAATTTTTTGAAATTTTCTTTTTCATAAATTTTGCTCCGTTCTCTCTCTTCCAGAAAACCCTAGGATCCGCCAAAAACCGGCTTACCCGATTTGACATTTCCAGCATCGTCCGACGTCCCCCGGCAACACCACAGACCCAGACTGGCGCGCCTCTGGCCTTCACTGATTCAAGCCAGAAACCAGAGATCGAAGAGCTTCGTTTTAGCGACCACGACCCGATCGGATTTTCCAATTCCGACAACATCTCGGCTTCAAGTTGGTCGCGTTTGGTTGTTGGGATCATCCTATTTTAATCCATAGTGGTGGTTTTGATCAATTTGCACCGATGAAGCTTCAACTCACAGTGAATAGAGGATTTCAGCTTTCGGGCTTTGTTCCAGCCGATCTAGGTCGAACCGGCCAAAACCCGAGGTATTAATATTGATCCTTTTGTTCAGCTCTCCAAGTTGGACAATTGGATTGAGTTGGTTTTGAGTTTGTCACGACGGCGCGTGGTGGGTAGTCCAGCCATGTTTGGGGCAGTTTCTTTCACCAAATATCATCTACTCTTCGATACAAGCATTTTGATATATGGTTTGTAGCATTTGGAGATAGTATGTGCATGTTATTTTAGCGATTTCAGTTTTTTAGGTTTTCGATCTGTGAGGATCCGACCGTTGGATTGACTTGGTTTTGACATATTGATCCTAGAAGTGTTCTGGAGACCTTGGGTGGTCTCAGATGAAGTTTTGCCTCAATTGGTGTTAATTTCGGGTTTTAGTTCAAATAAGGGATTCGAACTATAATCGCTTTGTGATTCGTGTACTAAGTTGAGACTTATTTTACTTAAGTGATTGACGGAGAGTGTTCTGTACTTTATATCAGCTATAAGAGAAGACGCAGCGGGATTTAGAGGTGAGTAAATGTCACGCCCCTGATTTTTAACACAAATAAAAATCGATATATAATCCCATAATTACACATGCGTGATCGTTCAGCCATCAATAAAAAATACCTGAAAGCTTTTTCCCTTTAACTACACACATATTGATGCCCTGAACCAACTATGTAAATATTGACCCATACCACAGAGTCATATATTACATAAGCTTACGAACTAAATTGTCAACAGCAAGATAAAACGTAAATGCTCTTCAGAGCTTACTACAACGGAAGTCCAAAATAACGGTAAAGTCACAAAATTGGCTTCCTACCGTTTAGCTGCAAGTACGCAACCCCAACTTCAGTCATGATTATCCTAACCTGCAGGATTAACCCCTACACCGTTTGAATGGTGTACTGAGTTGCCACACAACAAACCCGGTAAGCTTTTGCAAGCCCGTATGAGTAACTCAAAATAGTTAACATAACTCACACCAAAAATAAGGAAAACAACTCACGTTTTGATTTCCTTAAAACAAGAAATAAAGGAGAATAACTCACACTTTAATTTCCTGTCAAATCGAAATAAAAGAAAGCAACTTACACCTTAGTTCCTTTTAAAACGAAACATAGAAAGCAACACACTCCTTGGTTTCTATCAAATATAACATAGAAAACAACTTGCACCTTGAATTCTATCAATTGTACCAAATTGTACCATAGAAAGCAACTCACACCTTGATTTCTATCAAATATAACATAGAAAACAATTTACACCTTGAATTCTATCAAATCGTTAATAAGGAAAACAACTTGTACTTTGTCCCCTTAAAAATCCTTAATAAGGAAGCAACTTACACCTTGTTCCCTAAAAACAAGTAATGTCATGAGTTATCAATAACCAGTTCCCGTTACCCCATGAATTACCTATATGGCAGACAAACTAGAGCTCTAATTGAAACGTAACCACTCGTCCGGCCAAAGATGTGATTACCTGATATTCTACCCAAGGTTAAAGACCTTTGTTCCTCGAACTTTTCAGTCCCTTGGAATAAAACATTTAAGGAGTCGCATTGGACCCAAAATGTTACACGAATCTCAACACTTTTCAAAACAAATCGAAATCAATCATTTCCACAATCATTGTTTTCCGAAAAACCATAACACAAAACAATAAAGAGCGTCAATTCATGCATATTGTTTTCATACCCAATTCTCAACGCTTTTCTCAAATCTCAACGTTTTTCAAAACAAATCGAAATCAATCATTTCCACAATCATTGTTTTCCGAAAAGCCATAACACAAAACAATAAAGAGCATCAATTCATGCATATTGTTTTCATACCCAATTCTCAACTCTTTTCTCAAATCTCAACGCTTTTCAAAACAAATAGAAATCAATTATTTCCACAATCCACCAAAACATATATATTTCACGTAAATATATATATGTAGTCATCTGCTCAGGAATGCCTACTAATACCAACTATAGTTTGCAGTTACTAAATAACTTTCAAAACGATATGGTAAGCCCGTTCGTGAATGAACTTCGTGAGATTACTCACCTTGAACTCCCGCTGCGTCTTCAATAAAGCACAAAGCAGCCAATTCACTAAATAACCGTCCAAATACTTCGTCAAGTACCTAATCACATACAGTTCCAACTTAGTAACGATTCACATTTGATTTAAGTTCGAAACCCCTGTTTTAAACTAAAATCCCCAAGGTGGCGCCAATCGAGGCAAAACCACGTCTGAAACCTCCCAAAGTCTCCGGAATACGTCCACGATCGATGTGACCAACCCACAAGTCGATCGGACGCTCGAATCCTCACGGATCGAATAAATCGATCGGTATGAAACTGCAAAAATCATAACAATTCCATACGAACTCCAAAATTTGCATATTATATATCGAAACGCTCGTATCAACGAGTAGAACATATATAATACCAAAAACAGTTTCCTACATAGCCGAAAAGCCACCAGAACGCCGCCACAGGCGGTGGCGCACCGCCGCAGGCCAAAACTCAATATTTCCCAAAACTCCCAACATCAAAAAGCTTCATCGAAGCATGGTTGTGAATTTTCATAACTAGCTCGAAGTCAGAAAACAAGCATAAAGGGTCGAAAACTATCTCACAAGGTTTGGATTATTGCTCAAACTGAGTTGAACCGATTTCCACGTAAATCGATCCAAACAAGCACCATAGATCGACTCAGACGACCCCCACGAAGCCAAGGAAGGAAGTTTGAAGCTGTGCCGTTGCCGGAGCTGCGTTTTCCGGTCGGGTTCGAAATCACCCAACTGCACCGCACACGGTGGATATCGCTGCTAAAGAACACCACATGGACGACCAGACGGAGGAGGCGAACCAGTTGACCAAGTTTCACGGCCAGAGACCGCCGCAGTTCGTCGGAAAAGCCGGGTCGGGTCGGGTCAGACGGAAAACTCAGACACTGAAGGTATTGACCGAGAGGGAAAAAAAAGGTTTCCGGAAATGGAAACTTGAAATTATGGAAGAATTTCTGATTTTTCTCTATTTATACTTAACTGGAAACTTCTTCCAATAGCCATAACTTTCTCATACGAACTCCAATTCCCGCGTTCCACATGTCCACGAACTCGTATCGATGCGCTCTACGACTTTTGTGAAGGAAGTTTTCTGAGAATCCCGACGTATAAAAAGTCAAACTTCACACGACCCCCTAAACTGTGAAATTCGAATAATTACACGTACGAAAACCATTCCACTTCACATACAACCTATGAATAAAGCACAAAAATAATTATTCGTACAACTGATCCATTATTAATTACCAAAATTACATAACAGAAATCCAGGTCATCACAGTAAATCTCACAAGGTTCATTTATGAACATAATTACTTTATTTTTGGAATTAATTGTTAAATTGTGAAATCGTTTTCGGAAATAAGTATTTGTTTTAAATTATATGAACTTGATGGTCTACGGTTCATATATGGGTAAGTAAAACAAGGTTTTATTAAAAAAATGATTTTTCACGGGTTTTGTATTTGTGAACTATAGTTGATATTAATAGCATTCTTGAGCGGGTGACTACGTATATATATATATATATATATTTATGTGGAATATATATATTGGTGCAGTTGTGTAATGAGGTGGAATTAACATGTTTTGTGAGTTCGATGTTCTATTGTTGTGATTTAATTTTTTGGGAGTTTTACGTATCAATTGTGCTAGTGGTTTAAGGTGTGATAACAATATTTTGAAATTGATTCCTATATTTTTTTTGGAGATTGGAGTTGAGATTTGAAAACAATATTTTGTTGCAGTTAATTATTGTTTTGAAAAAGTGTTTGAGGTGGTGTAACATTTTTGAGTCTTGAGTGACTTTTCAATGTTTTGGTCTATGGATCAAGGGTCACAATAGTGATCAAGGGTGGGTTATCGGTACCATGCCATTGGCCGGAGTATGGTAACAATTCAGTTAGAGCTCTAGTATGTCTGTCATTGTATGTCATGGGGGATAACAAGCAGGTTACTTGCGACTCATGCGTACGTATTTTTAAAAGAAAGTTTGGGGTGTATTCTTTCTTTTGATTGTCAGAGGAGGGACTTGATTTCATATTAAATTGTGAGTTGAAAATAATTTGATTTTGTCACTTTAGTGATGTATGTTACCCTTAAGAGGTATGGATGTCAAGTTTTGAAAACGAGTCATTTTGTGGGATTGTTTCAATGGAGTTGAAAGGGTGGTTTCTTGGATTTAGAGTAAATTGTTTGATTTTATTATTGATTTCTGTTTTATTTGAATTGTGTACTTTTAATGTGATCTCCTGAACTAAACTATATGCGGGGACTACTATGATTCCTATTGTTTGATTTTAATGTAATCTTCTGAACTAATTTTTACCTTGTGTGATTGTAAGTTCGGTTGTGTTTTGTGGAGTTAAATGTTGTTGCTTTAATTTACCTGATGAGTTGAGAAATTATAAGCATGCGTTGTTTGAGTCATTTTATTGAGTTTACTCATATGAGCTTAAAAAGCTTACCGGGTTTGTTGTTGCAACCTGGTGTACTATTCCATGGTGTAGGGTTTTTCCTGCAGGTCAAGGTAACCAGGGTTGAGGCCACAACTTGTTGTTGCAGCAGTATTAGGTTTAGAACCTATTTCGTTTATTTTATTTACTGCTATTTGTAGTATGCTCCTGGTGAGCGTTTACATTTACTTTGATGATTTCGAGTTCATGTAAACACGTGGTGATGTAATATGTGACTTTAGAGAACGAGTCTATATTAACATTTGTAAGCTCAGTTGTTCTTTTGCTTAAATTAAATTGAAGAAGTTTCTATGTATTTCTGGGCATATGTTTGAATTATCGCGTTTCAAATTATGAATTTCTTTATCCAAAATTCGGGGCATGACACTCTATGAACGATAAATAGATTTGATGCAAATGGGAAGAGAACCAGAGCTTCGTTGTGAACGAAGAAGAAACCAGATCTAAACTGCAAACATATACCCTAGCTAAGACGAGGTTAGTTTAGTAATTCAACTTAACATAAAACAAACAAAAAATAGGCTGCACGAATGTGGGCTTTGCGCATGGGTAATTCGCTGTACCTCACAGATTTCCTCAAAAAAGGACTTGCGCATGGAAGAATTTGGGCTGAGTTTGTAGTTAGTGGAAATTTGTTATAAATATTACATAGGGCTAAATACTGATTACTACCCTGTAGTTTGAGTCCAAAATCAATTCAGTCTCTGAACTTCTAATTTCATCAAAAACACCCTTGCAATTTCAATTTTGATCTAATAGGTCCAACTTGTTAGTCTTCCGACAATTGAGTCATTTAACTTGTTGAGGTGGCTCATATATGGCCTATGTTTTATGATGTGGTGTTGAGGTGGCCTGCATAGTCAATTTAGGAGTAAGTCCTACTATTAGAAATCTATCAAATAAATAATTTTTTAACAAATAATCCAACTATAACTTGAACCCATAACAGAATATTAATGAATTGAACCTATTAGATCAAAATTGAAAGTACAGGGGTGTTTTTGATGAAATTAAAAGTCTAGGGACTGAATTGATTTTGGACCTAAACCATAGGGTAGTAACCAGTATTTAGCCCTATATATATGTGTGTGTGTGTGTGTGTGTGTGTGTGGTTGTCCACGTAATACTCATTAGTCATGTGCTTAGGATGTAAACCGTAGTCCTATATAAACAAGCCTAATGAGAGTGAATGATACACTTCTACCTCCTACTATATTTTCTCTCTCTCTCTCTCTCTCTCTCTCTCTCTCTCTCTCTCTCTCTCTCTCTCTCTCTCTCTCTCTCTCTCTCTCTCTCTCTCTCTCTCTCTCTCTCTTATTCTCTAGTTTATACCACGTTACCTGCACGCATTTGCTCTTAGTTTTCTTTCCTAGATGATCGAACATCAATTATTTTTATGTGATCATATAATTTACAGATATTTGATGTATAATTGTTGAAAATTTATATTTCATATATGACATTGAGAACTACGTGTTCCAATAGTCAAGACTCGAGTCCGTTGACCGAGTAGTCTTAGAACCTACGGTGCTATAGACATCACACAAATGTTTTTCTCATGTTTTTCCTATGGGATCCATTGGTCATATTTATGGATGCTTCGAAACTCTGTTTCGTATATGAATTTTCTATCATTGTTGAACATATTGTTCTAATACGTATGGATCCTGATATATCTCGTCTTTTCTATTTATAGAAAGATGACGTATCTGAAAAAATTGGACTTTGATCCTCTTGAAATTTCTGGCAAGAACTATTTGAGTTGGGTTCTTGATGCCAAAATTCACCTTATGGCTAACAACCTTGGAAATACCATCAAAGTTGACAATAAGTCATTTGTGCAAGATCAGGCCAAAGCTATGAATTTCTTGCATCATCATCTTGACAAAAGCTTAAAAGATGAGTACCTTATGTGAAAGACTTATTTGAGCTTTGGCAAGCATTGGATGATCAATTTGCTCACTAGAAAACCATTGTTCTACATAGAGCACGATATGAATGGACACATTTGCGCCTTCAGAACTTCAATTCTATCACATATTTCAATTCTGCTATGCATTGGATTACCTGCTAATTAAAATTATGTGGAGAACCTGTTAGTGAAGATAACAAGTTCAATGTCTCTGATTTTTTTTTTTTTTTTTTTTGTGGACAATGGACAACATGTTGACGACATGATCAGCGATGGTGTTCTTGGCACCAATTTGTTAAAGGAAAAACACATTATGTGCCTTCGTCAAAGTGATTGACGAAGAGGGAATCAAGTAATTAGCAATCACCATCAATCAATATGGATCAAGGACCAATCAGTAGTTAATGTCATCATTGTAATTGATATTTCCGTTGTAATTCTCTCCCTATATAAAGGGGCTATGAAATGAAATGAGTAAACCAATTCCAATTGTCATTTTACTTTTAGGATTAATTTCAGTTTACCCCCCTGAGGTTTGGAGGTGTCATCATTTCACCCCCTTTACTTTCAATTTTGAATTTTTACCCCCTAAACTTTCCGATTTCAATCAGCCGAGTCCAATTTCTACTATTCCGTCCAAATTAGACGTTAAGTTTGACCCTTGAGGGCTAAAATGGTCATTTCAACATAATTTTTGTTTTCTTTGGTTTTTTTTTTTTTTTCTTTTCTGTTTTTTTTTGTTTATTTTTATTTTGTCTTTAACCTATACACCACAAGTTATAATAGGTTTATAAAAACAAAAAAAAAAACTCTAGGTAGTTCAAAGTTGCTTGCTGGTCTACGATATTTGTGATATATCCGATAAAGTGAAGAATTTTAAGATATATCCCCAATAAAGTGAAGAAATATCTGTAAAAAATAATTTTACATTTTATCTATAAATAAATATCTGTAAAAAATGATTTTACACAGATATTTCTTCACTTTATTTGGGATATACAGATATTTATAGATAAAGTGTAAAATCATTTTTTACAGATATTTTTTCACTTTATTGGGGATATATCCTAAAATTCTTCACTTTATTAGAGATATATCACAAATATCGTAGACCAAAAATGATTTCACACAGATATTTTTTCACTTTATTGGGGATATACAGATATTTATTTACAGATAAAGTGTAAAATTATTTTTTACAAATATTTCTTCACTTTATTAGAGATATATCCTAAAATTCTTCACTTTATTGGAGATATATCACAAATATCGTAGACCAGCGAGCGACTTTCAACCACCTAGAGTATTTTTTTTGTTTTTATAAACCTATTATAACTTGTGGTGTATAAGTTGAAAACAAAATAGATAATAATAATAAACGAAGAAACAGAAACAGAAAAAAAACAAAAAAACATAAAAAGATTAAAAAAAATTTTTTAATTTTTTTTTATGTTGAAATGACCATTTTAGCCCTCAAGGGTCAGACTTAACGTCCAATTTGGACGGAATAGTAGAAATTGGACACGGCTGATTGAAATTGGAAAGTTTGGGGGGTAAAAATTTAAAATTGAAAGTAGAGGGGGTGAAATGATGACACACCCAAATCTCAGAGGGGTTAATTGAAATTAATCCTATTTAATAACCATTATTTGTTACTCATGATTGTTTTTGTTAGCATAATGATTATATTCAATGATATTTATTTGCTACTTATGATTATTTCTGTCATAATAGTAGTTATGTGCATATTGATCATCTTTAATGACTTATATCTACCTCATATGATTATTTTGTTTTTCCTTGTAAAAAAATATATAACAAAATAATTTTTCATCACTAGGACATGAACCCAAATCATTTTGGATGAGAGCCAGATATCCTAACCAATTAGACTACAAATTTTTTTTGATTATTTAGTTATACTGTTATATTAATGCATGTCTCAATTACTAACTTTAAATGAATATGTCTCTATTTTGGCATACGGTACTCACGAATTGGTATTAGCAATATTAATTATGTTTCCAACAGAATCGAGGTATGTATTTTCATGAGTTTAATGACTTCAATTTGATTTCCTCTTATATTTGATCTATTAATTTGATATTAAATTGTCAATTTATAATGAGATTGAAACTACATGTTTCTTGATCCAATTACATGAGGACTTAAAATTTCTCCACTGATTGTTATACAATCAAATATATCGAAACCTCTTGTTTCTTGATCTCCAATTATGTCAGGACCTTTGTCCATTCTCTTTATATCTATGTTTACTCCACTTTTAGAACAAGCTTCTAATTGTGAAGATTCTAGCCTAATACTTTGAGTACTATATGAAATTTGATGAGGCTATGATATTCCATTGTATTATTATTACTAGCAATAGCGCCTGCGCTTTGCCGCAGGATGTGAAAATTGTAACGACAATTGTTTTCTGTAAACTTGAAATGGGAGTTTTCATTATTGCAGTTTGTTACAGTTGGTGGCGGAACATTTTTGAGAAGCATGCAGAATCTGGTTGTAACTTGAGTTACTAAGTTCGAAATGTTATACAACATTCTAATTTTGGATCCTAAGACCCGGATAGTTGAGCCTTCGTTTTTGGAAGCTTTGTTGATTTCTTCAGGATGATCCACATAATACTTGATGCTTTTTCAGCTTCGGTCTAAAACATTGACATCAAAAAACATATTAATAGAAAAATTGCTTGACTAAATACGACAGTATTTCCATATTAGATAACAATATCCACAAAGACCTTTTGATGGAGTAACCAAAAATTTGATGAACCTGTCTCAGTTTTAAAATGCTTTTAGAAAAACAGTAATCTATTATACAGAATAGGTCCACTGCAGTAGTAAAAATCATAAGCAATCCAGTTTCAAGTTAAAAACCATGTCTAGAAAGATATGTAGTCCACACTATATGAAGGAAAATAAAAATAAAAATAAAAACAACAACAACAACAACAACTACCTGGAGTAACTTCGTGTAGCAGACGGACAGAGAAAACTCAGGAGGACTAAACTCAGGTTGACCAACATCAGTACTCAAGTGCAACTTTTTCATACCTGTGAAGGAAAAGTTGGAAAGTTCATAGAAATAATGTATCTATAGCAGATGTTATTAGTATATTGTTAGTGAAACAACATATAAGATTACCAAATTGGATTAGCTATATCTGTGTAATGTAATAGATAAAGCATGATTGTCAGCAAAACATGTAATAGCATTAGAACAAAAACCAACATTGCTTTAGTGATTAGTTGATGGCAGAAACAAAGAGAAAGCTCTTTACTGATGTCAAAGTCTGAAATATCGTAAAACATGGAACCATAGCCTAGTTTTAGACAAGGCATTGAAACATGATCAGAGAAAATATATAAAGAAGAGCGTAATCTGTGCTTCATTTCTTGATTTATATAAAATAGCATTATACCAATTATTTTGATCAATTTGTTCGAACTTGGAACATAATGAATTATCATTTAATTAGATCCTTCGCAGATGAAGCAACAATCTGATATGTTATCATTCAATTTTGTGCACAATATCAGAAAGCTTGATATCGATATCAATGGAAAATGGGAAGCGTGGACAGTTTTGCTTATATATTAAACACAAATGCTAGTGTAAATAGCTGGAAAATATGAGATTAAGCATAAGATAAACATACTCATGTATAAGTCCATTCAAATTCTGTAGTTTTATGAAACAGAAACTAAATAGATGTGGGAGCATTGATTTAGTTATCAACCAAGATTCAGAAAGCAGAGACATCTATTTCAATAGGAGACCGCTCCAAAAAGCTGTATTCGAACACATCAACACTAAAGTAAAGAGTATATGCAAAACAAAAGTGCTTAGCATAAATAACGCAAACATTTTCAAATAAAAACAAACTGTCGTGTAGTGAATAACTTCTAAACAAACATCATCAAACTGAGTTATTATTTAATGGTATGTAAATATAAGTGGAAACCAAATGAAATAAAATTGAATATTTTAATTACCTTTTAATTAAAATCAAGAAGATGAAATGCATACTACGGAATTGGAGGCAACGTATGTTCCACTGGTTCGAATTTCGTTGACTCTTTGAAATACAGCTGACCATCGTGATCTACAACTTTGTATTTGGATACGTGGCTCTGTTTGGAGAAATGGGTGATGTCATAGATCTGTCCTTGTTCCATCATGACAACACATAAGGATAATCAGATTCATCAATTATAGCATGAATCGTATTTCCCTGTGTTCAATTAAATTGAAGGATCAGTAATAAGGTTGATGATTCAAATGTATTTCAAATTGAATTGATTTTAAACAATTTGTAAAAAAGTTACCTCTTTATCAACTAACACATAATGGAGACCATTGTACATCTCATTGTTGTACTTCCTTGGTCTCTAGATTCTGAAAACACGAATCTTGATTTGAAAATTGATTTGAAAAGCTCTTATTTCACAGATTAATGTGCGTCTGATCATCTCTGGAAACTGAATGTAGGAAAAAGAATGTAAATATAATTAACTGGAAGTGATCAAAGTTGAAGAATATACATAAGAATCAATCAACGGACATTTGAGCTGTAAACATTGTAATAGCAAATTGTAATAATAGCTACTTTTAGCTAAAACAACCCCGAAGATGATCCATTCAGAAAACACAACAAATATATCATACTGCCTTGTACTAAAAGGATAGCTCAGAAAGACAAATTTAAACCGATAAATAGATCACCAGAAAGTTCTGAACATAAACTACACACAAAAATTAACTCTGAAAGTTAAAAACCACTACAACAGTAATATCTGCTTAAGAGTGTCTAAAGTCTTTTGGAAGTTTCTGTTAGTGTGGTTTTCTGTCAAATCACTTCAAGAGTACTGTTTAATCAAACCTCAATTTTCAAGACAAATTGACTAACCACCCAGAACCCAGTTTTTACTTTCTTTTTTTTGTACAATCCAAAACTGAAAGACTTGAATGAATTTCATATGTGACAACAAACAATTCACTATAAACAAACTCTCACATCAACAGAAACTTACAACCTTATCAGTTACCATTACTTTAGAATTCAAAATGACTATAACAGAGATCGTACAAATAGTGTTGTTAAATAAAACGAAAGAAACAGACAAAGGAGAACAAATATACGCAACTGTTGAATGAAGGTGTTAATTTGAACTGCATAATAACTAAAGATGAAGACTTTATATATAAATTGTTCATGTATAAAGAGGAAAGTAAACTGCTGACCAAGAAAAACGATTGTTCTATAATTTTTTATATTCACGTATCAAAGACCAATAGGAATATTTTTCATGAGTATTCAGAAGTTATCATGATTAGTTTACAAAAATAGGAACTGGATAATATGAAGATAAAGACAATTGATATAGAAGTTAGTAATTGATTGGAAATGACGAAAATTGATAGCTATACCTTGAAATAGCAGCAGTGACTTATCCAGATATGAAATCAGGGAACAAATAGAATCTGCATAAGAGAAACTGAGAAAGTTTGATGTTAGATGGAAAGTGCTATGTAAAAATTGACACAAAAGTAAACTAAAGAGCTTTTCATTAAAGATTGAAAAATCTTTTACCTGTTTTCCACAGAAGTTTGTACTGTCAACTGAGGAACAGATTCTAACTGTGGGAGCTGTTGAGAAGTAAGAAGCAAATGTTATCATGAAGACAACAATTAGATTCAGACTGTTTTCCTTAAACAAAGAAACAAATAAAAAGACTTTTGATACCTCTTACCATAAAACACAGAAAAAACACACGTAAAACATAGAAACCCAAATAAATAAAAATTTATCCACATCAAAAACCATCAATTCAACTAACCAAGAACGCAAGATTTACTGACTTTGATCTTTCTTTTAAGCACAAACACCTCTAAAACATAGAAACTTAAATAACTTAAAACCTAACCACAACAGAAACCGCTAATTAAAATACCCATCTTCAACAGACAAAGGAACAGCGCCAAAACAATCAGTTGCACACTTTTTCGCATCAAACCTGCAAAAGGCAAACAGAACAACAATGAAATTTTGAAATCAATCGCAAAGTCAAGCATGTAATCATACAAAATCACATATATATAAATCAAATAGAACACCTACTTGAAAGAAAAATTTCAGATTTACCAACTAAAACCCCCATCCATCTCCAATCTCAATCAAAATTCGAGCTCATCTCAATCAAAGACCCCCAAAGATTCAAACTTTCACACACATACATAAGCAATAGCCAAGAAAACTAAAACCCACAACGCTTTTCAACAAAGAAAACAAAGGGTTTTCAACCGAATCAAAACCCTCAACCGAAAACGGTGACGAATGAAAACTTACCAAGTGAGTTCCGATTTTCTTGATGCTTAAACTATAGCTTGAAGGGTTGAAGCAGTTGTGAACACTCTTGCTGTGTGGTAAGAAGAGTGAGTTTGAAGGTGGGATTTTGTTGTTCGTGACTGAAATAGGCCAGCCTGTGGAGACAACACCCGACCTGAAATTGAAATCTCCGATGAAGAAACGGCTGAAGAAGGTGGCGTTGGAGGAAGAGCCGCAGTTGAGGAGCCAGTTGTCTGAGAGAGTGAAGGAGGCGGTTTAGGAAGCAGGAGGAAGGAAAGAGAGAACAAAAGAGTCGGTCTGGAGGCTTCTGGAGGAACCGAGGAGGAGAGAGTAAAAAAATAGGTAAGTGGCAGAGGCGTAAAAAAAATCCAACTGAGGGCATAATAGTCTTTTCTCCTCCGAATGAACAGTAACGCGAAATGAACAGTGAACTCATCTTTTATATATAGTATAATGTATATGCTTATATCCATATGGACTACTGTCCCAAACTCGAAATTCGAGTATATCATTTTGACATTTTTTTCATTGTCAAACAATAATATGAATCACGTGTTCATCAATAATTTTAATTTGAACTATGAACGTTCATGATAAACATAATGACAAACATATTTGTCTTGCATGCATATAATGCAACTATGGACATGATCTATTGCAATTGTTGATAATATTTCATAATTGATGATTCAGAAAGCTAAGGTAACAATTATCTCTAGAGTTGCAGATCTGATTGATGACCCTAACTGAGCTCATATTATGTTACCTATATGCAATACCATTGCATATATTGGTGATGAAATTTCCACCTAACTGATGTTGTATTAATCAACCATAAGTATACTACTGTATACTGTATCATGAACTAAAAACTTCATCGAGCCAAACAAAAATATTTTGGCGTGACCAATGTGTCATAGTATGTCACGCCCCTGATTTTACACACAAAAAAACCGATATATATATATATATATAATCCCATAATCATACACGCGTGAACGTTCAGTCATCAATACAAAATACCTGGAATCTTTTTCCCTTTAAACCAAGTACATACTGATGCCCTGAACCCTCAAAGTTAATATACACTCACTCCATAGAGTTATATATTACACAAACTTACGAATTAAATTGTCGACAACAAAATAAAACGTAAAGGCTGCTCAGAGTAACTATACAACAGAAGTCCTTATCAAAGGTAAAGTCACAAGGATAGCTTCCTACCGTAAAGCTGCAAAGCGCCACCTCAGCTTCAGCCACAATTTCCCTGACCTGCAGGATTAACCCCTACACCATTCCATCGAATAGTGCACCGGATTGCCACACAACAAACCCGGTAAGCTTATGAAGCTCGTATGAGTAACTCAAAACCACAAAGAAAAACACATTTCTTAAGTCACCTCAACCTAAACACGATATACACACAGTTCACACCTACGACCATCAATTCCATATCCTTCCATAATGTGTTTACATAAGTCAACTGGTGACTAAAGCCTCATACTCAGAACCTCAATCCTAGCATCCAATTACACAAATTGCGGTCAAACAAGACTTCCTCACGCAATGTTTGACGCCATCCTAACGCCCTATGGCGAATTCTAGAATCACACTCATTCCCCCTTTCCCCCTGGGAGCTTTTGTCATCAATATGACATCAAAGGCGAAAATCAATGAATCACCTTCCTATCCTCAACACAGAGTACAATTCGTCACCACTGTGGCTTTTAAGATAAATCAAACCATCAATCAATACAATCAAAGAGAAACAAGGAAATCACATATCAAAAAAGCCAAAAAATTCATAGTAACCCCTGCATATAATTTAGTTCAGGAGGTCACATTAAGTCAAGTAGTCATCGAAGTCCCACACTCTGACGTCTGTAGGTAGACCCAACTATCACAGCAGTCCTCTCGATCTTTGTTAACTTAATAACAATTCAGCTCCATTACCGAGCAGTCATCACACTGATCATCACATAGATTTCAAGGATCATCACATAGATTTCAATTGTCCAGCGGATCATCACACAGATTTTGCCGGTCATCACGTAGATAGAAATCATCCTACTAATCATCACATAGATATTGCTGATCATCACATAGATAGCGATCATCACATAGATTCACGCAAATATCGCCAGTCATCACCCAGATAGCGATCATCACATAGATTCATGGCTAGTCATCACACCGATATCAATCATCCTACAAATATTCCTACATAAGCTTTACATGACAATCATCACAAAGATTCATCATACTGATGTCATCAATTCATTACACAAATATTCCTACACAAGCTTTACATGACAATCATTACAAAGATTCATCATACTGATATCAATCATCCTACAAATATTCCCACACAAGCTTTACATGACAATCATCACAAATATTCATCATACTGATGTCATCAATTCATTACACAAATATTCCTACACAAGCTTTACCTGACAATCATCACAAAGATTCATCATACTGATATCATCAATTCATTACACAAATATTCCTACACAAGCTTTACATGAAAATCATCACAAAGATTCACCACGAAGCCACTAATACATGAATATATATGTACATATATATATATCCCATAATATATATACACACACACACATAGTCATCCACTCAGAATGTCACAATAGCAACTATAGTCGTAGTTAACCTAATAACTCCAAGACATAGGGAAATCATGCTCATAACAAATATTGACCATATTCATAACAAATATTAATCCTACTCATAACAAATATCGATCCTGCTCATACCACATATCGATCCTACTCTTAACAAATATCGATCCTGCTCATAACACATATCGATCCTACTCATAACAAATATCGATCCTGCTCATAACAAATGTCGATCCTGCTCATAACACATATCGATCCTGCTCATAACAAATATCGATCATGCTCATAACATATATCGATCATACTCATAACAATTATCGTGAGATTTACTCAACAAACGATAAAGGTAATTCGTTCACTAATGAACCTTGTGAGATTACTCACCTCGAAACTCCCGCTGCGTCTTCAATACAGAACAAAGCAGCCAAACCACCCAAAATAGCTGTCCAAAGAATACCTCGTCACGTACCTAAATCGAACGAATCACATGGAATAACGTTCGAAACCCTAAATCGAACCAAAATTCCCAAGGTGACGCCAAATGAGGCGAAACCACATCTGAGACCTCCCAAAGTCCCTGGAATTCGTCCACGATCGATGTGGCCAAACCACAAGTCGATTGGACACTCGAATCCTCACGGATCGAATAAATCGATCGGTATGACACTGCAAAAATCATAACAATTTCATACGAACTCCAAAATTTGCATATTATATATTGAAACGCTCGTATCAACGAGTAGAACATATATAATACCAAAAACAGTTCCTTAAGTGGCCGGAACACTATCGGAACGCCACCACAGACAGTGGTGCACTGCCACCGGCCAAAAACTTATTATTTCACAAAACTCCCAACATAAAAAAGCTTCATCTAAGCATGCTTGTGAATTCTCATAACTAGCTCGAAGTCAGAAAACAAGCATAAGGGGTCGAAAACTAACTCACAAGCCGTGAACAGTAATCAAAACTGAGTTGAACAAGGTTTCACGTGAATCGATCCAAACAACCACCAAGGATCGATCAAGGAGGCTGCTCTGAGCTCAACCAAGAAGACTTGAAGCCTTGCCGACGTCGGAACAAGGATTTCCGACCGGGTCCGAAATCCTCAAACTGCACTACCTTGCAGCCCCGCCGTGGAGGAGAATCGGCACTATAGGACACCAGAGGGATGACCAGACGGAGGAGACGATCCTATCTAGAAAGTTTCGTCGCCGGAGACCACTGCAGTTCGGGGGAAAAGTCAGGTCGGGTAGACCGGGTCCGGGTCGGGTCAGTCGGATTACTTCGATAGTGAAGGTGTCGACCGAGAGAGAAGAGAGAGAGAAATGTGAGCTTCCGGAAATGGAAGAAATGAAAATAGTAAGTTTCCAACTTGGGAAACTTCTATTTATACAAAAATAGAAATTCCTTCCAATGGCCATTACTTTCTCATACGAACTCCGATTCTTGTGATCCACATGTCCACGAACTCGTATCGACGCGCTCTACAACTTTCATGAAGGAAGTTTTCTGAGAATCCCAATAATTAAAAAGTCAACCTTTGCAACCCCCCCTAAAACCATATTCTTCGAATAATTTATTCGTCCGAAACACTTCCGCTCCGTCCACGAGCCACGAAACAATCCAACAACCATAAAATAGATTCCGGAAAATCCTCGGAAAATAAATACGAATTTCAAGGGCATCACATAGTATTTCATGTAGAGTTATCTACATACTTTACATTGTTATATAATACAACAATAATTGCAAACCTTCCTAATAAGGAAATGATAATTTATCGCATATTTGCGAGTTGTCAGTTTAATGGAACAATCCTCCCTCCATTAGGGGGAGAAATATCGTTTGAAAAATGTGAATTGGTATGAGATTTTATCAACAATGTCTCATTTTAATTTTTGAGAAAAAATCTCAATTCATTATCTTTTTACCGAAAAATTGGTTTGGACTTGCCAATCACCAATGGATTTTCAATCCAATATTTATGAACACATAATTTGTATGGTCAAATATGATAGTCTTCCCGCTATTAGGGAAAGGAAAGACTAATGTAACGGCGTGAATTATGTGGAATATATCCACTAAGTCTAATGTTTTAAGCTCCTTATAAGGGAAAATTATACAAGCCATAACGACCTTCTCGAGGTTATATGAAGATCCACATTCTTTAATTAATTTGTCCTTGAGAGACAATAGATGTCCTAAAAGAGGCTCAGGTACCTGATATGAATAGAGTTTATTATAGCTAATGCATGTTTATATGAATGTGTGACAGATCACTAATTGATGATCATTGATGATATCTCATCAATGGCTGAATACTACTACATTTCATTGTGTCAACAAACTATACTATTGGCCATATTGGAAAGAGGCAATTCTAATGAATTTGATAATTGGAAACGTGATGAAATAGTTAGACCTTATAACCCCTAAATTACATGAGGGTGTTCATTCTAATGAATTGGAATCACTAAGACACATATCTCTCTTTATAAAGACATGAGATTATCATTCTTCTCTAAGGGACAACTTTTCTATATGTACAGTGTTACATATAGCTGTTATATTTATGAGAGGCATATGGCAGGTTGTCTTGGTTATTATGAAGATCTTAAAGGCAAATCGCTAAAAGCAAATCCTCAAATCCTATGCGTCATTATAAGCATATTTCTTAACCAAATATATCCTCAATGGATTCAATAGCCAAAGGTAAGTCTATTAATGAATGATAGAGCTTAAAGCTCATGGAATCAAAAAAGTCTAAAATTCATATATAGTCATTCATTTACGGTCAAATTGAGTTATTGCCTCAATGAGTACTATGAGAAGACTAAAGAAATCAAATTTTAATCATGCTCACAATGTTGCAACATATTCTAACTTTCATGAAGTTGTGATTTTATCTAGAGCTCCTATTGAGCCTATATGAAATTATCAATTACACAAATTGATATTTATGGCTAAGAATGCCATACTTCAAATTTCAATGCTCGAAATATTGTATACAGATAAATGTGTCAAATGTTGTTCTTTTATATTGTTATTCTTTGCTAATATTTTTATCTATAATTTGAGCATATGAAATTGGTTCTGCTCTTATCAGTGAGGTAAAATTCATTAAGAATATTATAGTTTTGTTGGTGTTGCCCTAATATTTGCAAGAATTAAAATCCATTATGAGTCATCTTTTATGCAAAACACACATTGTTAGTAAAATAGTAAAACTTTAGTATAATTTTATTTATTAACTAGGAGACTTTTTTACAGCTGTACTACATCTCTAATAGCTACAGTTATAAATAGCTGCAACAACTCCTATTTTTGTAACTTAATACCAGTTCGTTGCTTCTTCAATTCTCTCTACGTCTCTATTTCTTATGCTAAAGCTAACATGGCATCAAGGGCCAAGTTCGATCGGGATCGAAATTTTTCACCGGTGACCTAGATTTCCTTCAACAAATTGGTCTCACCTATGTGATCGACACACCAAATCCGATATACATGGTACATATATTTTATTACATATATGATTGAAGCTTGTAACAATCAGGGGGAGATTCTCATTAAGGAAGAGCATTCAAAATTATGCTTCTTAGGACATATGCGCGTTGCACTCTTTTTCTCCTTCGACCAAAGTTGTTATTTTATCTCATTGG
Organism: Rosa chinensis; assembly: GCF_002994745.2. Taxonomy (NCBI): domain Eukaryota; kingdom Viridiplantae; phylum Streptophyta; class Magnoliopsida; order Rosales; family Rosaceae; genus Rosa; species Rosa chinensis. The sequence goes on from NC_037092.1 coordinate 45,061,604, forward strand.
TTTTTTGTTACCTGACAAAGTTTTTAACGAGACAACATTAAGCGCGTCCAACACCATATCATTCATTGGTGGACAACGAAGGGGGAGTGTTGTAAATATTATATATATATATATATATATATATATATTTATGTATATGGCTATCCACGTAAATTCTTATTAGTTATGTCCTTGTGATGTAAACCTTACTTCTATATAAAGGAGCTTAATGAGAATGAATGATACGCTCTACCTCCTACTATATCTTGTCTCTCTATATTCTCTCTCTTATTCTCTTATTTGTAACTATATATATAGATATATATATATATATATATAGATCTATATATATATATATATATATATAGAATCAAATGTGGACTTGTCACACATTATCATAATGTATTTGATAATTAGCTTAATGTCAAACTTATTTTAACATGGATAAAAATTGTAAATCAATACTAGTAGCTTAATGAAACAGTGTATCAGTTCATTAAGGTTAGTAATCAAATTCTTAGTCTTCAAGAAAGGCTACAATGTAGTGATATATTAAGAGTCTAACTAGGAGACCTACGTCCTTATGAATTGCCTGATGGAAGGTTTCTAAGGTTTAGTCATCTTATATAAATAGATGAGTTTGGTCCCTGTTACCACCACTATTATTTTGCATAAGTTCTGTCCATTGAGAAGCATGGTTGGTAAGTAACAGAAGGCCATATTCAGTTGATCTTGTGTTTGCAGTGCTGCAGAGATGGAGTCCATGCCAATTGTTGTTGAAGATAGGTCTTAATCCTTGTGTGATTGTTTTCAAGCATGTCTTCATATTTATAGTGAGCATGGTTGTATGATTTTACATAAATATTCTTGCATTGGCTTGTAACATAAGCCAAAGAGAAAATAAAAGAAGAACTAGAAAAAAAAAAAAAACTATAAGCTATAAGAAATTAAACTTGCGTGTAAACCATGTGTAATTAATACACAAGTGCAAAAATTGACCTTACTGTTTTTTTTTTTTTAAAGGATTTGATGTTATTAGATATCAAAGCCATGAAAACAGGTCAGAGTCTAATAGAACTTACATAAGAAGATCTAGAATTTAGCCGGGCGTCCTACCTAAGTCACGCCTAAACTCATTAAAACTAAAATGGTCGCTCGCTGAAACAACAAGCCAACAAATTAAGTAAAAGTAATCTCACTTCCTAAGGCAAAATCAATTCATCTAGTCTAATCTGCTAGCACTCAATTGTGGTACCCATATCAACTAGAAACATCTTAGAAAGTATATAGAAATCACTCCCACTTGAGAAGACTTGATGTTCAGCATGTCTTGAAATTTTGTACCTAAAGCAAGCACTTTCTCTTTCCCCTTAGGGTTAGAGCTAGTACTTGTTTCAGGCTCATCAACAGCAAACAACCTCAGCATCAGGTTGGTCTTTTTGCTCTTTGTCTTTTCTTGTTCTCCATCTGTTGAAACCGGAAAAATCACGAGTCCAGAAGTTATATGGTGATGGTCTTTCAAAATTAATTGAAAAAGTGGGAGCCCATTACAACATTCCTACAAGCTGCTGTGAAAAAAAAACAGACAAATACATTTAGAAAGAAATACATTCACAAACCAATTTCACACATGAGATGAGTTTGTTATGCTCATGAGTTTGTTACGTCTTTGACTATTTCAAACGGCAAACAAGGTGACCACACTATGCCAAAAATTGCATCACACTACACTTTTTAGACAACGAAAAAAATATTTCCGTTGTGTGATCACTGAAACTGCTTCACACAACAGGTTTAATGAGATTGGCGTTGTATAAGGAGGTCGTACATCAATTTTTTTGGGTCCAAGATTATTGTACAACAGTTTTAAGGATTTGTCTGTTGTCTGAATGTAAAAAAAATTTCCCCCTCACCTTGCTCAATTTTGGGTCGAAATTTTGACTCACCTTGCACAACAGTATTGTTGTATGAGAGTAAGTTGCAAAATAACATACAACGCATTTTTTTGTTTCCGTTGTGCAAGTTTGGAAGAAAATCACATGTACCCCAAAAAGGCCAATATTTGAGTGAAATGCTGGTACACGATTGTAATCTCCTACAACGGAATGACTTATTTTTGTTGTGTGAATGTGCGATGGTAATTCTAGGCGGGAAAAATGAGTTTGTCCCTTTGCACTAGGCGGGAGATTTGCTAGTAGAATCTCTAAGCTGAAATTTCATTGTATATTATCAAACAACCGAAATTATTTTTTGTGTTGTCTGAATTGGTTATACAAATCAAAAACTAAACTTAAGGTCCCTTTTCCCTCATCCCACTTAGCCAGCTAGTCTTCGAGAGAAACAACAAAACCCATCTTCTTCTTCTCAAAGCAGATCCCCTCTTCTTCTCTTAAAGAATCAAACCCATCTTCTTCTTGAAACCCATCTTCTCCTCAAAACCCATCTTCTAAATACACTCGATTAGGGTTCGATATACTCAATTAGGGTTTTCAATTTGGAGATTTGAAGGACGAGGAAAAGGGGGGGGGGATGGTTTCTCGGGCTTCTTCAATCATTGCTCGCTCTCTCAAACTCATTCACGTCCCCCTCATAAACCACCGCACTACCCACCTCTACGACCTCATCTTCGACTCCGTTCACTTCGATTCAGTGAGTGAGCTTTAAGAGATCGATTCATCAGACTCTCCACTATCTCTATTACTGAAGCCGAAGGTACTACAATCTTTGCAATCTCACTAATTAATCGACTTCGATTTTTTTTTCTGTTTTTCCAATTTTCAATTCTTGTTCTTCGAGCAGCGAAGAGAAACGACTTCTTGGGCTATGGAGTCTTACGTTGAGGGACGATTCCGATTTGGCTGGAAGAACAGCAGTGGATCCAAGCTGGCATGAATTGGTTTGCTTCTTGCTGCCTTTTATTCAAGTATAATCAATGGGTCTTGTAAGTTTTACTTGTTTCATCATTAGCTTTGGTGAAATTGCGTTTCTTTTTAAGAATCAAAGGTTGCTCTGCCTGAGTACTGAGGTAAATTTGGCTCCTTTTGTGAACACCCATCTCGACTGATTGAAATTGGATTCATTTTGATCTGTCTTCTTTTCGATTTGTACTGATAATTGTGGTGCAATTTCTCTTTCCAATGATTGTAAATATCTGAATATTTGAATGTACTATATTTTGTACAGTTGTGTTTAAATTTGGGTACTCTGTGCGTGCCTGTATGATGGTTTGGATTTCTGGATGATGGAATTTGGATTAATGGGTGTGTTGAATGTTGGTTTTCTTTGGGCTTTTGCTTCAGATATACAAAGAGAATAGAAAAGCAATTGAAGATGTTGCCAAGAGAAATGACATGGGTTCTGCTAGGTGTTCTCTTTTTCCCCCAGAACTTTTTGTTCTGAGCTTAGGTTTTCTACTTACAATTTTCCAATTTTATGCTTTGTTTTCCCTTATTGGTTTTGAATGAGACTGCATTATAATGTTCATATTATACTTCATAGTAATGTATTTTTTGGTTAAATTTAACCAAATTGAAATAGGTAGTAAATGTCAAGCTATCATGATATTGTAAATTTCATAGGAGATAGGAAGTTACCTAAATAAAGGCAATTTATTTTCTTATACTTCATGAAAGTTTAGTATCATTATCTACTTAGAACATATTTTAATCGTGGGCGGTCATAACAAAAGGATGTGGTTGGGCACCAAGGTTCTGGATACACTTGAAGCCATTAAATGTTTAAGATAGTGAGCTAAGGGGGGCTCTCCAGCTTGATTTTGATCATTGCCATGTGGTTTTGTTTGGTACTGTATTTTATTTAACAGAATACTCTTATTTTATTTATGTCTTTTGTGTAAATTATTTCAATCACTTGATCTAGAAATTGTGAGATCAAGAAAGACAATGAATCTCTTTCGAACATGTCATGTCTTACTATGGTACTATTTTTCAAGTTGTTTAATTTCCAATTTGAGGGAGCCTTCCTGAGTTGTTGAAGCTAAATTGTTATGTCTATGCAAAAGGGTCTAGATTTTTCATTTTTAAATTTTTTGATTCACTTGCTGATGATTGTATTCTGGAACTAGGTAGTCTGTCTTCCTTACTATATCATAGTAGAAAAGAAGTAAATATTAGAGGTGGACAATACAATGATGAATGGTGCCTTTTGTTTCGGAGTGGCTGATTGCCATAGAGACAACCCTTTAGATCTATAAGAATTCAATAAGGATTCATCTTTGGGAATAACATTGCCAAGATTGTTGTTCTGCATTTTCAGAATGTCGTCGTTCATGTTTGCTTATTACATAGTTGTAGCTTGAGGATTCAAATTCTTTTGTTCAGTCTATTCTAATAGAGTTGGTCTAAGTGTATAAATCATGGGGGTCTTGGTAATCCTGAGATGTTTGTGCTACATCATTCTTATAAGAAAATTTCCATTACAGAGAAGTCGGGGTTATCTTGCAGTGATAGTATGTGGGCATTTCTTGATCTGATATTTTACTTTTCATGTTCCCTTGCCTTTTGACAGCGAACTGATAGTATATGATTATCAAGGCCCAGACACTTCCATTGGAGGTCCAAAGTCATGGTATGGCACTTTCTTTTGTTTTTTGTTTTGTACTTTTTATTTTTACTCTTTTAAATTTGTTTGATTTTCTCAACGTTTAGGCATTTTACATTAGTCGGTTTTTATTTTTTTATTTATTTTTTTTTATCGGAAGGTTAAGACTTAAAAGCTATTAAACCTACATACAAAGCATAACTACAAGAAGGTTTCTGTTGTCCCTTAAATTGCTTGGTAGTTCATATGCATTAGAAGATAATGACACTAAAGGATAGTAAACCATTTCCACTTGCTGCTCTCACAATGTTCTACTTAGTTAAAGGGCTCTGCCAAAAAAGAAATGTGGGTCTTGAGAAGACTAGAAACAAATGTGGATACATTACTCTGTTTTCCGAAGACCTAATTGAAATTGGTTACCATGTCATCTTTATTTTACTTTTAACAAAAAGAACATTGTTCTACTCTTCTTGTAGAATCAAGATTTATAAAGATTTCATACTCCTACTCAATCTTTAGATAATCTATATGGCACATGTCTTGTCTAGCTCTCTTTACTTGTCAAGCAAAACCACCTCACTTGTCAGAGAACATGGAGATTACCTTCGTGGCCGAGGCCAGAGCTCTTTCTCTCTGCAATTTTTTTGTGGTGTAAACTTAAACCCCTATGTGTGCAGTCAGGCCTTGGAGCAGAAGCAAGATGTAGACGTTGAATAAGGTGAGAACATGTAGGAACTTCCGTACAATCCAAGGAGTTGTCTTGTGAACCAGAATATGCTTGAATAAGAGGTGGGAGGACTGAAACTTGGTGGCGGACATCTGATATATATGTGTTAATTGGATTTGTTATCTACTTTTGCTCTCTATTTATTTCCTGAAATTGGATTTGTTAATTGGTTGCTGGGGTTTACAGGGATAAGTCAAGGACAGCCTCAAAGATGCAAATTTGGCAAGGTTATACACACGCAGGTGTGGTTTCCTTATCAGTTTGGTTTTGTCGTGAAACAATCTTTGAAGCCTTGCAAAGGTGGAATGGAAGAGCTCCCTCTGATGGCCTACTCCTGGGCTTCTGTATTGTCTTGATGGGCTTGGCTTGTGTCCCTATTGTGGCTCTCCACTTCTCTCATGTCTTGGTATGTATTATTTTTTCTTTTCTTTTATATAATAAGAGAATTCCTCACTTTTTCTCATCACTTCCTAGTGCTTATATCCGTGTCCAGTTGCCTAATTGTTTAGCTGAGAAAGTTGTTTCATTCCCTGTTTGGTACTTTATTTTTTTTTTCTTTAAATATCGAAAAATTGGTTGGGGCTGGTTGTTTTGGTATGCTGTGATATTGTGGAAGGCAAACTGTGTTTGGAAGGAAGATTTTTTGATGTTGATCTGATATTTTAGTTTGAATTCTGCTCATATATAATTTTATATATGTTTCCTTGTGCTTACCTAAACATTTGCTTGCCGGTTTCGGTATGGCTTATTGCTAAACATTTGATAAACTGATATTTCATGGCAAGTTCATAACATCAGCAAAGGGAACAGTGTGATTTTTGGAATCCCCCTTGAACTGAGAAGATCAACACCCACAAGTTTCCAAATGGAAGCTTTATATGAGGGTTGACAACTAATATAATGTTGCTTCCATGAGAATTTCAAAATATAAAATTTCTAATTATGAAACATTATTTATAAAAACACAAAAATTGTTATTGTGTGTGTGTGTTCTGTATGACATTGGAGGGGATCGAACCCCTGACCTAATCTATTCTAACCCTATCAATCTATTACCCACCCTTCATAACCAGTTGGGTTAAACCCATGGGTTTTAGATTTTTCAGATCTTTACTTTTTCTTTATGTCAGAAAGAGCTTTAATTAATATATCTTGATCTGCCTTACTTTTGAGTAGGAAGAAGATCCAGGTTGCTATTCAAGGGCATCTAACTCTGTTTTTGAGCCTGTGGTAGATGTACAAATGAATGTGAGTAACATGAAAGTGTTATATTATATAGTCTTTTCTTTTCCAGTATATTGCCAACTGGTAGTAGTAATAGGACGTCATATAAGTTAGCATTTTATACCTTGTCATTCGAAGTTTAAATATTTCCATTAATTACTTGAGAGTTACTTGAGGAAGTTTGTTCTCATTTCATTCAAGCTATGTGGACTCATGGCTGACAAAATGGGGGACATGCTGCCCCGTGTGCAAGCATGATATGAGAACAAAATCTGTGAATCCTGAGGTAAGAGAGTGGGGTGCATCCTCATTATTTAGTGTTCCACAGTTGAGTCTTGTTTAAGTTTTTTTGGATATTAAGACTCTGGGACAACCTCTATTCTGGTACTTACAGTCCCTAGCTTTCTTGAATGTGATGTATGGGCTAATTTGGCCAGTACCTGTTTTGCTTGTTTTGCAGATCAAGAGAAGGACCTGGTTGGACGATTCATGAATGTATTTATGAATGTCAAGATATCAAGGTAAATTGTCTTAAAGTTTAAAATTTTCCCCCTGATAAACGAACAATGATTAACCTTTTATGTGCACAATAAGATGTTGGCACTTGGTAAGTCTTGTTCTGTCATGAACAGCATTGTTACATCCAACCTTCTTTATTCTTTCTTTTCAGGTTTCCTCCTGTTTATTGTGGAATTCAAATCCATTTGAATTCCACCGGAATGTGTTTTATTATGTGAAGTGAAGAGATCTGGATCATAACTTCTCTACATTCTTGTAAAATGTCAATAACAGTTCATATGCAGCTAAGTAAATATAGTCACTTGACTCAATTTCTCATAACTTTGTTATCATGTCCATGCCTCATTCACCAAAATGATTAACTAATCCTTTTGATATAATAAACTGATTTCAGTGGGAGAGGAGAGGCAACAACCAATACACCCAAGCGGATCAAGTGCGAAATGAGTGGGGGAAGTTTGTTGTCAACACGTGCATAAGCCATGAAGTAGCGCGCTTGTTGCTGGTACATTTTTGCTAAAGAAAGCATCTTTTTTGTGCTTCTCTGCTGGTAGATTGTCATGCACCATGTGTGGCATGTTTTGGAACAATAGATATATATGTATCAACTTTTTGATGTCCCAAGTAGATGGGCATGCACTAGAATGCTTTTCTTATTTGAAATATTGGCTTCAATGATTAGTGGTTTGCAAAGTTTATATTTGATGGTTTGCAATGTTTATATTTGATGAACTACTGTTCATTTGGTAAATGGACCAAATGAATGTACAATTTAATTCAGGAATGGGATGTTCAAATAATCAGACAACAGAATAGAGATATAATGACAACTACTCGTTGTCTGAATGGCCAAAATTGGGACAAACACACTGCAATCGTTCATATCACACATCAGTTTTTAACAAATCAGTCTCTTCTAATTTATACTCACACAACAGAAGCAATTGAACTCTGTTGTCCAAAAACTAAATCAGACAACAGTTGCAATTGAACTCCGTTGTCCCAAATGTTGATCATACAACAGATATAGTCTAAGTACTGAAGTTTGAGGATCAATCAAACAACACAAAAAATAAAAGTATGTTGTCTGATATGCTTAACATACAACAGCTTGAAACCAAGCACTGTTGTCTGAAGGCAGTGCTTCAACTGCTGCGCATGGCATCTGCCGAGCCATCTGTCGAACCATCACACAACAGTTATAACACATACCCGTTGCCTGTTTGTTTATCAGACAACTGTGTTGCACCGTTGTCTGAATTTTCAACAGACAACGGCTCGCTCTACAACTGTGGCACTCCAAATCAGACAACAGTTTCTGTCTGTCGTCTGATAAGTTTTTTGGCATAGTGCCATTATCTTTAACACGTTCAAATGCCAAGTTAGAAGAGATAATATTCTGTTAGCCTTGATTCAAGTCTTGGTCAAGATATTTGATTAATTCAAAAGATAACAAGTGATGAAGTTGAGCTGTTATCCAAATTCAAATACAAGGCATCAGCTATCCAACCACTATTATATAAAAGTGGCCACGCTGAAGAGAAATACACAGAGAGAATAAAGAAAAGAAATAAGCAAGCAAAGGCTAAAAAGCTCTGCCAAAACCGAAGCAGGTCCATCAGCAATTCAAGCTCCAAAGACGAAGCTCAGGTATACAACACACCCACGCTATTCTCGTCTTCTTTGGCAGGGAAATATATCGTCCAGAAAGCTTGTTGTCAACAAAAGATAGGCTGTTCATGAACAACCTTCCTTCTTTTGTTGAAGCTCTCTCAACCCACCGAGAAATACATGCACCTTCATGGTGATATGCTCCTGCGTTAAGATATATATGGTCGACGTTCATGAACGGCCAAAGTCTTAACACACTTGGCTGCTGCAGTTTCCAGCATTGGAACATAGGGTCGTTCATGAACGGCTGAGTTCCAATGCTAAAAACCTGTACAAGATGCCGCATTCATTCCTCAGCAAAACCCATCACACAAAAAAGCTTCCCATTCTGCCTCGTGTTCCTTCTTCCACCATAGCAAAAGCCTTGCACCACCACTTCCAAGAAAACAAGCCATACAAAGCCAGGAAAGCAGAACTGTAGGCCACTATTTCTTTACGGTGCTTACTTCTGAAAGCTGGCAGCAAGCCTTGGCTGTGGAGACACAACGGTGCCTGCATGAATAAAGGAAAAGAACATTTAGTGAGTGCTTTGTGAAGCGGTGGTGGGCGGTGTGATTAACCGAGGCAAAAGTGGTAGCAGAGCAGCTGTTTTGACGCTGTGATACGATCAGATGAAGTTGTTGCTATTCATGGTCAAAGTAAAACATGGTGACAAATTTAATTAATGGAGCAATCTTTGATGTGGTGGTGTGATCAGAAGGGGGACAAGATAGAAAACAAAGCTTAATTGTTTCTAGGAGCATTACCACACAAAAAGACAAGAAACAATGAAACATGGCTTAGATGTTCAATCTGGAACTTGCAAAAGTGAAACGGTGGCATCTATTATTCAATTAATTGATTCAATAGCTAGCAAACAAAAAAGATGGCATGTTAATTAATTGATCTTTTGAGGTACTGATAACAACAACAAACACAAGTGCAGCAACAAGGTTCAATTAAACAATTGCTTTGCCTTTAGATGCTGTGCAAACGAGCTTATCTTTCTGAGACTTTGGTTGTAGAGACCTGTAGATAATGACAAGTAGCTTCGATCATATAAAAAGCTTGTCAAAAACGAGCTGCAAGCCAAGACTTTCGCAAGTATGCAGCAAGTTGGTTTTGAATGCAAATCAGACCAAGAAACATGATGCTACGTGCTCAGCTCTCAATCAAAGAAAAAAATTAAAAGAAGGACAAAATACTGTTTACTCCCTATACTTATAGGGTCTCGACGTTTCAGTCCCTGACGTTTCAATTTCACCTAAAAAGTCCCTAAACTTTCCAATTTCACCAAAAAAGTCCCTGTCGTCAATTTTCCGTTAAAAAGTCTGTTATCTTGCTGACGTGGCACTATTTCAACAGTAAAATAACTATTTTACCCTTACTGACCCAAAAAAAAAAAAAAAACTCTCTTTTCTCTTTTTTCTCTATTTTTTTAATTTGTTCTTTTTTATTCCTACTTTTTTTTTTAACTCTTTTTTCTATATTTTTTTTAATTTGTTCTCTGTTTTTTTTTCCTACTCTTTTTTTTTTTTTACTCTCTTTTCTTTTTAATTTGTTCTCTCTCTTTTTTTTACTCTTTTTTCTCTCTTTTTTTTTTTTAACTCTCTTTTCTCTTTTTTTTTATTTGTTCTCTCTCTTTTTTTTACCCTCTTTTCTCTTTTTTTTTTATTTGTTTTTTTTTTTTTTATATATATATATTTCTTTCTCTTTTCTATTTACCTCTTCCTCCTCTCTGCTCTTCAGCCTTCTTTTCCTCCTCCCTGATCGCAGCTCCAGTTTTCGGCCACGCATGGAAACCGGAATGGTCGGGTTCTCTTCCCTTCAGATTCCGGCCCCTTTATGGTGTCGGAGCTATATCAGAAGCTTTCTCTCGACGTCAATAACGTTTCTTTGGTGTTGGTTTGCTGAGATGATGAGCCAATAGAGATTTCGAAGAGGATAAGATATTTGAGTTTTCCTTTAGAGAGAAATGTTTGAACAGTTTTGGCACCGAAGAAAGGGAGGTGGAAGGTGAATTGATTTGATTTGGGTGTGCTCCGATTTGGTTTGGAACCGCTGTATGGAGAGGGGTGATTAGGAGAGGTGGTGATGCTTGCTAGCATGACGGGGATGATGGATGGATGGTGGAATGGCCAGCACTTGCTTGGAGCGGCGGGCACGCCAACGGTGATTAGGAGAGGTGGTGATGCTCGCCGAAAACTGGAGCTGCGATCAGGGAGGAGGAAAAGAAGGCTGAAGAGCAGAGAGGAGGAAGAGGAAGAAGAGGTAAACAGAAAAGAGAAAGAAATAAAAAAATAAAATAAAAAAGAGAGAGAACAAATATAAAAAAAGGAAAAAAGTAAAAAAAAAAAAAAGAGAAAAAGAGTTAAAGAAAAAAGAGTAGGAAAAAAAAGAGAACAAATAAAAAAAAAAGAGAAAAGAGGGTTAAAAAAAGAGAGAACAAATAAAAAAAAGAGAAAAGAGAGTTAAAAAAAGAGAGAGAAAAAAGTATAAAAAAAAAGAGTAGGAAAAAAAACAGAGAATAAATTAAAAAATAGAGAAAAAAGAGTTTAAAAAAAAAAGTAGGAATAAAAAAGAACAAATTAAAAAAATAGAGAAAAAAGAGTTAAAAAGAAAAAAAGAGAAAAGATAGTAAATTTTGTTTTTGTTTTTTTGGGTCAGTAAGGGTAAAATAGTCATTTTACTGTTGAAATAGTGCCACGTCAGCAAGATAACAGACTTTTTAACCGAAAATTGACGGCAGGGACTTTTTTGGTGAAATTGGAAAGTTCAGGGACTTTTTAGATGAAATTGAAACGTCAGGGACTGAAACGTCGAGACCCTATAAGTATAGGGAGTAAACAGTATTTTGTCCTTAAAAAAATAAGATGCTCCAGCTTTGAATTTCAACTACACCCAGGCAATTGATAATCAGAAAAGAAGTAGCAAGATGGGTTCATACAAGTTGTGAAAGTACGCGCCAATTGCTCGAAGAATCTCTCCGAATCTGGGTAGCAATGATTAATCAAAGCCAGTCAGTACACAAACAAGAAATTAGAGGTACACAGGAGAAGTGAGAGGATCAAAGCTATTACCCAATCTCAAACGCAGAAAATCGAGTGCAGAATCTGGACATTGAGTTCAATCCATCTATAGCACAACTCCTTCTCCGTTTCAAACTCTGACAGTCGGTTTTCGTCTCCAGTTCGATCCCCATCTTAGACTGCTAGAGATATTCCCCAAAAAAAAGACAGAGGTTATCGAGTTACCTGAGATGGGGAGTATGTCTGTTGCAGGGCTTTTACCAGATGGCCTAAGACATAAATTGGGCTCAAATTGGTGTGGATATAAATTAATGGGTGCCCAATCCATTGGCTTGCTAAATTGCCCATCCACGAATCTTGAAGCCCATTTCTAAACAGTTCATCTCGATGTTCGGGCCCGACTAATTTTGTTTGTCGACAACACGAAAGCCCATTTACACGGCCCAATACAATATTCAACACATCGGGTGCCCAATTTAAATTCGGGTGTCTGTAGAAGAAATACATTTGACGGATTCAAAAATAAATATATGTACATCCGTTGACACAAAAAAATTCTTCCAACACCAGAAATACAATTCTTATGAACTACAATGGTTTGATCCCTTTACAGGGTATTTAGGCAATCTAGCAACACCCACTAGATGCAACCACAAGTCCAAACAGAATCTCTGACTCCACCAGTCAAAATTCAACAAGTCCTAAATTGAATCATTGACTCCAGTCAAATTCTGCCAACACCAAAAATACAAACTCAAGAACTATAATGGTTTGATCCCTCCTCGAGGGTATTTAGGCAATCTAGAGACCCACTAGATGCAACCGCAAGTCTGAACAAAATCCCTGACTCCCTAGTTCATCCAATTTGAATCCCTGACATCATCAGTCAAATTCTGCCAAACACCAGGAAACGTCACATCCTTTCCAAATAAAATCCATGACTCCTTGGTTCATCCAATCTGAATCCCTGACCTCATCAGTCAAATTCCACCAAACACCAGGAAACGTCACAACATTTTCAAACAAATCGAATCTCTGGTTCACTTACACCAAATTCGTCCAAACACTATTACTATTCCAAAAAAAGCCATACCCACCAATGGGTCATTCACTCATTGGAACTCTTGAACTACGAGTGGCTTGATCCCTCTCCAAGGGTACGTAGGCAACCCATTCAAATCTGGGTGCAGCCGCAAAAACAAACAAACACACATCCACAATTGGTTTCTTCATAAATGGAATCAAAGGGTGTTTCCTTGTAACAAGGGATTGTAATTAAGAGACACATTCTATCTTGAATGGGTCGAACCCGAAATAATTAAAACTCTATTCTTTTCATGAATACGAGTGAAATTATGTTGGGTGACATTTATGGTCACAATGTGCATAATTTTTCACCAACACCATCTTTCTTTCTTCCTTTTCCTGCTGTTCCATATGGCAGCTTGTTCACACTTCCAACAGGACGTCCTCTCTTTCTCTTAGCTTGATCATTGTTGTTCGAAGGTCCCTCCAACAAGCCCATAGTCACCGCATCCAAATTTTTCTTTCCAATAGCAAGACTTAAACGCAATTTTTTTGGAGAGATAATTACCTCATCATTTTCCCTACTACGGCGTTGTCCTGTGATCAAATCTTCATTGAGTCTTGGTTCACTCAATTCTCTAATCTGCACTTGTCTTTGATGTCAACGCATGGTCATCATAGATTAAGGAAGGATAGCTTCAGGTATGCTATTTGGTATTTGAGCTTTGAAGATCAATGTTTGATTGTTTACCGTTACCCTAATGACATTAGGGTTTTCCTGTCCCTGTAACACAACCAAAGCCGTGGGCTGCTCCACCGTTCCAACATGTATGTTACTATCTTCCTCCAAATCCGGCCTTGAACAAGGGAGACCAACATGGGTAACAAGGCCGCACCTGCCAAACAGCTTGTCATATCGAAACTGCACCATGAACTAGACCTCATCTTCCACCCTGAAAAGTCGACGGAACAGAAGAGGCTTGGCATAATCGATCTTGACCCTGATGCACAAGACTCGAGTCTAAAAGGCCGGGCGATCAAATTCCATGAACTTGCCTAGCGTACCCCCAATCACACGCATAATACGTTCAGATTTAAAGGCCGGTGGCACTCCTTGCAGTGTCATCCAATAGGATGATTTCTTCTATGGTATCTCCCTTGTCGGAATGACACCGTCATATGGTGCTAAAGCTATAGGAGCCCGGTTATATCCCTATGGTTCACCTTTCCAAACCCTATCCATATCAGAAGGATCTGTGAAAGTGAACAAGACCCTATCATCTTCTCCGAGTTCTTCAACATTCAATTTGCCATTGATTCTCCATGCAGATCGGAACATGCCAAGGAAAGAGCGACAGGAATATTCCCGTGCCGTGAGCAACTTCCCTACCATGAATGCTTCAAGTTGTCTCAATCCTTTTGATGGACGTAGGTCCGCCGGTTGCTTTCCATTAGCCAGCGCTAGGGAGGAGGCCAAGCGAGCTGTCATTGCATCAATTTCCATTAACGTGAGAGAGAAGCTACGCAGTCGAGAAACCCTAGAGAGAGACGGCTGCATTGACCTTACTGTTAGTTTGTTGATTGTAGCGCAAAAAGAAAAAAAAAACAGTTAGACTCTTCTAATGCAAGACATAGGAGAGTTTATATAATTATCTGTCTATAGTAGAGTATATATATTAGAGGAATATATAACAATATTCCGGAAAATTCTAGTGTAGTGGTGGGTATCTCATACCCACATTTTACAAAAGTGAGAATAAATTTGTTGTCAAAGTTGTAATTTGAGTTATATTTTGTGTAATCTTAGTTCTAATAATAGTAATTACACCTCTTACGACATTTTTACAAGCTTTTGAACTTTTTTTTATATGGAGGTGCTGCTATATATATTCTCTAATCTTGAGAATGGATCGAAGACCTCTTTTTCTGGTAGTAGAAGAGTCTTCCCTTGACCTATAACGTAAGACTTATGTACTAACAATAAATAATACACCTAATATTTAAAGTTCCATATTTTAAACATTAGTAGTGATGCCATCTGAACTTCCATTTTTGGGTAGCTCCTCAGTTGAATTTGTTGGCGTGAGTCATACTTACCTTATTTATGTAGATATTCTATAATATTCCGTGATCTGTAATATTATGTAATATCTGTAGTATTATTAGGTTTACTACTTACCTTAGGAGTAGTACTTGTCTTATTAGGTGCAATTGTAATTTGTATATAATTCCTTCTTGTAAGGTGAATGATATATCTGAGTTATTCAGTCAAAATTATCTCTTGTTTTTCGTTATATTTGACTTGGTATCAAAGCAGAGATCCTATCCTGGACTCTGACTCATTGTTCTTTGATCCTTGACCCTTGTTCTTTGTGCTTGAATTTGTTCCTTGTCCTTTGATCCTTTCATCACCGTTGCCTTCTTATATTTTCAAGTAGTTTATTGTTTTTTTCCTTCCGCTGCATATTCACCATGGTGAAAGATCAAGACGTTTCTCCCAGGTTCTCCTCAAATCTGACTTGCCACTATTGCAAGAATCTAGGCCACATCAAAGCAAATTGTTACAAGTTGGTTGGTTTTCCAGCAGGCTACTTTGATAGGCCCTGACGTCAGGACAACAAACCCAAGGGAAAGGCTATTGTTCATCTTGTTCAAGACTGAGATTACTATGCGGTGACAAAACCATATCACACCAACTTTGCTGGTAAGGATACCGCATCCGTAAGTCGCGGTGGTAATGGTAAGGTTGGAGTTGCTTTAAAAATTTCCAGCTTTACTGGTGGCAATACTTGGATAATTGATTTTGGAGAATCTAACCATATGACCTATGATCATAGTTTCTTTCTTTTTCTCAATCCACCCTCTATTTCCTCTGTTGTCAATGCCAATGATGATTCTTTTCCTATTTTAGGAATAGGGTCTATTCGTCTCACCCCTTCTTTGACACTATATGATGTTCTTTATGTCTCTGATCTCTCTCATCATCTTATATCTGTGCCTCAGCTTAATACTCAATCTCGGTGTTCTGTAACATTTTTTCCGCTGTATGTGATTTTTTAGGACCTCCTCACCAGGGAAATAATCGGCAGGGGTTATCTGAGGGGTCGACTATTTCATTTGGATTGCATGTTTGCCGGAGTGAAGCAGGAGAAGGCAGTCCAAGCAGCTTTGATTTCGACAGGGTTACTAATCAAGTTGAAGAATTATGGCTATGGAATCGGAGATTGGGACATCCTTCCTTTAGTGTCATGAAGAAATCTATGCCATCCTTGTTTCTAGGCATTGATGAGTCTAAGTTGCACTGTGAGTCATGTGTCTTAGCTAAAAGTCATCGTACTAGTTATCCTTTGAGTATTACTAAGAGTTCTTTTCCTTTTGAGCTTATTCATTCTGATTTCTGGGGACCTTCCCGTGAGTCAACCTTGTCTAGAAAACATTGGTTTGTTTTGTTTATTGATGATTATACTCGTCTTACTTGGGTCGCTTTATTGAAACACAAATATGAAGTCTTCTCTGCTTTCCAAGAATTTTTTGCTCTTGTTCAAAATCAATTTGGAGCCAATATTAAAGTCTTTCGTTCTGATAATGGGGGGGAGTTTGTCAATTCTCAGTTTCACCAATTCTTTCATTCTCATGGGATCATTCATCAAACTACTTGCCCTCAAACCCTTGAACAAAATGGGGTGTCAGAAAGAAAGAATCGTCATGTTCTTGACATAGCCCGGTCTATTCTCTTTAGTGCTCATATGCCTAAGTATCTTTGGGGAGATGCAATTCTCACTGCTTGTCATCTCATCAATAGGCTACCTTCCTCTAGTCTCAATGGTCAAACCCCCTATGCTGCCCTTTCAAATCATGTGTCAGTCCCTTCGTTTTCTAATCTCCTTGCTCGTGTCTTTGGGTGTGCTGTGTTCGTCCATGTTCCTAAGAATCAATGGTCCAAACTCGATGCTAGGGCATTAAAGTGTGTTGTTGTGGGCTATGGTGTTAATCAGAAGGGCTACAACTGTTTTCATCCTCCTACATAGAAAGTTTTTGTTACCATGGATGTCACATTTTATGAGAATGCATGTTATTTTTCTCCCATCAATCCTTCACTTCAAGGGGAGAAACGCACTTTTTTGGAAGAGAAGTCTTGTGTGATTAAAATTCAGCCATTGAAGCCAACGACACTCCTGCATAAACAGAAAAGGCAATTACCGAACAGAGCATTACGAGTTCCTAAATTGAAAAGGCAATTGCCGAACAGAGCATTGCGAGTTCCGAAACAGAAACGACAATTGCTGAATCGTCTACCCTTCACCATGCAACTGTCGAACAGAGTATTGCAAGTTCCGAAACAGAAAAGATAATTGCCGAATCATCTACCCTCCAAGAATGACAGGACCCGCCCCGGATTTCACCCTGAAATCCGAAAAGGCCCTGCGGGGCCCACCTTAGAAGAAATTCTACCAAAAATTTGACAGAACTTCCCCTAAAAATGGACAACCCAAAACCTGTAGAAAAACAATTACACTTCTAAATCATCCATCCTTATTCTCCTGGAGCCACCCTGCTCCCTATATCACAACATCTCTCATATCACAAAACAATTCTGAAACTTAAGAATATTAATCTCAAGAGTTATCAGAGCAATCTATTTCTCAGGCGTACAAGAAGGTAGAATACAAGATAAACGACCAATACTTTTATAATGCGGAAGCTATGACAGCTATGCCTCAACCCCAAGTACGCTCGACCTCAAGCTAAACTGGCCTGCAAACTGGGCATTTAAAACCGAAGGGCCCAGGGAAAAACATTTAAAATCCGTTAGAGTGAGTGGACGAAAAATAAGTACTTTCAAATGTATAAGTAAAACTTAATGCTTTCCCAAGTTATTCTCTAAAATCTCGCATGCAGTAACAATCTTGAAAACACTCTTATTCATCCTCTTTACTGAAATCTCAATCACGTAACAAGAACATCTTGAAATCTCTTAAAATCTCATCCTCAATCCTTATAAATACATCTTTTTCATGAGGCTCGTTTGATGACTAGAAAGGACTGCTGTCTAGTCATCTCATGCCATCTAGGAGGGACTGCCACCCAGATGACGCATCGGAAGGGACTGCCAACCGGAATAGGAGGCGGTGGATAGAAGGGACTGCCAACTAGCCACAAGTCGTAGACGGGACTGCCGACTAACCACAGGTAGTAGACGGGACTGCCGACTAACTACCTCATGTCATCTGGAAGGGACTGCCAACCAGGTGACGCGTCGGATGGGACTGCCAACCGAGCTATAGTCTGGAAGGGACTGCCAACCAGACTATTACCTAGAAGGGACTGCCAACTAGGTAAGATACGCATGCGCCAAAACTGGCCTCCTTAATAAACTGAATAGCCTCCTCAAGAAACTGAAAACTGGAAACAACCTCTTTCAACTACTTGCTTTCAGAAAGAAACTCGCTGTTACTTCAATAAAACATAAAAATTTACCGAAAGCATAACTCAGGATTATCTCGCTAAATCAAACCTCAATATCTCAATAAGTCCTCGAAAGCATCCTCGAAAGCATAAAATCAAATACTCTGTAAATCAATAAATGCTTTCGGAAAGAAAACTCAATCTAACTTCAAGGCTGATAAGTGCGGAGCTCAATGCTCAATAAATTTCGATAAATCAATCATGCTCAAATATTCGATGAAACATTCGTACTCGTGAATCCTCATAAAAACCGATATTTGAAATCCAAAAATTCTCATAATATTTTCTGAATCAGTCACTTCCCGAAAATCATTTCTCAACTCAATAACTCCTGAATACTATCTCAAAAATCTACTAAAAGCCCTCGGGAATGAATTTCAATACTAATCTCGTAATTCATAAATAAATCTCGATAAATCAACGCTCAAATATTCAAAACATAATTAAATCTCAATTGGAAGAAAATAATAATACTGCATGCGGAATTAATTTAAAAACAAATGTCCACTCACAGTACTATTGGCAACCACGCAAACGAGTTCCTTCTTCTAACCGTAGCTCGCGACATTGCCCTGTACACAATTATATTTCCGTAAACGGCAATCCGATAAAATAATTACGAACTTAAACGAAATCCGAAAATCCCTATCTCCAATACTTCTCAAATTCAACCCAAATCTCTTCCACAATTCTAATTCCTCAATTTACATATTCCATAATGAAAACGAGGGAAATCCGACGGCCGGATTTCCCATAATTCCACCACAAAACTCCAAACTTCGAAAATTCACAAACAATTCCAAACTCCTCCAAAATTCACCAAACTTCATATATAAGCTCTATGATAATTATAGAATTTAACTAGCTAAAAATTGAAATTTATAAACTACCCTAGCCGCCGCTACCGCCGCCCACAGTGGCGGCGCCGCCGCCACCATCTCCGATGGCCACCAAAATTTGGCAGTAGCACCTTCTCAACACACTGATTCAACTTCTCAACTACAACATTCCCAAATAACAATTAAAAATGGCCGAAATCGATTCAATGAACAAAAACCCAGAAATCCTCAAGAACCCTAGAATTTCAATTCGTCGATTCGGCATCTACACAACAAATCGTGATACAAGGCCATAGGGGAAATGATCAGTGATGAAAACCGAACCTTCGACGGCGAGATGGGGACCGGAGGTGGTCGGAATCGCCGGAAATCGGCAAAAGCTTCAAACTGCAGCCGGAGGAGTTTTTCCTTCGATCCGTGGTTTTCCGGCCAAATCGTGGAAAACCAAGGTTGCTAGGGTGCTCGGAGGGAGGAGGCGCTCCTCTGGTGACAGGTGGCACGCCGGTTGGTGGCCGGAATCGCCGGAAATCGGAGGGAGAGGGAAAATGGTCGAACTGGAGAAGAGAGAGGTCGGGGGAGAGGAGAGAGAAAGAGCTGGGGTGGGTTTCCGGAAATGGAAACCTACCCGGGGTAAATTTCTATTTTAATCAAAAATTACCATGAACAGTAACTTCACATTTTTGGCCATAACTCTCGCATACGAAGTCCTATTTTTACGTACCACATATGCACGCGCTCGGTTTAACGTCCTCTACAACCTTCATGAAGGAAAATTTCTCAAATTTTGACCCAAACAAAAAGTCAAATTTTAGGGCCCCCTAAAAGCATTGAAACGACAGTAAAAGTGAAAGTAAAAGTTGTTTACTGTCCAAATGACTAGTAAACCGGTGAATCCGGGTTCGGGACGTCACAAAGAAGGCCAAGCTCCTCCACCCCTCTTAGATACAGATAACTCTTGTCAACCAATCCCTGAGGAGCATCCCAATCTTGAGGTTAGTTGTGTTTCTTCTAACTCTGATATTGGTGATAGTGTGTATGTTTTGCCTCCTAGGTCCACTCGTGGTAAACCACCTCGTCAATATGAACCAAGTTTAGATGTTAAGTCTAAGTATGCCATAGCTAACTTTGTATCCACCCACCGGTTATCCAAATCCCATGCTTCTTTTATGAATCAAATTTCCTCTGTATGTGTTCCCAGTAAAGTGCAGAATGCTCTCAAGGATCCCAAATGGTCTCAAGCGATGTATGAAGAGATGGAGGCATTGGAGAAGAATAATACTTGGGAGTTCGTGCCACCTCCACAAGGAAAGAGAGTTGTTGGATGTAGATGGGTATACACTATCAAACACAATGCAGATGGTTCAGTGAATAGGTATAAAGCAAGACTTGTTGCAAAGGGATATACTCAAACATATGGCGTGGATTATGAGGAGACCTTTGCTCCAGTAGCAAAGATTAATACTGTTCTAGTGTTGATGTCTCTAGAAGCTAATCTATATTGGCCCTTGCAACAGTTTGATGTGAAGAATGCCTTTTTACATGGAGAGCTATCTGAAGTAGTCTATATGGATCTACCACCAGGATATGAGGCAAGCACAAGAGGTAGATTTGTGTGTAAGTTAAATAAGTCCTTGTATGGACTCAAACAATCACCACGAGCTTGGTTTGGAAGATTCTCTCAAGCTATGTGTCGTTTTGGGTACAAGCAGAGCAACTCTGACCATACATTGTTTCTGAAACGCTGTGAAGGTAAATTAACTGCCTTGATTATTTATGTTGATGATATGATAATTACTGGTGATAATTCAGAGGGGGTTGAAAGATTAAAAGATCTGCTTGCACCAGAGTTTGAGATGAAAGATCTTGGTTCTCTTAAATATTTTTTGGGGATTGAGGTCGTCAGGGGGAGTTCAGGAATTTTCTTGTGCCAAAGAAAATATGTGCTTGATTTGTTGACAGAGACAGGAATGCTAGGGTGTAGACCTACTGATACTCCTATTGAGCAGAATCATGAACTGGTCGAGTACCCTAATCAAGCTCTTACAGAGAAGGCTCGCTATCAGAGGTTAGTTGGCAGATTAATCTATCTCTCACATACTCGGCCAGACATTGCATATGCAGTTAGTGTTGTGAGTCAATTCTTGCATAATCCAAGTGAAACCCATATGGAAGCTGTGATCCGTCTTCTGAGGTATTTAAAGTCTGTACCTGGAAAAGGCTTGATGTTTTCAAAGCATAATCATCTGGATATTATTGGTTATACAGATGCAGACTAGGCAAGTTGTGTTACAGATAGAAAATCCACTTATGGTTACTTCACTTTTATAGGTGGTAATCTTGTTACTTGGAGAAGTAAGAAACAAAAGGTTGTGGCCAGGTCAAGTGCTGAAGCAGAGTATAGAGGTGTGGCTCATGGAGTTTGTGAATTACTTTGGTTGAGAAATTTACTTCGTGATTTGGGATTTAAACCCAAACGAGCCATGAATTTGTATTGTGATAATAAGGCAGCGGTGGATATTGCTCACAACCCAGTTCAACATGACAGAACTAAGCATGTTGAGGTTGACAAATATTTCATTAAAGAGAAGCTCGATGCTAAGCTTATCTCTTTTCCTTTTGTCCACTCAGAAAAACAGTTAGCTGATGTTCTCACAAAGGCGGTATCGAGTAAGGCATCATTTCATGACTCACTCGACAAGTTGGGCATTCGTGATCTGTATGCGCCAACTTGAGGGGGAGTGTTGGCGTGAGTCATACTTACCTTATTTATGTAGATATTCTATAATATTCCGTGATCTGTAATATTATATAATATCTGTAGTATTATTAGGTTTACTACTTACCTTAGGAGTAGTACTTGTCTTATTAGGCACAATTGTAATTTGTATATAATTCTTTCTTGTAAGGTGAATGATATATCTGAGTTATTCAGTCAAAATTATCTCTTGTTTTTCGTTATATTTGACTATTACGATCAATTGTAATAGCAACATTAAATTCTTCAGAAAGGACCGGCTCCTGAAGTAATTGTGGCTGTTCAGTCTTGAAATGTGCGACGGATGCTAGTTCGTGAACTGCTTCAGCAATCTTCTCAACACAAGCTACGACTTCAATAAGAAGTGACGCCACCGCAGCAGATGGTATTGTTTCCAGCAGATTAGCATCTTTCCATATGCCTCTTTTGAGTGACAACTTGAGGCTCTCAACTGCTGCTTTTGAGCATGCAATGTGGGAATCAGCTGATGATGACCGAATCATTTTCTTGAGGGCTGCTGCTAATTCCTTCAATGCTTTTCCGGATTCAGTGCAAATATCTATGCATGGTTCTTGAATTTTGCTTCGAATTTCAGTGGGCACCTGCATTAAAATGTCACTAGTTGGATTCACAAATTCATAATCATAAGCTTAATGGTAGCAATGGTGTTAAGTAGGTTTTGGGTAGAATCTATACTTGGATATCAGTGTTCAGGTAAGTGTTAAGAGCTTCAATTTTATAAGCACATTGCCGAGTTTGGCTTCCAACATTCAAATACTTCTGCCATGGGTGGCCGAACTTGAACCCGCCATGACCTGGTTCCCATCTTGCCAAGTTAGCCTGAAAAAATAGAAACAATTATTATATATTAATACAGAACTAGCATTTAACCAAAACTTTATTTTATGGTCTCTGCTTTTGCTACGAATACAGAATAGAACAAAACTCTTTTCGTGGTGTAAATGCTCGACCATTCTTCACAATATTGTCAAAGTGGGATACCCGATCACAACATTTATAACAGGATATCAAGTCATATATTTTCATGGATAGACGAGATTTTTGTATAAAGTTAACTATTTATTTTGGCTCAATATCTCACCGGATCTTTCATTTACTATATCAAATTTTCCTTCAGTGTCATTTGCAAAAAGTCAAGAAAATGCAAAATCATCTAATTGTGTAGGTTTAACAAATGGACGAAAATGATAGCTAGTAAGCGATCGGATATAAGTGATTAGGGTTTGCTTATTTTTTAAATTGTTTTCGCAAGAAGAATTTTTATCGAGAATGAATTTAGAACAGATAGTTCGGATCAATGCGTCTAATATTGGGGAGTGTCCCAAAGAATGAAACGGTTCGTATTATGGATCTAACTAGTTCAGTCAGGACTTGGGAGCTTTCTTGTATGTATATGTGTGAAAATAATTTAAGTTCTTTTTTTGAGATATAAAGATATTCCAGTACGTCCTCCTTATCTACATTTACTCACCATGGTTTCTTCAAGGCTTTTTGATGAAAGAACACTTTTATATTGCTGAAGAAAATATTGATTATCACTTAATGACAACCCATTCTCTTTTATGTCAAAGTATTCAAATCCAAATCCTGTAAACAACGTAAAAGTAGTACTTAGTCAGTTGTAATAATATGTGCTTGTCTGTTGTCGAAGCAAAAGATAGAAAATAACAAAATGATTTATGAGGGAGGGGTCTTTATTTGGTATACACATGTACCTTCCATAAAATCCCCAAGCTTTTCCATGTTACCAGCAACCAAATTGTGGAGATCAACTCCAATCCACACGGGGCAAATGCAAATACAAACCATAATAGGAGTACAGCTTCCTATCGCAATCGTTGATAGCCTCTTGTGTGCCATGTCTAGTACCTGAGTTTCGCGGTAGCCAGATACCGAAACCAAGCAGAAGGTCAGTATGAATATCAACATCCCGTAGTCATACCTTGCCTTCAATGCGGGGAAGAATCTCATGAAGGTCACACTTGCAGCTGCCAAAGTTGCAATAGTTATTTTATGAACATATTACGCTACTTAATTATGTGCCTCAAATCTCAATTAATTGGAGCATATGTGTATGCATGGAACACACCTACAACAAAGACGAAAAATGCAATCAATATGGGTTCCCCGACTTCTCCTCCCCAAAGAGTTGATATGTGATGAACTCCAACAGCTAGAGCAACAGCTAGTAACGTTGCCAACATCATATTTATACCCTTCCCTAGGGTTGCTCCTGGAAAAATGAAAGAAATAATATAAAGAGGAGAAACAAGAACTAATTGTTATAAAATTGTTCTCTCCTTTAAGGCCAAAGTCACCAATACATGTGATAATAGTTAACTGGCAAGTTAGATCGTTAGGGAAAAATTTATATATGAAGTCAACCTTCATTGACAAAAGTCAAGAAACAGTATAAAGAGTAGGTAAACGGGAGTTGAAAGTGTACTGATATTTTGGTAAGATCCAATGCTTTTTAAAATCAATTGGCGCAATACATAATCTTTTGCCCTTTTCTGATACATTCACATTTCGACTAGAAAAAACAGTAAAATTTAACATATGATCAATCTCAATATACAGATATAGACATTTAACATCTATGAACAAATGCCTTAAAATGGTGAAGATGACATTCTGAAATTACTTAGAGTGCTTAGTGCTTACCGACTGAGAACTCAAAGACAACGATCACGGTCAAGACAGCCCACATTGCATCGACACCGAAGCCATCATAAAGCGGTCGACAGTAATAAAAAAGAGACACCAACGTCAGAGCCAACCCTACTTTGAACGAATGCACAATCCTTCTGGGATCATCCTCCCCGAGCTTCTTCGCTTCGCTCGCCGCCTCCAGCACCTCACCCCATGACCTCTCCGGCACCGCCTTCAGACACCGCACCACTCGACCGAAAGGCCCTCCGCCGCAGCTGCTGTTCTCCATATCAACAAAATCTGCAGAAGTCACTTCTGACTGGAAATTAAAGCAAAGCAATGAAAGGGAGAAGAAGAAAAACAGAGCTAGCTAGAATAAAGTGGTGGTGGGTGAAAAAGCTCGATGGTTTAGTCATAAATATATAGAGCTGATATGCAAAATCTAGAAGACGAAAGAGAGGCAGATGTTGGTGACTCGAAATGTGCTGCACATACAATCAACACTTTGATTAATAACAAATTACATATTAATGCGGTGGGGGCTGATGCGTACGGTAACGTACCGTACTAGGATGGTCAAACTCAGAAAGAGGTTCGGTTATCAAATTACAACCGCGTTTGGGGGAAGCGGTGTAGTTTGCATAAGGAGCACTCCTTATAAATAAGTACGTATCTATAAATTACTGCAAGTAAACCTTGATTCTGTCATGGGCAGTGGCGGATTTAATTAGGATCCAAAACTTGTCTAGGTTAATTAGACAATTAGTTAAATTAAATTAATTTCTCTATAGATTTTTTTTTTTGGTACAATGATGATAGCTCATAGCTTTTTGTACAGAATTGAATGTATAAGTGCATGGGTATATACTTATAGTTTCAAGCCAATGCAATATATCATGAAAGATATGAACCTAAACAAAATAATTCCAAAAGTTATGCTAACCTTGAAAGTTGAAACCCAGATATGGAAACTTCAAAAAGAAAAAACCTAATTTCACCCAATTCCCCACCGTACCCTAAACAAAAACCACTTAAATCCACAAAACCCCACTAATATTCTCCGAAACCCAACAAATCCAAATGAAATTCCAGTATAAGATCCAAATTTGAGCCCTAAGAAAAAAAACAAAGGCTTACATTACTTCCTTTCCAGACTTGGTAGACGCGCTTTGCCGTGGTTAGAGAGAGAGAGAGTAGCTAGGCAGCTGTGGTTAGAGAGAGAGAGTAGCTAGGCATGAACAGAGTCAAAGATTTGGAACTTTTGGGTGTTCATCGCATTACACCCACAACAAAAACCCATAGAATCAAAAATGGAAACCCACCACCTCCACTCTCTCAGATTGAAATTCCACATTGGCTAGTTCTGATGGAATTTCAAAATTAATTGAAGGTAGATACACACCCACACACTTACGGGTATTTAGCCCAAAATATTGTCTAGACTTGAGCCCATATAGCCTTCTACTTCCCTCCGCCCCTGGTCATGGGGTTCCATTAAATTGACATATAGAAATTATAAGTTGACTATCAAAGTCGGGCCATTAACACTTGCAGAGACGGAGGAACTGGATCTCTTGAATTAAGGGCAAGGGAGTGCAAGGTGGCAAACTAATTAAGAAGGCTCTTGATTTTATCCAGAACGAGGCCTCGCTTTGAAATTTCAGAGCGATTTTAGGGTTTAGGGTCACTTTTTGGTCTCATATCCACATCTCGACCGTTCAATTCTTAGGTACTAATGTATAGATCATCTATGCAAAATTTCAGCCAAATTGATGATCTTTAAGGTATCTAATTCACTTAAACCAGTGGACGAATTGAATCTGTCCAACCTAAACCGTACTAGCTTTAAGGCAGCTATCAATGCCTTAACGACAATCAATTTGGTTGAAATTTTGCAAGGATGATCTATACATTAGTAGCTAAAAACTAAACGGTCGAGATGTGGAAATGCGACCGAAAAGTGACCCTAAACCCTAACCTTGCTCTGGATAGGATCTGTATATATATATATATATATATATATATATATATATATATCTATATAAAGGGCCCTTTTAGTGAGGGATCCCTTTTTTTTTTTTTTTTTTAATCTTTTCTAGGGATAGGGCATTAGACCAACTTTTCGATCATATTTTTCCATATCAACCGTTCAGTTTTTAGGTCCTAATGTATAGATCACTTTTGTAAATTTTCAGCCAAATTGATTATCGTTAAGGCATTCAAAATGGCGATTTAAGATTATAAGTATGAACAGTTCAAGTTTGACAAATTTGGTTCGTCCGTTGATTTAATCTAGTTTGATACCTTAATGATCACCGATTTGGCTGAAAATTTGTAAAAATGATCTACACATTAGGACCTTAAAGCTGAACAATTGAGATGCCGAAATGTGATCGAAAAGTTGCTCTAATGCCCTATTCCTAGAAAAACAAAAAAAAAGGGATCCCTTAGTGGAAGGGCCCTATATATATATATATATATATATATATATATATATATATATATAGACACACACACACTGAGGCGTTCTGAAGAGGACTAAAGTGCGGACGTCCGGGATTCTGCTCTATCAAGCATTGACAGCGTACCGTCTCTTGCCAGACGAAGGCCAGGGGCATCCCGAACCAGTTTGCAGTCGAGTGGAGTCGTGGGCGACTAGTTTGCAGCACTACCTAGAATCTTGAAGTTGCAGGTGAGGTCGTTGGCCAGAACCTTCGACCTCGATCGCTACCCAAAAGCAGTCTAGGATGCCTCCGGCCGACATGATTCGCGCTGTCGTTGCCGCCTGAACGCTGCTGCAGCGTCGAAAATCAAGCATGCTTCTTCTTAACATGGTTGTCAGCATGTTCCCAAAGTTAGAAAATCTTATATATATGTAGGCTTCTTCTTAACATGGTTGTCAGCATAGTCCCAAAGTTAGAAAATCATGTATAAGTTAGTGCTATGAGTTTCTGCAATGTTATCAATACTCTATGACTATAGCATATTCTCTCATTTTCAAGAAAAACTAACCTAGCGGTAATGACTTTGGCATTGAGCACACAGGGCCCGAGTATCGTCGTCTCTTTACACTTTGCACATCACTTGTTATGGTCGGTCATGATTAATTCTTGATGAGTCCTCTAAACCGAACCTAAAGGAAACCATACCAAAAATAGGCATAATTAACAACCCGGTTTCAAATTTTTGAATGAGAAAAATTCACTATCAGTGCCCACACCTTGGTGCAAAGGTCAATTTGATACCCATACTCACAATTCTATCAATGTGATACCTGAAGTCCAATTTTGATATTTACGTGATCCTTCCGTCCAACTTCCATCAAGATTCCGTTAAAATGATGACGTCTCAAGCACGTGGAGACCGAAGAAAGAAAGAATGACCAATTTACCTTTTTTTTTTTTTGTTAATTCATTTTTTTTCTTCTTCTTCATTATCACATCCCAGATTTCTTCTTCCCCTCACCGCCGAAGCAACTGCCATGACTCCATTCCCAATTTCTCATCCCATTGTTCCCATTCCTAAAACCCCTTTCCATAGCTTATTCTTTGTTTTCGATTCATTTAAACCCCCAAACCCACGAATCCATACACCAAAGTGTGGGTATCTTAGTTCATCAATAGTGTATGTCTTGAACTATATGGGAATAATGTCGTAAGTATATTCATCTCACAAGGAGGCTTATATAATATTACAACCATGTACATATAAAGAAAAGTAATTAATGCTGATCTAAATCAACTATTGACAGGACCCGCCCCAAATTTCACCCTGAAATTCGAGGTGGCCCTGTGGGCCCACCTAAGGAATAACTAGTGGAGCTAGTTAATTGGTTTTCTTGAGCTGAACATCAGTTGGTTTGTGTTTCTTAATTGTTGCATGCATCGGGTTTTTAAAGAAGTAAACGTGGGAAAGCATAAACTTCTTTTATTTTTACAATTACTTATTTTTGTCCA
This sequence comes from Rosa chinensis, assembly GCF_002994745.2. Classification (NCBI taxonomy): domain Eukaryota; kingdom Viridiplantae; phylum Streptophyta; class Magnoliopsida; order Rosales; family Rosaceae; genus Rosa; species Rosa chinensis. The sequence goes on from NC_037092.1 coordinate 45,090,007, forward strand.
CTCACGCTAACGTTTTTATCTACTTTCCCCTAGGTCCTTTGGTTTCAAATGCACAGTCTGCAGAGTAGCTAGTTCAGCATGGTAGGATTCAGGGCATAGCATCTGCTGCAGTTGTTTTCATTGTAGGTTAACTGTTGAACCTACCTGTGTTTTTATTTTTCTTCTTCCACTTTTAGTTTGCTCTGATACCAAGTTGACAGGACCCACCTCGAATTTCACCCTGAAATTCGAGGTGGCCCTGTGGGGCCCACCTTAGGAATAACTCTACCGAAAATTCAGCAGAGTTACCCCTAAAAATAGACTACCCAAAACCTGTAAAATTACAATCACACTTCTAACAAATCATCCATAAACTCCTAGAGCCACCCTGCTCCCCAAAACCCAACAACTCCACAAGAAGTAACTAAAATCCGAAAATAACATATTCTTAATGACACCAAAGTAACTTCCAAACTTTAAGATACTTAACCCACAGGTTATCAGAGCAATCTAAAAGAGGAAGAAGAAAAATAAAAACACAGGTAGGTTCAACAGTTTACCTACAATGAAAACAACAACAGCAGATGCTATGCCCCGAATCCTACTATGCCGAACCAGCTACTCTGTAGACTGGGAATTTGAAACCAAAGGCCCTAGGGGAAAGTAGATAAAAACGTTAGCGTGAGTGGACAAAAATAAGTAATTGTAAAAATAAAAGAAGTTTATACTTTCCCACGTTTATTTCTTTAAAAACCCGATGCATGCAACAATTAAGAAACACAAACCAACTGATGTTCAGCTCAAGAAAACCAACTAGCCCTACTAGTCACAACAACCAAGTAAAATGATTGAAACTCCGTTACTCAATCAAATAAGACCAGCCCCACTGGTTAAACGAAAATCATACTAGCCCCGCTGGTTAAAAGAAATCGAGCTAGCCCCGCTAGCTGAAGGTATTAATCATATATGGGGAAGAAGTTCTCACCATACAAATAAGGGAGCCTCCCAGGCTCGGGCTGGAGTGTCCCACACTCTGGAGCATCCCATGCTCTGCTCTACTCACCCACGAACACATAGTAAGCAGGGAGGAGTACTAATAGGCTAGCTAGCAATAAATATGACGACCCAGGTATGGTGGGTTAAAATCATACAAAAAATCGAAAATCAGTAAGGCTTCCCCAATAACTCACGAGAAAAGACATATTCCAACGACGTGGCCCCGCACACCAAAATAATCTCGAATTCATAAACCAATAGGTGAGAAATGATCGATAAATATAATTCCATCGAAAATCCCATTTTCGAAAAATATTCCAGAAATCTCAATATCGACTAATAGAAATGTATTATAAATTTCCAGAAATTACCTCGGAAAATAATTCATCGAAAATCACATAAATCACAAATTGAAATCGAGCATAACAAACTTCAATTTGAAATTCCAATCGATGGTAATGAATACTCAAATCCAATTATATGCTCGATAACTTAAAACAATAATTTAAATCGCTAATCCATTTCCCAAATCAAAATAAAGATAAATCAATATCAATTTCCCAAAAGTAAATCATAATAATATGATCATTAATTAAATAAATACTTATTTCGGAAAAACAACTGCATGCATCATTATTTAGAAAACAAAAGTTCACTCACAATATATGGCTAACGTGGTATCCAAGCGTAAGGATCCTCGTCGAGTGATAGATCGGTACCTCGTCCTGTACACAATTATATTCCGTAAACAACAATTCGATAAGTAATTACGATTCAAAACAAATCCTGAAAACCCCACGTAATCCAACATCTCCATTTCTTTCTGGATTCAAGCCAAACTTCACCATTAATATCCATCTGTCGATTAAAGTATTCCATATTAGAAACAAGGGAAATCCGAAGTTCGGATTCCTACAAATCGACAACCGAAACTCCCAAACTTCAGAAATTCATAATCCATGTCAAACTTCTCCCAAAATTCACCAAAAACACATATTTAACCTCTACAACAATTATAGGATTTAATTAGCTAAAAAATCACAATTAAAATGCTATCCTACGCGCCACCGCCGCTGCCACCACCACCGACTCCAATGGCCAAACTTTGGCAGCACTACCTACTCAATAGTCCAAGCATTTTTCACAACTACAACAAGTTCCAATTTTACCTGTAAGTGATCGAAATTGGCAGGTGAAGTTTTTCCAGAAAAAACTTGAAATCGTCGATTCGACCTCCACACTGCAAATCGTGGCTCAAGACTAGGGGCAAAATGATCCTTGGAAAAAACCGAACCTTCGACGCCAGTTTGGTGGCCGGAGAAGGCCGGAATCGCCGAAAATTGACGAAAGTGTCGATCAGCTATAGTGAACTTCACGGCTCAAAATCGAGCTCCTCTGGCCGAATCACTACACAACACCACCACAGATGTGACAAGGAGGAAGAGGCGAGCTTGCCGGTGCCCGGATTCCGTCGTGGGTCGGCTGGAGAAGGAAGTAATCAGAAAAAGAAGAGAAGAGGCCGATGTGAGGGAGAGAGAGATCGGGGGAGAGGAGAGAGAAGGAGAAAGAAAATTTACCTGGCCCAACAGTAGAAATTCAAATATATACTACTTACCAGGAATAGTAACTTTCATTTTTCGCTTATAACTTTCGCATACGAACTCCAATTTTTACGTACCACATATGCACGCACTCGGTTTAACGTCCCTTACAACTTTCATGAAGAACATTTTCACAAATTTTTACCCACAAAAAGTCAACTTTTAGGGCCACTAAAAGTATCGAAACAAAGTAAAAAGTGAAAATAATTGTCGTTTACCATCCAAATGACTGGTAAACGGGTAAATTGAGATACAGGATGTTACAACTATAGTACTAATGCTAATTGATACCACAAAAATAAATAATAAAGACTAATTGATATGATACAGCTCATGTTAACACTCCCCCTTAAGTTGGTGCATAGATGTCTCAAATGCCCAACTTGTCAAGTGAGCTGTGAAATATTTTACTTGAAACAACTTTAGTCAGAATATCTGCAAGATCTTCAGTCTTCACGTGTAGCACATCAATGATATTTGACTCTAGCTTTTCCTTGATAAAGTGTCTGTCCACTTCAACATGTTTGGTTCTATCATGTTGAACTGGATTATGTATTATGTCTATGGATGCCTTGTTGTCACAGAATAGGTTCATAGCTTGTTTAGGCTTGAACCCCAAGTCTTTCAATAGGTTACAGAGCCACAACATTTCACATATTCCTTGGCCAATTCCTCAATATTCTGCCTTCGCACTAGACTTGGCAACTACTTTTTGTTTCTTACTTCTCCAAGTAACAAGGTTACCTCCCACAAAAGTGAAGTATCCTGAGGTCGATCTTCTATCAATGACAGATCCCACCAAATCTGCATCAGCGTACCCAGTAACCTCCAAATGTCCGTTCTTTGAAAACATAATTCCTTTAACTGGAGCTAACTTTAAGTAACTAAGATACGGTAAACTGCATTCATGTGAGCTTCACTTGGGGAATGCATGAATTGACTTACCACACTCACAGCATATGAAATATTTGGGCGTGTGTGAGATAGGTATATAAGTTTGCCAACTAGTCTTTGATACCTCTCCTTGTTGGTAGGCACTTGATCAGGATATTTCCCTAACTTGTTATTTTGTTCCATTAGAGTATCAGCAAGTTTGCAAGCTAACATACATGTTTCAGTGAGTAAGTCCAAGACATTTTCTTTGAGATAAGAAAATGCCTTTTTCTGATCTAGCCACCTCAATGCCTAGAAAATATTTCAGCCCACCCAAGTCTTTCATTTCAAACTCAGATGACAAGTAATCCTCCAACTTCTTGGCTTCTTCTTGATCATTTCCTGTTACAATCATATCATCTATATAAATAATGTGATACCCCGGAAATTAGTATTTATTTTCCGAGGATTTTTCATAATCTAATTTGTGGTTATTGGATTTCGTGGCTTGTGGACGGAACGGAAGTGTTTCGGACGAACTATTAATTGAGGAATATGGTTTTAGGGGGTTGCAAAGGTTGACTTTTTATACGTTGAGATTCTCCGAAAGCTTCCTTCACAAAAATCGTAGAGCGCGTTGATACGAGTTCATGGACATGCGTAACGTAGAAATCAGAGTTCGTATGAAGAAGTTATGGCCATCGGAAAAAGTTTCCATTTTGGTATATATTGGAAATTTCCGGAAAAATAACAGAAAAATCAGATTTTCCCTTTTTGGAAAGTTTTTGTCTCTCCTCTCTCCCTAGTTTTCCCTAGTAGCCATCTTCATCGAGCTCGTTCTCCCTCGTCTGGCCGCTAATTGACTAGATTCTTGTCCCTATCTCTTCGCCTCACTCCCATCTACGACTCTGTGGAGTTTCACAACGTGGGTCAGCCTGTGCACGACGCAGCAACTCTGGGAAGTTTGGCACCCGAGCTGCAAATCGCCTTGATCGGAGTCGGCTATTCCAGCCACCATAGCCAATGGTTCTTGAGGGCTTTTGGAGCCCAGAGGATGCAGATGCTTCTCCCATGGTGGCTTGCATCGATTCAACTTGTGGAGATCGAATTTTAGAATTGAAATTCTAGGGTTTCAATCAGTCCGATTTGTTCTAAGGTAAAATTTGATCGATTGGTTTATATTTGGACTTCCGTTGTATAGTTAACTCTGAGCGGCATTTACGTTTTATTTTATTGTTGACAATTTAATTCGTAAGCTTGTATAATATATAACTCTTTGGAGCGAGTGTATATTAACTTTGAGGGTTCAGGGCATCAATATGTACTTAGTTTAAAGGGAAAAAAGTTTTCAGGTATTTTGTATTGATGGCTGAACAATCATGCATGTATAATTATGGGATTATTTATCGATTTTTTTGTGTTAAAAAAATCAGGGGCGTGACAGTTTGGTATCAGAGCGTAAGGTACATATTTGGTGATAATTAGTACTACTCGAGTGATGGCCCGTCTGCAACGGATCCCCATCTGATGCTCTTCAGTATTGATATAATGATTGGGTATGTAGGAGTGTTAGTTGTGAGTTGGAATGTAGAATCGTCAGAGCATTGGTCTGCTCTGTTAGTGAAGTTGTGAACGTAAGTGTAGGTTCTTTGAGTTGCAGTCCTTTGAGGAATGGGAACCTCTGGATTGAACTCTAGTGAGGTGATTAGGATTGTTTTCGAGAAAAACTGTATCCTTCTATACGAGGTTAGTTGTTTGATTTTTGAAGTCATGTTGCTTGACTTATACTTGTGGTTGGAAGTTGTACAAGTATTAACCAAGGGTGCTATGCTCCTTGGGTGATGGATTCTTATTGTTGGGGAGATTGTTGAGGAGGACGTGGAGGCATCGCACATTGTGCACCATACTACACTTGTTGTGGATGTTAAGGTTGCCACTCGTTTATCGAAGTTGATAAGAGAGATTTCGAGGCTGGGAGCAGTCTTTTTCAAGGGAGGTACGGATCACATGTTGGCAGATCAATGGATCGAGAACATGAAAAACTACTTTGAGATGGTCGTTTGAACCGACATGGAGAAGAGGAAGATAGCCTCATATATGCTTCAGGATGAAGCACAGGTGTGGTGGAATATCACACAGATAGTGATGGATGTGTCCACCATGACCTAGGATGGTTTTGTGGAACTATTTAGAAAGAAGTACTTTCCGCCTTCAGTGAGATAGTAGTTGGAAAGGGAACCAACAGAGGCAACTACCTCAAGGAAATGCGAAGGTGTTTGCTGTTGGTCAGCAGAGTGCTAGGGAAGACGGTACCTTATCTATTTCGGCTTGGATTGCTAGAATGATGTGTGATAGTTGTGTACTTCTTTCCATGTGTTGTATTGTGTTGGGTTTTGCCTGTTGGCTATAGTTAGACTTTTGAGTGATGCATGATGTATGATGCATCCTTCATTGTTGTGGTAAAGAGGGTCTGTACCACTTTGATTTTGATTACAATGACAGGTGATGATTATGTGCGGGTCAGGCGGGGTTAGACCTTAGCTTGATTTGGTGTTCCCAGGTTGGGTAGACACTTATTAAGTTGTGATGTATAGGCTCGATTTGAGTTGAAATGAAGGTTTCATTGTCAATTCTTGTAATGTAAGGTTTGCATTATCGATTATGTGACACAAATACTGTTGTGATAACAGGATTCTGGACTCTTGTGTGATCTGTGTGTAGTGCTGCAGTCACAGAGTCTTTGTTGGATAGTGTACAGGGATGAGATCCATGAAATGATTGCGTTACCACCAAGAGGCGTGGTAAAGATTCCTAGTGTTGTGATACTAGGTAGGGTACCTATATCTATTGTTGATCGAGGTATGTTGTACAGCGAGATGAGGACTGTTTGTGAGGAATAAGAATTGAATTTTTGGGGATGAGTTTATTCGTACTTGTTGGTTTTGTACGTTTAAATTTCGGGAAGAAATTTCTTTAAGGGGGGTGGAATGTGATGCCCCGGAAATTCGTATTTATTTTCCGAGGATTTTCCAGAATCTAATTTGTGGTTATTGGATGATTTCGTGGCTTGTGGGCGGAGCGGAAGTGTTTAGGATGAATTATTAGTTGAAGAATATGGTTTTAGGGGGTTGCAAATGTTGACTGTTTATACGTTGAGATTCTCCGATAACTTCCTTCACAAAAATCGTAGAGAGCGTTGATACGAGTTCATGGACATATGGAAAGCGGAAATCGGAGTTCGTATGAAGAAGTTATGGCCGTTGGAAAAAGTTTCCATTTCGGTATATATGGGAAATTTCTGGAAAAATATCAGATTATCCCTTTTTGGAAAGTTTTTCTCTCTCCTCTCTCCCGAGTTTTCACGAGCAGCCATCTTCACTGAGCTCGTTCTCCCTCGTCCGGCCACCAATTGACGAGATTCTTGTCCCTATCTCTTCGCCTCACTCCCATCTACGACTCTGTGCAGTTTCAGGACGTGGGTCGACCTGTGCACAACGCCGTAACTCTGGGAAGTTTGGCACCCGAGCTGCAAATCGCCTTGATCGGGGTCGGCTATTCCGGCCACCATAGCCGGTGGTTCTTGAGTGCTTTTGGAGCCTAGAGGACGCAGATGCTTCTCCCAAGGTGGCTTGCATCGATTCAACTTGTGGAGATCGAATTTTGGAATTGAAATTCTAGGGTTTCAATCGATCCGATTTGTTCTAAGGTAAAATTCATTCGATTGGTTTATATTTGGACTTCCGTTGTATAGTTAACTCTGAGCGGCATTTACGTTTTATTTTATTTAATTCGTAAGCTTGTATAATATATAACTCTTTGGAGCGAGTATGTACTTGGTTTAAAGGGAAAAAAAGTTTTCAGGTATTTTGTATTGATGGCTGAACGATCACGCATGTATAATTATGGGATTATATATCGATTTTTTTTTGATAAAAAAATCAAGGGAGTGACAAATAATTAGAGCAGTCAGCTTGTCCTTTCTTCGCTTCAAGAAGAGAGTATGATCAGAGTTACTGTGCTTGTAGACAAATGTTTTTATTGACTCACTGAACCTCCCAAACCAAGCTCTAGGAGATTGCTTGAGCCCATACAGGGATTTCTTCAACTTACACACCATACCCTTTTGTGATGGTGCGACGAACCCTGGAGGTGAGTGTTGGGTAAAAGTTTGCACACAGTGAGCAAGAATGTCACCCAACATAATTTCACTCGTATTCATTTAGTGAATAGAGTTTTAATTATTTTGGGTTTGACCCATTCAAGACAGAATGTGTCTCTTAATTATATTCCCTTATTACAGGGAAATACCCTTTGATTCCATTTATGAAGAAACCAACTGATGGGATGTGTGTTTGTTTGTTTTTGTGGTTGCACCCGGATATTTGAATGGGTTGCCTACGTACCCTTGGAGAGGGATCAAGCCACTCGTAGTTCAAGAGTTCCAATGAGTGGATGACTCATTGGAGGGCTTTGATTTTGGAATTAGAGTAGTGTTTGGGTGAATTTGGTTGAAGTGAACCAGGGATTCGATTTTGTGTTTAGGACGCGATTGCATCTAGATGAATTTGGTTCTAGATTGCCTACATACCCTTTGTGGGATCAAACCACATGTAGTTCTGGCATTTGGGATTTAAATGGGTAGATGACCCATTTATTTTGGATTTGGTGTTTGGGATAGGGTTTAAAGCCCTTGAATTTGATTTCGACTTTATTTGTGTGATTTGGAATGGATTTCATTTTGTGGTGCTGAGAGAATTTGACTGGAGTCAGTGATTCATTTGGGACTGGCCGAATTTGATTGGTGGATTCAAGGATTCTGTTTGGAGTTGCGGTTGCATCTAGTGGGTCGCTAGACTGCCTACATACCCTATTAAGGGATCAAACCATTGTAGTTCATCTTTTTGGGAATTTGGGATTTTTCTTGGTTTTGTACCAAAAGGATATTTTTAAGTTCCAAAGTATATTTTTTAACGAAACCAAAGCCCGGGTATTTAGAAAAGGACACCCGCGACGTCATGCTTTGCCGAATTCTTCAAATGGGCCAAAATTTGAACATGGGCTTCTTTTGTATCCCCGCAAATTATGTTCCTCGATCCATGAAGATTTTTCGGCCCCAAATTTAATACAAGGAACCTCAATGTATCGAGTGAACTCCGAGTCTCCATTTTCTTGTCTAGAATCCGGAGACATGCATCAAACTTTTATTTTGGGCATCAGGTCAGTCACCCATCAAAGACTTCTTAAAGGCCTGGCCTTCTTGGAGGCCCAAATCTTCCCGGAGTCCCATATTTGATCAGGACACCCAGCTGTAATTTCATTTTATCATTTTTTTCCTTTACTTTCAATTCTCCTTCTTTTTTGTTTCTTATTCTTGTGCTCCATTTTATCACAAACTAGGTAGAACACGAGCTCGATGTTGATCTCCCGCGAGGTCGAATTGGGGATGGATTTGAAGACACAATATGACTTGAAGGATTTGAAATTGGCGGCTGGAAAAGAATACATGTGGAAGACGAGACCGTGGCCGGCTTCACAGGAGAAGAAATTTCGACGTCCTGCTGCAATTGGCTTCTAGGAGAATTTTTGTGTAAGACCCTTCTCCCTTTAGCTCTTACTTAGCTCATTATGAGACTCCTTTAATCTTTGTGTTGTTTGCTTGTTGGCTCCTTGCTTCTATCAAAATCGCTGAACACTTTCCTCTCTCCTCTGTAGCAAGGCTTCGTCTCTTTCTTGATGTGCTTCCTGTGTCTTCTCTCCAGCCTTTTCTGCTTCTACTCTCTAGCCTTTTCTGCTCCTCTCCCGTTGTGTCTGCCCCCAGCCTCCTTATATAGCAATAGTTGGATAAGTGTACCCGGGTAGCTGATAATCCATTCCAATTTTGTATTTGAATTTGAATGATAAGATTATCTTTATCACTTGTTATCTTTATATTTGAATCAGTCAAGCACTTAACCAACACTTGAATAGTCAAAGCTAGCAGAACATGAATCCTTGATGTCATTTGTACTTGTCAAAACTCAAAGAAAAAAAAATCTTTGAATATCCCTCCTGCTTGACATTTGAATTTGGTCAAAGCCAACCAAAATTTTGAATAGCAATTATCCTCATTTGCTGGACATTCAAAGCAACAGAGATGTATGAATGATTTTTTTTTTTTTTTGCCTCAACAGTAAGTCCATGTAGACTTCTTCTTTGAGGTCTCCATGTAGGAATGCATTTTTCACATCAAATTGCTTGAGAGGCCAATTCAAGTTTGCAGCTAAAGACATTAATACGCAGATGGTACTGATGTTAGCTTTGAGGTCTCCATGTAGGAATGCATTTTTCACATCAAATTGCTTGAGAGGCCAATTCAAGTTTGCAGCTAAAGACATTAATACGCGGATAGTACTGATCTTAGCCACTGGTGCAAATGTTTCTTGATAATCAATTCCATATGTTTGTGTATAGCCTTTGGTGACAAGCCTTGCTTTATACCTATCGAGTGTTCCATCAGCTGCATACTTCAATGTATAGATCCACCTACACCCCACAGTTTTCTTCCCTATAGGTTTTGGCACAAGTTCCCTTGTACCGTTCTATTCCAAGGCTTCCATCTCAGTCATCATTGCTTGGATCCATTTGGCGTCCACCAAGGCCTCCTGCACTTTAGTTGGAATGACAATAGTAGATAATTGGAATACAAAAGATGCATATGAATCAGATAATCTATGGGTTGATACATGGTTGCTAGTGGGGTATTTGGCCTTGGCTTTAGGGTCTGGTTCATAATTTACTTTGGCTTTCCCCCTCGTAGAGTGAGATGGTAACTGATACTTTGGGACCTCACTCCTTTCCAAGTCAGGTCTTGTTTCAGGGTCACCTTCACTATGTATAGGGCTCTATGTATGGCATCACGTATGGCATACGTATAGGGCTCATCACGTATGGCATCCTCATTATGCACAACATCATTAAACTCAAGATTTGGTATATCATGTATAACATTATGAGGCTTAGGGTTAGACTCATCATGAACAACATTATCTGATATGAGTGAAGGGTTTGAATTTACCTTAAGAGCATCCTCTGGAGATATAGGTCCTGGTGTCATATGAGTAAGGGGGTCCTCTGATGAGTTTGTCGTATCACAATTGTTCTAGTTTTCTTGAATATCTTTTTCCACAATGAAATGAAAGTTCTCTGTTGTTGAAGAAGACTGCTCTTCCACAGTTGTACTCTCCACTTGAAGAGGAGTCTTCGGGGAAAAGAAAATACCAAGTTCACAAAAAGTGACATCCATGGTGACATACATTTTGCGAGTGGAGGGATTATAGCATTTATATCCTTTCTGGTACGAAGCATAACCCATGAAAACACATTTTTTGGCACAAACATCTAACTTACTCCTTTGATTGCGAGGGATGTGGACATAAGCCACACAACCAAAGATCTTGGGTGGAAGGGTGTGGGTAGGTGGAAGAGTAAAGAATTGTCTAAGAGCTTTAAGTGGTGTTTTTGGGGTTATATGGTATGCTTCAGAGGGTGGTTTAAGAGCTCGTGCAGGTAGGCGATTCAGAAGATAAGTGGTGGTGAGGATGGCCTCACCCCAAAGGTACTCAGGCATATGAGCACCAATCAAGATTGTGAAGGAGTTGTGTCCTAAAACAATCATTTTGATATAATTATTATTGTAATGATTATTAATCAAAAGGGCAAGTTTATTGTTCATTGCTTATATTTGATATTTTAATGAACAAGGTCCAAGGAATATGAGTTAAAGAGAAAGTAATCTAAAGAGTTAGATGTGTGAGACCTTTACTCTTTTACACTCTTATCCTGAAAGGTTCCTAGTCATAGGATTATCATTTGGACATTGATAATCCGGAAAGACTAGCACATACTATGTATGCTCAAATATTGAGAATGATATGTCTCTTATCATTCGTGTGGAGACACTAATCCAAGTATGTGGGTGCTCTTATTGAAAAGAGTACACTGAACGCGATCGTTAGAGTTCTTGTATGGAGTTTTACTTACATGTCAAACTTGAACTCTAAATTGCAATAATACAAATTAGTCATTTGACCTGAGACACCATGGTTGTCTTATGAGTGAGTGGATTAACACTTGATGATGCAATAATATTATGTCCCTTAACGGATATGATTGATGCATTCATTGGTGTAATAAATTCGGTCATAGAGACATGTGAGTGTACAATAAGGAATCTCTAACCTTAAGTAAATAAGGTGGATGTTCAAAGATGTGATTCAATGAGTCTTTGGCCAAAGCATTGAATGAGATTAAAAAGGAGTTTCTAATCTCATTCTATGAATCACATAAGAAAGGAAATCACATTAGGGGGTTGACATATCAATTCCATACCCCAATGATGTGATTTAGAACATCGTGTTAGAGAAAAACCATATTGGGTTGTAATTCCAAATGAATGGGTTATTCTACATTAACTAGGGTAGTCATGATATGTTGCAAGACGTCACTCATGACTTGTGAAGTCCCCGAGGATTGATAATGATTTATGATCCTAATAACAAGGGAGAATCAAAAAGGAGCTTTGATTCGTAATTGAAATAGAATGGATCTATAAACTTCACTGCCTTGTTAATTATAACCTAAGAGATCGCACACCATATAAGTGGATCCTTGAGATAGTATATGAAGAAGATCAAACAAGAGTTGGTTATGATCAAATAATTAATTGAATTTATTATTTGGACATAATCAGGTATTTCAGGTAAAACCGAGTGTATTGGGTCTAAACGATTGTCGGATTTGGTGTGGACTTGGGGTTCACTAAGTGAGACTTGAATGAAAGCCCAAGACACAATTTTAGTGCCTAATAGCATGTATAGACCAGCCAACATATTGGCTTTGTGAAAGTCAATATTTCACTTTTAGTAGTTGGAGTTATTTCCAATTATAAAAAGGGGAAAGCATGGACAAAGAGAGAATAGGGAAGAAAGTGGGAAGAGTGTCTTCACACAATTATCTTTTAGTTGAAAAGATAGAGTTCTCCCTTTGTCCTACAAGCAAAAGTTGGTGTTATAACAAGGAAGGAAGAACACTTGCATATCTTCTTCCTTTCCTTCATCTTCTTCATCTCTTGATTCACTTGGTGAAGATCCTTATTGGTCACATCCTTTTGTGGCTCTAGTTGCAACATCAAGGAGGAGTCTACAAGCACAAGAAGGAGTACAAGAAGGAGTTCTTACTCCGAGGTGCTTCAAGGTGGAGGAAACACACACAAGGAGAGATCAAGGAGAGGAACTTTGGTGGTTCACTTGGATCGGATTGAGATCATGCTCCAAGGGTGAGCAGAGCATAAACTCCCTCTTCGTTCTTCCTTACTAAGCATGCTTTGTTTATATACATATCATAATAAGCCAAGATCATGGGTTAAAGGAATGGGTTTTATGTTTAGTTAGTAGTTTAATGGTTAAACTAATTCCACACTAATTAAAAAGTTTTGAAATCCATCCTTCCTTCAGATTGATCGTGCCACTTGAAGAATTTGGCAGTTCTTTCATTCAGCCACGCCATTTTGTTGAGATGTTTGAGGACATGTGGTCTGATGGATAATACCATTTCTATGTAGGTACTCACGAAGGTCATGATTGACATATTCACCACCATTGTCAGAACGAAAAACCTTGATATGAGTTTGAATCATGGCATGAAAAATCTTGAAAACATGAGAAACCTCACTTTTATGTTTTAATAAGTAAACCCAACACATTCGTGTACAATCATCCATGAAGAGTAAAAACCAACGCATACCAGAAGGAGTAGCTGGGCAAGGGCCCCAAACATTAGAATGAATCAAATCAAATGGTGCACTGCTTTTATTGAAACTGGAATGGTAGGTTACACGATGACTTTTTCCCAAGATACAAGTCTCACACTGAAAATCAGATTCCTTACAATGTTGAAATAGCGAAGGAAACAAATTTCTAAGGTAACTAAAGGATGGGTGTCCAAGTCTCTTATGCCATAACCAGATTTTGTCCTGATCAGTAGAAGAGGTCTGGACTTTATTGACTTCTCCAACACAACAGTCACCTACAGACGTCATCTCAATGTAATAGAGCCCCCCTTTCTCAACACCACGACCAATTATCTCCCCTGTGAGAATTTCCTGAAAAACACAATACCACGGGTAAAGAATCACACAACAATAAAGTGTTTTGGTAATCTGACTGACCGATAACAGGTTATGGGAAAGGGAAAGGACAAGCAAAACTGTATCAAGAGTCATAGATAGAGTCACAGATACTGAACCAGCACCAGTAATGAGATATGAGTTACCATTGGCATTAGGGACACCTGATTTGTGGGATGAAGACAGGGTGTGAAGTAAACTTGGGTCATGAGTCATATGATCCATTGCACTCGAATCAATTATCCATACATCATTCCAATTAAAGTCAGAAAGTTTTAGAGAACTAAGTGTACCTGAATCAGTCATGAAGGCAAACGGGGGATCTGGATGTCTAGAAGTATCATCCTCTGAAGCAACACATATGAGATTAACCTCTGAATCTGAAGAGGCAACCTGGAGTGAGGCCTTGGCCATACCTCTTGGTTTTGGACCAGTAGCATTCTTAAGAGGGGTTGCAATTTCCTTTGCCTTGGCGTCTTTGAGTTTAGCAATATAGGCATCCCACCAATCTAGATACCCTATCAACTGATAACAAGAGTTAACATTTTGCTTCGTTGATTTGCAATGAGGACAATACATAGGACCCTGGGGCTTTCTTCATGAAGGACCAGAATTTGGAGCTAGATGTGTGTGGTGGCTTATATTTAGTTGGCCCAAACATCATTGTTTTAAGCTTATTAGCTTCAGCACTAACTATTGAGTATGCCTCTTCAATTTTAGGTAGTGGTTTGGTATTAAGCACCCGGCTTCTTACAGCCTCAAGATGAGGGTCAAGACCTGCGAGGAACATATAGACACAATGCTTACTCGTTCTCTCTGTTACAATAGCAATGCAGTCCTCACATTTGAGACTTAGAGGGTCTAGGATGTCAAGTTCTTGCCACATCTTTTTCATCTTCCTATAGTAATCATGGAGTGGGACCCATTTTGCTTGGTAGACACTGTAGCTATTTGGAGTTTATAATTCCTGGAATTATCTTATGCCACTGAATAAGTAAGCTTGACTGCATCCCAAATCTGTTTTGTAGTTTCGAGTCCTTCATAATTTTCTCTGACATCCCTCTGCATGGAATTGAGAAGCCAAGCTTGAACAAGACTGTCTTCTTATACCCATACTTCATATGCATCTTCATCATCTTCTGATGGCGCCTTTTTCTTCCCCGTAATATGGCCAAGTTTTCCTCTCCCCATAATATTCAGTTTTGCATGTTTGGACCAGGAGATAAAATTGGTACTATCCAACTTATCAGGAGCAATTGGACCATTATCAGTTGAATAGGATCTTCCTGCGATCTGGGATGAAGACTCACCCTGCTTTGAAGTGTCATTCTTCGATGAGTTGTTGTTGTCTTCTGGGTTGACCATAGTGAAGTTCTTTTCTGATTTGAGGAGGCAGGTGTACCAAGTCAAAGACTTTGAGGTCTCAGACGTAGAAGTTTGATGACGATGCAGCAGTTGACGTAGATGATGACGCTTCCGATAGTCTAGGTTAAAGTCGAAATATGTGGAAGATCGGTCTGGGTCAAATGGCAGAAGATTTGCTGGTCTAGTCTGGGTCAACTGAGAAATGATTAGAGGTCAATTTTTTTGGTAGGTCTATGGGCGAAACTTTGTCTAGGTTCGTGTTGACGTCGAGCGTTGATGTCGGAGTCCGGGAAGGCCTTGGCCGAGATCGAGTTGACGCTACTGCTGGGATGCAATCGTCAGGCTTGAACACCAGAGATCGGGTCGTCGTCTGGCGGCGGTGTGCAGGTGGAGTCGTCGTCGGTCCTGGTCCCTATCACGAACGAGGTCGAGGTCGGGTCTGGTACTGTAGCACGCCGATGATCTGGTATAGTTTGACATAGGTCGTTGCAGGGTTCTAAAAATCGGCCTAGGCGGCCGCTCCAGCGTTCCGATTCATGCCTAATCGATCGAGCTAGGTGTTTGGCCGACTTGCAACGGCCTAGGCGGTCCTGGGTGGTATTGGGCGGCTGGGCGGTTCTAGCTGGGCGCCGATTAGGCGTTCTGAAAATGATTTTTTTTTCTTTAGTTAAGGGCTTAAGGCTGAGGTTAAAACAAAATCGCCGAAATATGGTACCCAATTCCCAAATCGTGAAACTGCTGCAGCCATCGAAGCAGAACCCTAATCTCCCGCTGGTCGCCATCGCCATCGCCACTCCTTCAGTCATCGTCATCGCCTCTCTCCAAGTCTTCAGTGAGTTCAGTCATCGACTCGTCGCCGTCGCCTCTCTTCAAGTCGCCGTCGACTCATCGCCATAACAGTCTGGGTTCAAATTTTAAAACGACGAAGTTGCCGCTCTCTGGCTCTGTTTTTCCCCCTCTGGCTCTCCTCTGTCCTCTGACTCCTCTCTAGCTCCAGTTCCAGCCTCCCCTTCGTCTGATTGAGAAGTCTTCAATTTCTGGGTAAGTTGAATTTCTTGGTTTTGATTTTTGAATCGATTTGTTGTGGGTTTTAATTCCCTCCACGATTTCTCACTCTTTCATGAATTTCTGGGTTTTCATTTTGAAGTATCGAACTCGTCAGCCTCACCTTCAAGTCTTCAACTGGTTGCCTTCGAGTTCTTGGTGCGATTCAGAAATTGAACTGGGTAAGTTACTGCCTTGAATTAGATATATTGAGTTTGGTTGATTAGGCGTGTTGGATTTAATGAATAATGAATATGCTTGATGCTTCTAGGTTTGTCATTCATGAATTAGGCAGTTTTGATGTATTGAGTTTGGTTGTTTTGATGCTTCTGGGTTTGTGATTCATGAATTGCAGTATGTATATGTGTTTTGACTCTAAATGGCAGACTTGCAGTTTGGCTGAGTTTTGTAGTTTGAGTTTGTGTTTTGAGTCTTTGGACTCTGAATTGCAGTTTGGGTTTGATTGTAGTTTAGAGCCTAGGAGAAGTTGTAGACTTCAATAAATTAGAGAACTTCATGAGGAGGATTTTGTATCGGATGAAGAGGAAGAAGATGAGATGAATTTTGAGTTTGAGTCCGATGAGGAGGGAGTACTAGAGGGATATGGAGAAGAAGAATTTGAGGATTAGGCTTTAGAGAATCAAATTTACAATTTTTTCAGCTTTTTAAGAACTCATTTTTGATTTCTTGTTGAACATTTTATCTATATGTTGAGTATTTTAGCTTTCTAATACATTTTATATTTTTATCTATATAATTATAAGTTATAAAAAAAAAAAATGAAAAAAAAAAAAAAACCGCCTAGTCCCCTAGGCGCTAGTCCCCAGCCTTCCACCCGACTAGCGCCTAGCGTTTTTTAGAACCTTGGGTCGTTGGTGTCGAGTCCTCGTCCCCATCGGCGCCGAGATGGCCGGAGTCTAAGGAGCTGAAGGAGACGATGTATCTAGTGCTGCAGGCGGGTCAGATTCGGGTAAGCTGATCTAGTATGAGTCTGGTATGGGTATGGGTTTGGTATGTGTATGGGTATGATATGGATCTGGTATGGGTAGTATTCTAAGATGAAGATTTTCAAAAGAACTTCTTATGATATTTAGAATTTCGGCAGCGGAATTTTGTATAAGAGATTTAGGTTTCAAGAGCGTATTACTCTGATACCATCTTGAACTATATGAGAATAACGTCGTAAGTATATTCATCTCACAAGGAGGTTTATATAGTATTACAACCATGTACATATAAAGAAAAGTAATTAATGCTGATTTAAGTCAACTATAGTACTAATGCTAATTGATACACAAAAATAAATAATAAAGACTAATTGATATGATATAGCTGATGTCAACAATATGGATTTCTGAACTACTTCTTTGTAAGGTAACAATGCCATAAGAAGAAACATACATGGCCCTCTCAACAATTGCATGTTTGTGAGAGTTCCTACATCAAGATCTGTCAGATCCAAAGCAACCCATCACAACTCTCAACTCGAAGCCAATTAACAAATCTAAGCAATGAAGGTTTACGGCCATGCAAACCTATGCAAACCAATCAGATTTGTCATGCCTTTTTTACCTCTCTCTTAACCCGAAATAATCATGGCCTTGGGCATGGCTGTGACTAGATATGATTCTATTAGAAATGCCAGTTGAGGAAGATGAACGGTCAAACTTCTGATAATTGCCTGAAACAGAGTGGTGGTGGGTTTGATTTGGAGAGGGGTTTTAGGGAGTTGGGGTTGGCGGAGAAGAAGTCCTCGTGCTTGCCAGTGAGGTCGAGGCGAGAGAGGAGGAACTTGAGGGAAGGGTGAGGAGGTGGGTCCCATTCTCAACGACTGTGAGGAGGTGGGTCCCATTCTTGACGACAGTGCGGAATGAGAAGATAAGGAGGGAGAGGAAGAGGAAGGTGAGGAGGTTAGAGGTGAAAGAGGTCGAGGCTTGGCAGAGGAGCTGCGAAGGTGGTGGAACAGCAGGTGGTGCTGGTGCTAATCGCCAGGACCTAGTCTCTGATCGTGGTGTCTAACACCAGATCTGCTGTCATTGTTGGAGCTCAGAGGATTTCTTCAATTTCGGGTCTCTCTGCTATCTATTCTGAGATTAAGTTGAGTGATTTGGTTCTCTCGATCTGCTATCAATTTAGGATTTTTTTTTTCAATTAATGGTAATTGTTGCTTTAGATTTTTTAATTATTTTTTATAATAGGTTCCGTAAAAAGACAATTTTATCCTTGAATGTTTAGTCACATGCATGGTGCATGATCATTTAACATGGAACCTTGACGAAATATTGATTGAGGCATCAAGTAAATATCAAAATAGGACTTCAGGTATCACATGGTAGAGTTGTGAGTGTGGGTACCTGTACATACCACATATATCACATACCGCCAAGCATAAGCAACGACCTCATAGGTGGGCCCCGTGACATGGTAAGCCCCGCCTGTGGCATGCATCCGGTAGTCCGACACCCGAGCTACCTCGCTATGGTGGAGGTCGGCCGGTACCTTGTAGGGAGACCACCCTCCCATGATCTCCAAGAGGCTTCAAGAGAAGCAATATGTGTATTGTATCCCACATCAGAAATGTAGAATAGAATGGGACTTCCTTTAGCTATAAAGGGAAGTCCTCCCTTCTTAGATAAGGATGGATCCATGATCCCCATAATTGTATCACTACAAAAGCTACTTGGCCTCACTCATTTTAAAATATCTAAGTGGATGTAGCCTTGCCTCAAGAGCAAGGTGAACCACTATACATGCTTGTGTCATCTCTCTCTCTCTCTCTCTCTCTCTCTCTCTCTCTCTCTCTCTCTCTCTCTCTCTCTCTCTCTCTCCATCATGCTTCTTACTTTAGGTCCCGTATTCTCACACAGAAAAAGTACCAAATTGGCCTTGGCACCAAAATGTGGGCACTGATAGTGAATTTTTCTCTTTTCAAAAATTACCATTTGGGCTCAAACTATGCCAAACTGAGAAAATGGGACGCCGTAGTTATGGTTTTTTCAAAACCGATTAGGTCCTGCCCATTAAAAAATAAATAATTTTACTTATTTTAAATTTATATTAATACGTGTTGTGCTGTGATTGGTTAGCTTGTCGAGTACAGACTTGACCACACTGGATTGCACAAAGAATTAATTATCTCTCTCTCTCTCTCTATCTCTCTCTCCCCCCCCCCCCCCCCCCCCTCCCTCCCTCCCTCGCTCCCTCCCTCGTCTGATAGAGGACAAAGATTAAGTCATCGAATGCCATCCCTCCCTCCATCCTCGTTTGATAGAGGACAAACATTCAGTCATCGAATGCCATCGATTTCTACTACTCCCAAAAACCTTGAAAGCTAAGACCTTTCTTTTCACTCATTTCTCCTCCCGCCATAACGTCGACCAGGACAGAGAGAGGACATGTGTGACGTCGCACCACCATCACCAATTACTGCAAGAGGTTACTGCAGCACAAGGAGTTCGACTCCCAAGTTCGCGCAAGTCAGAATCGCATTCTAAACCCTCTTCTATCGAACTAGAAATGTTTCAAATTTGTGAATTTTCAGTCTTTTCGCTTATTTAGGGTTTCGATTCCGATTTTTAATTGAGCCTATTGGGTTCTAATTTTGTGCCCTAGCTATTAATTTTGGTTGATGTAGTTTCTTGGCAATGGGTTTTTGAGTATTGTGTTATACAGAATTTGTTCGAGTCTAAATTGCATGTTTTGGATTTGCAGTGTAAGAAAACTTGCGATTAGCTAAGGAGTTTGGGAAAACTGAAGATGATTTTAAGTCGCTTCAAAGTGTTGGTCAGATTATAGGCCTCTCAATAATGAACACTGTAACTCTGTTAAGTAAAGTTTTTATTTTAACAGGTACACATGGTCACTTTCAGTTATTGCTTATGTGTTCATCATTTGAGTCAAACTCAAATGAGGTTTCATCAATTAATTCTGCACTAGAGTCCATTCATGTAGCTTTAGTAGTAATGGCTCATAAACAGATGCCAAAGCAGTTGCATAAAGCAGAGGTATATGCTCTACATTAAATTTTCTTTTTATATAGTGGAGATCAATCATTATATGTGTGTGTCTGTGTGTGTTTAAGCTTTAAAAGTATTTTCATATTGGCGAAATGTGTTTGTTCTTGGCAATATGCTTCATCATTTTATGTGCTCGAGCCAAGGTATGTGAATTGGTTTATTTTGAGAATCAGAGAATACTATTAGCATTGAGCCATCCTCAAGTATAAGGGCCAAGTTCTAGAATAGGGGGATTAAGTAAGGATGTTGAACCCACAAGGATTGAAAAATTATTTCCTAGCTAGGGAAAACTTAAGGAAAACTAGAAAGAATGCACACAATTTACAATTCATAAAACCAAAGCTCATTACAAGTTGTGGCAAGTGAATGATATAATGCACAAATGGATGGTGAATGTTTGAGTGATTAACCGGTTGACTAAATAAATGAAAGGAAAGTAAACTAAGACTAGTTAAGCTAAGGTTGTAGAAAATGGATGGGAGTTAGGGTTTGGATTGTCTACCACTAACCTCCCTTGACGCAACAATGCAATTGAATATGAATGATATTAAACCTACTATCCAGTTACCCTCTTAGCATCCGGACAAGATTACTAAGGCCTAAACTCCTTTATTAACTCTAACCGGATAAGTCTAGAGTTAACTATCTAGGGACAAATTCAATTACCGGATAGGTCTTAATCCTTTGCCCCTAAATGCATAAAGCTCAGAGTTTAGGTAACTAAGCAAGAAAATCAATCCTATATCTAGGTAATTTTAGCTCATTACCCTCACATGCACACATGGTGTAATTTCATGCTTCTTTTTGCCTAAAGGTAATCAATTTCTTAGCAAAAACTTCATGTCATGGCAAACATGTTAACTCAAATTAATTAGGTCTAAGTAACTGCATTCAACTTTTGATTTTGCATGTGAAGGTGGCAACATGACACTACAAAAAAGAATTCATTTTGCCACAGCTTTGTGCCGTCGCGGAAAGTCTGTTTGCCATCGCAAAAGACCAATGGCGACAGCTAGGCAACGGTAATTACACCGTTGTCGTTGGTGGCGTCGCCACTGCTCCTGGCTACGGCAAAACGTTGTCGCAACTGGATTTAGCGACTGTAACGAGCATACCAATGATTTGGTTGCTTATTAGGCGACGGCATGTAGCGACTGAAAACGCCGTCGCAAGTAACCTATTTGCTATGGTAGATGTCGTTGTTTGCAATAAATTTTTCATATTTTTTTTATTTTTCCAGAAATTTTCCCTCCAAATTTGATTAGAAATAAGCAAGAAATTGATTTTCCCTCTAAAATTGCGACAGCGTCATTGCCGTCACCACCCTAAGTATTTTTCATATGAAGCTTTAGTAACAGCTAATAACCGTCGCAACCAATTGGCCACCCAATTTTTTCAAACCAAAATTTTTTCTGCCATTTTACACACTTAATCAAAAGATATCGTAAAACAATACATATTAGCACCAAAATAATCCTTTCAATCATAGCTATCTCACAACTGAAATTATATAATCAAAAGAAAAGTACCAAGTTATATTCCACTACCAAGTACAAACTGAAATTAACCAAACTACAGTCTTTCATAATTATAATGTCCTACCATACTAGATAACTGAAAAGGAAAAGTTGCCAAACTTAATATTGTTCAAAAGCATCCTTGACCACAATACTATTTATCATTAACTAGAGGGGCTTGGTGAGTGCTGGAGCATGCTCAATTTCTTGATCACTAGTTGAATGTGGACGAACTCCTTCTCCTATGGACTCCCTTCTAATTTCATGGCCACTGGCTGCATCTTGAACCTATCACATAATGCAAAAGTATACAAATATCAAACCGGATTCACATGAAATATGAAACATGAACAAATCGGATATTGTCACTACACGTAGTTTGAATTCAGAATCTGGGAATGTTAAAGAACTGCTGCATGAGTGTAATCCTCATGATATTTGTTACAGAACATGATGATTTTTGCTTACTCCATACTTACATAACATGCATTTGTTATGAAACGAAACACATAAAAGTAGGCCTCATCATGGGCCGGGCTAGGGCCAGCCCTACCCTAAATTTTAGGGCTTAGGGCCGGGCTTTGACCAAGTCAACAAAACTTAGGGCCGGGCCGGGCCGGGCCGAGGCTTCAAAATGCAGGCCCTTACCCGCCCTTAAGGCCCATTCCACAAGGGCCGAAAGGGTCGGGCCGGGCCACCCTTTCCGAATAGGGTCGGGCCGGGCTTTTGTTTAACTCACATTAAACCAAATTTCTGTAAAAGATAAAAAAAAAAAAACAAAATGAAACTAAATACTTCAGATTTCAGAAACTGAGTGGTTGAGTTGATTAAAAATAATTACAACATATACTCACATTCTCAGTGATCAAGTCCTCTAATTGAAATTAAAATTGCACAGCCACTGAGGCACTAAGCCACTGACTCACTGTGGGTACAAAAAGTGAAGCAGTGTTTGATACAAAAACTGATGAACTGATCAAGTCTTCATCAATTCACAAAAAGTTGTTATCTTTGATACAAAAACTGAAGGATGTCTTGATTTAACACTAGCAAACTTTCCTTCATCTCTTACTGATATCCATATTCATGGCAACCAAGCAAAGAACCTGCACAAAACCAAATAGATAATTTAGCTACTGGACATATATTTCATTTCAGCAACATAATACAAATATAACTAAATAAATATCTGACTTTAGTTCGGCAACATCTTCAACCCAACTGGACAGTTTGATAACAATTAACACACAAGGATAAAATCATAACAAGATTACCAGACAATGTACAATTCCATGTTTATTTTGCAGCAGTCACACCTTTCAAACCAAAAGCATTTTAACACACAAGGATAAAATCATAACAAGATTACCAGACAATGTACAATTTCATGTTTATTTTGCAGCAGTCACACCTTTCAAACCAAAAGCATTTTAACACACAAGGATAAAATCATAACAAGATTACCAGACAATGTACAATTTCATGTTTATTTTGCAGCAGTCACACCTTTCAAACCAAAAGCATTTTAACACAAACAAAACATACCACATCAAAAAAAAAAACAAAGAAAACACACCAGATCCAAAAAACAGTCACACACCTCTTCCTCAATCTCCAATTGACTCGACGCCTTCCGTGTTTGAATTAGCACGTTCAAGTGCAATCATCCATTCCGGTCTTGCTAGTTTTGCATTTTGTTCCTCTTCAGCTCGGAGCTCATCTTGCTCTTTGTCTTGCTGCCTTGCTTCTGCCAACTTCCAATCTTTCAAGCAAATCAATGCTTGAATTGTGTCCGGGTTCAGACTTGCTCTCTTCTCCGATACAACCCTTCCACCGGCACTAAAAGCTGCCTCAGATGCTACTGTTGAAGCTGGAATCGATAGCAGGTCACGAGCTATCAAAGAAAGCACTGGATAGACTTCTTCATGAGATCTCCACCAACCTAAAAGATTAAATTCAAATCCATCAGCAACTTCAAGTGTAGGCATATCAATATAATATTGTAAATCAGAACTAGAAGAGGTGGAAGTACAAGTTGCTGTTTTAGCTTTTTTTAAGACCTCTTCAGCAAAGTCCTCATCTTCATCATTAGGTAAAACAATAGTATCAGCAGAAGATGCAGGTAAATTAGAGCTTATACTAGAAGTTGGAACTGCAGGCACTATATTATCCTTATACACTTCGTGCAATTCAAACAATTGATGCTTTATACTAGAGATAGAACTTTCAATTTCCCAATCTTCAACACCCATACTTTTCATCCATTGGCTAATTGCAAAAAACTTATATCTAGGATCCAAAGCAGCAGCAAGACAAAATACGATAGGAAATCGTTTCCAATACTTAGCAAATTTAGACTTCATGGCCACCAAAGCAGCAGCAATTACAGAATATTTAGCATATTTATTAAAAGCTGCATTGATACTTACTAAGCAAGGAATAACACGACATGATGTCGGATAATACACACCACACAAGGTTTTTGTTGAAGAATCAAAAATTTTTAAAAAGCGACACACAATTGAAGCAACTAACCAATCTTCATCAGTGGGAAGTGCTAAAGTGGAATGGCGATTAGATTGGTTTAGTTTTTGAACATATCGATTCAAAACAAATTTATACCTTTCAGCTACTTGCAGCAAATCATAGGTGGAATTCCACTTTGGCATATTCAAATCTTGACAACAATTAACCCACAACTCATGCCTCTTAATTGAGCTATTCATGCTGCGAACTATATTTGTGATTTTTTCAACTGATGGAGATAATAACTGCAGACCATCTTGAACAATCAAATTCAAAATATGAGCACTACAACGCACATGAAACAACTTTTTAAACACAGAATTAAGCATGAGAAAATCAGGCAGTATTTCAACAACAACGTCATTATTTGTCGCATTATCTAAAGATATTGAGAATATTTTCCTATGAATGCGCCAAGAAATCAGCTCCTCATATATGTGACTAGCAAGTGACTCACCGGTGTGTGGGAACTCTATCATTTTAAAAGTAATGATTCTTTTATTCAAATTCCATTTTTTATCAATAAAATGAGCAGTTAAAGACATATATCCCATCTTTTGACGCGATGACCAGCAATCAGAAGTTAAACAAATTTTCCCTTCAAAAGTTTCAAAAGTTTTAAGCAATTCATTTCTTCCTGCAACAAAGAGCTTCATCACATCTCTTTTGCAAGTAGAAGCTGATAATCCCACAAACTGAGGTGCAAAACCTCTTCGAATCATTCCCTTAAAATCATGTTTGTCTACAAATGTAAACGGTTGTTCAGCCCTAATGACATAATCGACAACTTCCTTTCTAGCACAATCTTTATTATAAGACCAGTTTAATACATTCCCACTAGAATCTGAACCTAATTGCATTTGAGTCCTAATATCAAGCGATTGACTGCTTATATGACCCTCCCAATGCCTACGTAAATGGCTAGTTCCATTCTTTCCTTCACGTACCAATAACTGAGCGCAAACACTACATTTAGCATATTGTACAGCAACATTATCATCATCTATTTCAACCTTTTCATAAAAACTCCAAACAGAATCTTTTTTTTCTGTTTGTTTTTTAGGCAAAGGAGGTTTTGAAGGAGTTTGTAAGGCTGTTTCAGACTGAGGTGTTGGGTTTGGGCCTATGGAAGCAGCAACCATGGGACTAGTTACTGAGTCAGACATTTCCTCCATCACACTCGGGAGAATTAATCTAACAAAACACAGTGCACCACCAACAATACAACAAGCACATACACTAAACTACTAGGACAAAGGTTCAGAGTTTACTTGACGTCATATGTATCAAAATACAAGAGCCACTGCTCACTAAACAGAACACATCTCCTTCTCCTTGCAAGTCTGTTACTGCTCCCAGGTCTTCCACTGTTATAACACACAGAATAGAAATTCCGTAAAGATGCTGATACTGAATTGTAATCAAGGGAAAAATATGTTTTTGAAAATAATGGAAACTCTTACAAGTAGTTCAAAACTGAATGCTAAATATGTCTTTATGTCTGGAAGAAAGAAAGAATGTACACTACTCCACTACTTATAGTTATAAAGGCTAGACATATTACTGTTTTTAACGGTAACTTAAAATTTTGGAGAAAGAAAATTGCAACGGACATATTACTGTTTATAACGGTAACTTAAAATTTTGGGAATCTGTGAACAACGATCTAAAGTCTCTATAGTCTATATAAACAAACCCACTGTCACTACACAGCCAACAACACTCACCAGATTAGTCATAGTGTCATACACAATTACCATTGCCGCATCTTCATGAAAGTTGAGAATCATCTTCTTCCTTCTCTCTCTCAACCCAACCAGAAAACCAAAAACCCACAAACATCAATCAATAATTCTAATTTCAACCATAACTATGTAAAAACAGTAGTACCAGATCTTACCATGTATCGAAGAAGCGATGTCGGCGAAGGGTTCGGACTGAGTCGTCCACCACGCCTCGCAGATCGAGACGGCAAAGGGTTCCGACTGTGTAGACCGAGGACGCAGCTGTTAACTCTCCGACACAGATCGAGACGTCGACGACCAAGCACTCGCTGATAGAAGATGGAGCCGTCCACTACACGTCGCAGATCAGGACGGAGAAGTCCACCACACGTCGCAGATCGAGACGGAGCCGTCCACCACACGTCACAGATCGAGACGGAGAAGTCCACCCACGTCGCAGATCGAGACGGAGAAGTCCACCACACGTCGCAGATCGAGAAGTCGCAGATCGAGACATCGCAGATCGAGAAGTCGCAGATCGAGACGTCGCAGATCGAGACGGAGAAGTCCACGATCGAGACGGACCCGGCCAAGCCCTCCCCGACCGTCTGATGACTCTAATTGACTCATTCGAAATCGGAGGCTATGGTGGTGATTTTACAGGAGGCGGAGGTGTGTGGGTTGGGTGTCTGAAGGAAGAGAGGGTTTTGACTTTTGAGTCTGTGAGAGAGTGAGAGAGAGGCGGAAACGAGTCTTCAAGTCTGAAGACTCCATCGAACTGATCGAAGTATTATCTAGGTTTTCCTCGAGTTGGAGTGTTGGACTTAATGGTTGGGCACTTGGGCTTCATATCTTTGGGCCTCAGCCGGACATCAACTTAAAAGACCCATAGATGGCATAGAATATGACAGATTCAATACAAGTTTATCTATACTTCTATAGTTTCATACACATATAATAGAAAATAACAAAAATATAATTTTAAATTTTAGGGCCGGGTTAGGGCCGGGATTTTAGGGTCGGGCCGGGCCTAGCCCTAAAGGGCTCAATCGGGCTGGGCCGTAGGGTAGGGCCGGGTTTCATTTGTATGACCCATACCCTACCCTATTTTGAAAAGGGTCGGGCCGACCCGCCCTAATGGAAGGGTCGGGCCGGGCGGGCTTAGGGCGGGCTTTGGGCCCAAGGGCCATATGATGAGGCCTACATAAAAGATAATACAAAATCATTGAAGCACACAAACACAACTTCCCTTTCTTTCTTCAAAACTAGGAAAAAAAAATAACTTCCAGCAAGAGTTTCATCTACCGTCATACAATAAGCGAAATTGAAATGACATTAGACTCATACTTTTATCCTCTCAGCCATATCAAAAAGCTAAAGCTAACACAGTTTGTTCATAAACTCAAATCAACAACCAAAACTGCAGCCTAAGTCTTCCACCTATCTGAGCTAGCAATCTCAATATCTACACAGATCATTTTATAGACATTCAATATTTACATAATCATGCATATATATACACAAACATGTATACAAACAAATTTTTCGAAGATAAAAATAGTAACAATATAATCATGTCCATTTTTTCCCTTATCAATATCTATATCAGCTGGAAAAACAGTAACACAAATAGCTAAGTATGAAAATATAAACCAACTATACTAACAATAAATATCTACATTGAATGAACAACGTCACATCAAGTAGAAATGAACAAAACTAAAAATTTAATTAATGAACACACATGATACAATATGTATATTAGATTAATATCTAATTAATCCAATGTGCACAATATATGCAAATTCATAAAACACATGCAAGATAAGGGAGCTTCATTACTTTGGAGAAGACATTGTGTAATAAAAATAATAATAAGAATTATAGAATTCCTGTCATAGATTTTATATCAGAAACCCCAACATAACAAAATGCAACAGACAAAGTTAAAGGGCACTTTCCACTACATTTACAACCAAATATTATCATTGACAACAATATAATGAAAAGAGGAGCCTTACCTGGAATCAAAACCAGTAGATAGAGCCTATGATAAGAGGAAGACAAATGACACAGATCGAACAACGAGATTATAATACAAAGAATCTGTAACCAAAAACAATAAAAAATAATTCAGGCAAAGTCATATGTATGGAAAAACCAAATTGGCTAAGTCTCTTCATCAAAATAAAAAACATCAAGATATACTAAAGAGTCATAACTAAGGTTTTTCTTTTAATATGGCTGAATAATGTCCAGATAAGAAAAAAGATATGTTCTCAAACTTGGAATATACATAATCAGACAATCTTTAGATTAAACGCTTAATTAACTAGCTAGTTTGACAATCTGACAAGTAAGGTATCTGACATGAGAGATTACATAAGTACAATAGAGAAATATAAAAAGCATCGTACATACACCAGTTGTACTATAACCAAGATAAATGTTGTTCAAATATAGTGACATGAACTGACAAGAATGACAAAGAAGACGAAAGCTCAACTGGGGCATATATTCCACCTTGATCAGGAGGCATTAGAGACCAAAAAGCTGGAGACCAGTAACAACAACACATCAACTGCATGAAAAAGAAATCCAAGAAAAAAGGCAAAACTTTCTTCTTCTTATCTCAGTCATCCTTATTCTTAAGGCAAGGTTTATTGGTAGTAAGAATCAAAATATATATATATATATATATATATATATATATATATGATGACCTACATTATCATTCTTCTTCAGAAACTTCTTTCCAAAAATAATTTTTGCCTTGAAAATGTAGAAGCAACTACAAAGCTATAGGTACAACAATAATTAAGCCATGCCTATTAATCTAAAAGGAATTTGAGAAAAACAACCCAAATAAATTACCAGACCATCCTGCATAATGAAATCAACATAATTCAAATTACATTCAATTATCTACCATTTGGTTCTAATGCTCCGAGCACAATATGTCCCAAAAAAGTTAATGGCAAAGAGGCCCATGCAAGTTGTTTCTGGTAACTCAGTTCCTATAAAAATATTATGGCTCACCTCTTCCATATGCTGAGACACATCATGAACCACATCTGCATGACACAATCACATAGTCAAATGAATATAGCAAGCAAGTCTTTCAAACCAGTCCAATTCCATCACTTTCATCATTCCAAACTAACAAAATTGAACTAACAAGGAAGATAATTAGATATGATGCAATACGAGTTTGTCACTAGAGGCAATTAGATATGAAATGAACTGCTCATCAATCTCATAATTCTAGACTTTTTTTTTCATTCAGCTTGTAGTAAACACAAATCTTTGGGCATCTCCGTAGACATTTCTGTGGGATCTTGAAAGCTCCTTATGGCAAAAAAAGAATTTGGGAGCTGACTAGTAGGTACCTCAGCAGGAATTAGTGTTCCAGGAGCACCCAACAGATCAATAATATATTCACTACATGGTATGGCAAACACATTCACTCAGATCAAAAATAGTTTCAGAAAATTTTAAAGAATGCATCAACCATCTTAATCTGATGGAAATGTGAATGGAATTGTACTAGCAAGGCAAAAACAAATTGCATGTACCTTTGATTCTATTATCCTCATTTAAACATGATCGTAAATTCAAATCCTAATAGCTTAAAACTAGACGGGCATCAAATGAACATTAATGCAGAGAATACATGTAAAACAGAAAACTTAACAAATTAGTTTCACCAGAAAATTATGCATAAAGAGAGATCAAGAGTTTGAGGACATTACCTTCCAATTCCACTATCAATTTTAATCAGGTTTACAACTCCATCATCAGTACCCGTGTAGTAGCTACCTTTGACCAGCATACATGGAAGATTTATCTTATCAGCTAGTACCTAAAACCAGAGGCAAGAAAGAATTAACTACGGCAAAAATTCCTTCAAAGGCCTTTAAAACCTTCATAAGATTTAAGCATAAGGTAATGACCAATTTTTCAAAAGGAAAAAACTATGGGACTATAGTTGGATTTTTGAAAGGAAAAAAAGTAACAACATGCTAGGTAAGTTGAATGGTGCACATAATTTTCCAATGATTCAGATTGACAATTAAGGTGAGTTTTAAAAACTGTCACAACCTTAAAGAGAAGGGCCCGGTGGCGTGAAAGTCCAACATCAATTCTTCTGAGGGGAAGAATGATAGTGTTCATTGAACTCCGCAACTCATGCCTCCTTATTTTCCACCTTCTTAAAATCTCATCCGCATCTCCAACTGGACCACCCATTCTATCAACAACAATATCAGCAATTTTCTGAATCAAGCCACTTAAAAGTAGACCATGTTAAGAAATCCACTCTAGAGATGCAGCATATGCTCTTTTCTCAAGTTGTTGGAGTTCAGTATCAACAAACCGGTTAACTAATATGACATCGTAGTCAACATTATCTGAAACTGATACAGCTCAAAATTCCACCAACAACGGCATCTTCCCTTGTCTAAAGGAATTCGAGGTAATTCCATACACGTCGTAAAATCCATCCACCACTTTTTCATTATAATCTACAACATTATGGCTCAGCATCATAACACATAAATGAGATTATTAAGAACCACCCACTTTCCTCATAATTGACAAAATATTAAAGAACCGAATACATCATTTACAAATGTTCATCATGCAAACACACAACAAATGCACATTTAAACCTTCCATGATTGATCCTTCTCACTTATACCAGTATGCAATGCAATCTTTTTATCTACAACATTCTTTTCGACTTAATAACTAAGTACATAGAATCCCAAAATTAACAGCAGGCACACACCTAACACCATTTAACTAGGAAATTGTTAACTAAAATGGAACTGTAATCCACAATTCAGCTATGCAACTACATTTAACCACAATCCTAACACCATTGCTATCTCCCCTACGAATATTTCTTGTGTACTTCATCTTGTCCCCTTGGGGATCTTTTTCAATTTACACAAAATTAACCAGTCCATAAGGCACTATTGAAACATTTTTACCCCATAAGATGAACTATGCTGTACATTATGAATGAGGTTGATTAAAAAGAAGGAGAGTTCAGACTACAGAAGGTCTAGCAATAGCATTTACAAAATTCAACACATGTATAATAGGGAACACACCTTCCAGAAAAATGATTATAAGCCCCACCATCACCGTAATGAGACTTTCCTTTTGTCACATCAAAACAGACCTGATCAAAAAACACGAATTAGTTTCTAGGAATTACCAAGTCTAAGTTCACAGACAATTAGTAATCATATACACATCTGAACAGAGAGAAAGCAAAAGGATAACGGAGAATTCCTAACATGATTGGCAAACTTTGATCAGTCCCATTGTACAAAGACAATTCTTCAACAGTGAACAATCTCTGCAAATATCAGCATCATCTAGATTATATATCCAAATATTCCAATGCAAACCAAAGTTCCATAACAAATCAAATATACGCTATTTGTGTTAGTGTGCAAAGCCCAGAAAAACAAATATCCCATTTGATTTGTTGAATAAAAGACCAATTCCTTGGAGTAAACCCAAGCCAAATCGAATCTTGGTTTTGATTAGCTCCCAAAACATGAAAAGAAGTGAGCTTTGAGCTTCTGACCTGTTTTGACAGTGGAGATCGACAAGATGCAAGCCACAAAGCGAGAGACGAACAGATCTGATTGATTTCTGGGTATTAAGGTCTAAGGGACGGATTGAATATGCAGAAAGAGGAAGAAAAATAGGAAGGAGGTGGAGCTGAACTAGCATATGTCGACTTTGCGGATTGCTATGGTTGACTTCGTTGTTGGGACTGGATGAAGTGAGCGGGAAATAGCAGATGGAGGGAGCGGGAACAAGAACAATGTTTTTGAACCCAAAAACCTAAAAAGCTTTGCCGACATGTTTAATTTTGGCACCTATATCCACCCAAAAGTCTAAAAATAAATGTATATAATGAAAATACACGATGGCACGTTCTATCGTAGTTAAAAAGAAATTTAGCGATGGAAAGAATATGCCGTAACAATTGAAGGCATATTTATGCGACAACGACACCATGCCGTGGCAAATAATTTTTCTCTTTGCAATAGCAAATTTTTGATCAATGGCAACGGCATTCTGACGTCGACGCTAACTGGTGAAGCCAAATGAATTCTTTTTTGTAGTGTGAATTTCATCAAATCATAAACAAAACATCAATAAGTTGGGTAGGGCCTTCAACCGTAGCTCCAACAAGTTCACTACTTACTCATAGCTAAATAAACAAGGTTCAACATACTACAATACATCAAGTAATTAAAGAGAGGTACTGAGTGAGAAGTGACGATTGATAATGAAGATAGGTCTCCCATGTCATGGTGTGATGTTGTGGTGGTTGTCTCTTCCTCCTTACTCCTCAAGCTTCTTAATGTTGTAGAGATGATGAATCCATGAGTAGCTAGTGATCGATGGTTTGTAGTGTTGAGGTGGTTGTGGAATTGATGGGTGGTAGAAGTAGTGGTGATGGTGTTTGGTGTTTGAATTTAAGGGATCGAGGTGGAGTTGTAGAGAGAACATGGAGCTAAAGTGAAGTGTTAATGGATGAATGGTTGAACTGATAATGAAGATAAGGTCTTCAGCCTCTTTTTGATAAGCTATTATATCCCTTTGGTCCCAAGATGTGCAAGAGATGCTCTTATACCCTTGATCCCCCAAATGGTCTCAAACTTGCAAGGTGACAAAAGGACAAGGTGTAGGGAGATGTTTGAATTTCAAATGGTGGGAGATTCTCATAACCATGGTCCTCCTTGGCTAGACTAAGGGTCCTCCATGAGTGGCTGTTCACGGGAAAAGTTCGCTGGAAAATTGATTTGCATTTTTCTCCCAAATTCCATATATTCTTCTCCTAACTTTAAATCTCCACATTTCAAGGCCCATTTGATCATTTTCTTCTCAATGAATGGTTTTCTACAAATAAAATGAAATGGATTAAAGAGGGTAAAATAGCATGGAAGACAAATCAATTTCCTTAGTTTAGGGGCACAATTGCATAAATAATTTGTGACTCAACAAATGCTACATACATGATGAAGTTGATTAGGAAGTTTCTTTCAGTTTTCCCCTTAGTTTCTCAAATTATTGATTAATGGGAAAAGAAGTAAAATATGTCTCAACTAGTACTAGTTGATCAGTGTAGTTCCCTACATTGAAAACAACCTCTTTAGTTCTTTCTTAAGTTCGAAACTTTACTGTGAGATGCTCTTGACATTTTCTTTGCCTTTTCATTTGTGCAGACCTCTTCTGGACACCCTCTACTTGTCTTGGAATAGAAATGCATCAAGAGGACCGCCTAAAATTTTAATCTATAGTATTCCTATACATTTTTTTTGCTGATGGTTTCATTAACAATTTGTGACCTTCCATTTTAAATTTTTGTAATTTTATTAATGGCTTGTGCAAAATGATGTTAGTACTTTAGTCACTCAAATTAGAGACTTGGATAGGAAGAATGCATAACTGCAAGTGCAAAACAAAAATTTGGCTTCCATGGTAGGTCTCTTATTTATGTGGTTGTTTGTTTCTTTCCCATTTGTCACTTTAGGATAGGGTTTGGTTGCCTGATTATATCATCGTCCTTGAGAGTACGAACCATTGCAGCTCTACCGATCTCCAAAAGCTAGTTGAATTGGACAGGAAGGCATGTGCAATTGTTGGACAGCCTGATCTAACACAAGAGTGGTTCTATCCATACCTCCATAGTTGATATCTAGACCTCCTCTGAAATTTTTTATCCTCAAACTTCCAACTTTGTCCATCTTCCTTTTTCTCTTTTCACCTCTATGAGACATCTCCCATCTCCCATCTTCCTTGAACCACAATCTCATATTCAAACACAAGATATCGATTTGAAAAGTTTAGCCATTCAAAACACAAAATTATTCAATGAATTAGCCAATATTATCCTTGAAGAACTGGTAGTTAAGAGCGTATTGCACTATATATATGACAAAACTAAACAGATAAAATTGAAATCTAAGAAAGTAAAAAGATACTTTTGAACGAGATGATTAAAGCAATGAATTAAGACAAAAAATTAACATTGAATCATCAAACCCAATTTGAATTTTCAAACTAGATTATCCTCTAAAAGAAATGAACACAATCAAATCAAGATTCATATGAATTGACACGAACACAATCAAATTAAAAATTCATATAAATGTACACGAACACAATCAATTGAAAACACTAACTCTAGGAGAGTGGATCGATCGAGGAGGTGTAGGTTGAGCATAGTTGTTTGTTTTAAATGGGATAATGTTTGTAGTTTTTTTGTTCAGGGTTAAAAGAGAAATATTAAAAGTTCAAAAATTTAGGAGTTCCAAATGCTAACTTTAGAGATATGAATAGAAGCACTCTGAACACAAATTAAGATTGGAACAAGAAGGCATGTGCAATGAGAATGAACTAAAGGCTAATATTCTTATCGTTATGAGTGATGTGGAGGGTCTCTACATGCAATGGGCCTCCAAGTGACACTAATTCGGAGCTCATTCAAACATACATAAACGAGAGGCATCAAGGCACAATCACTTTTATAGAATAATCAAGAGTGGGGCGACGGGGAATGACAACAAAAGTAATGGATGCTATTGATGTAGCTTCTAGTGACATCCCTGTTTTCATCACAAGGTGTTGTTCAAGACTTGGTTGGTTACATTTTATGAAATTTTGTTAGAAAACTAGTTTGCTGATGGAATGACGTTGTTGGGTATGTGGATGAATGTTTTGGATGTTTACATCAATGAATGTGTATTGGATATGTTGTCATTTGGAAACCATATATGCAGAATATAGGTGTTATGAATATCTCTCAGACCCATTCTATTCCAACTAAAAACTATTGTCCAAATTGATCACCATAAAATGCCTAGCAAAAACAAATGTATAGGCCATCTAACGATACTAAGGACTAAAAGAATAAGAAAGCAGTAGTCCAGCAAAACAACAAACAATAGTTTTTTGAAGAAACCTATTGTATTAAAAAATGGATAGACAATAGCATTTTTTTATTTTTTTAAGGAAGCTGTGTAAGTGTTAACTTAGGGCCCTTACCCGAATTTATTAATAATCAAGGGAAAAAAAAAGATACATAGCAGCTAGACCAAACATTGCCAAGCGAAAAT
Organism: Rosa chinensis; assembly: GCF_002994745.2. Lineage (NCBI taxonomy): Eukaryota > Viridiplantae > Streptophyta > Magnoliopsida > Rosales > Rosaceae > Rosa > Rosa chinensis. The sequence continues at coordinate 45,124,959 of NC_037092.1, forward strand.
ACAAAATTGCAAAGTACATATGATAATTCCCAAGGAGTTGGGAGTACATAAGATCCTTGAGAATCGGGGTATGTTCTAGGCCAAGACCACTTCCAAAACAAACTGTTTGAACCTATATTTGGCAAGTCCGACGTGGCAGATAGGTGGGCCCAGCCCGCAAGACCTAATGATTGACCGCAGCCAATTAGCCGCGGCACATTAAATGTTTGTTGTCAAATTCATGACCAAAGATAACGTGTGCAGAGTGCCGTTATTAAGATCAAATGAATCACATGACGTAATGAATGACTGCGGACCCACAAGTTGTAATGAATGATCACGGCTAATTAGCCGCGGTACATCCAAGAGGTTGATTTTCAGGAGAAACATTACCAAAGTTTGGGGCAATTAACTTGAATGAGCGTCAGGAGGTGTTATTGCCAGTCATCAGCTACAAGACCTAATTGATTGCTCATGAAAGATTCAATCATTGATAACGTCAAAAATATCACAAACATGAATACTATTCTATTTGTAATCAATGCGGTCTTAGCTGTAAAGGCTGAGATTGTTTGTTTTCCTTCATTCAGTAGTTTAGCTTCACTATAAAAAGGACCATAGGATTCATTGTTAGAGGTCCTCGACCAAACGCTCAACGTGATTACTCAAATTTTATCTCAATACAATGCAGCAACACTTATCAATCTTTACGTGTTTATCTTATTGCTTTCTTTACCGGTATTTATCTTTCCTGCACTTTACTTTGTTGCTCTTTACATTCATGCAATTTATCTTTTCGCTGTTCGTTTTGCTGCACTTTATTTCCCGCGATTTACATTCTTGTTCTTTATCTTCCTACACTTTATTTGCTGCACTTTCTTTACCTGCACTTTTGTTTATGTTATTTATTTGGTGTTGTTAACTTTACGTCATTTACTTTACACAAAATCTCAAAAAAGAATCATCATCACTTCACTTTCACCTCAATCATCGAGTTACATAGCACTGTGGTTAGGTAAGGCCGATCAGTGCTAAAGTCCTTGCATTCAAGGCAGAGAGAACCCCGCGGCCGAGATCGATCCTTCCTCGACCCACAATCAACTGATCAGAAGTCAGATCGGCGCAAGATCTACAATCTAGAACAAAATCTCGCATGGCCTACCAGCCGCGAGTTGGCACGCCCGCGCACATGTCACCACACCAAAAGGACATGTGTAAGCCAAAGAAGCCCTCGGCCCAGTGACACGTGGCCAAGACAATTTTTGAGCGAACATCTTTTGGCACGCCCAATGGGACCGGAACGTTGTAGAACATGAACTACCTTTGTATAATGATTGTAAACCACATAAACAGCCACCACGGCGATTTTCCACCGAGGATAGAATGATTGCTTTATGCTGACTTTATTTGTACTACTAGGTATGTGGAATGAATATCTAATGTTGTGCCAATTAAAAAGAAGAATGGCAAAATCAGAGTGTGCTTTGACTTTCAAGATCTGAATGTAGCTATTCTTAAGGATGAATATCCAATGCCCATGGCTAATCTTCTTGTAGATGGAGCAGCATGCCATGAAATTTTATCTTTCATGGATGACCACGCTGGGTACAATCAAATTTTTATAGCCAAAGAAGATGTGCACAAGACAACTTTCAGATGCCCTGGTGCACTTGGAACATATGAGTGGGTTGTTATGCCATTCGGCCTTTGAATACACGCATTTTTATGCGTGTAATTATATCTAAAATACTAGAATTAAACTAATGCTGGAGTCAATTATTATGTAATTAGTTCATTTTTATTTATTGTGTAGAAAATAAGGGAGGAAACGAGAGAAAATAGTACAAAAATGGAGCTAATTGGAGTTATCAACAAAAAGTCAACAATGGTCAGCGGGTCAATGCAAGTAAATATGTGAAAATCATTCGTTTGAGCTCGGGGAAAGCAACAAAAGAAAAAGAAAATTGAAGCAACGAAAAGGCTGTATTAATTAATTATTTGATTAATTAATCCTTGTATTAATTAATTAATTAATTAAGGGATTAATTAATCAACCTCAGCCAAACTTTCACATATAGCAATTAAACCATAATTGCTTAATTAGCTTGAGTCAATTGAAGGTGTGCCAGACCATCCTCCCTTTATCCTTATCCACTCCCATTCCATCCTTCCCTCTTCCTGCACGAACAGTCACTATGCCAAAAAGGCCTTCAGATGACAGAATAGTTCTGTCATCTGAACGAACAAAAATATGTCATCTAGTACGGTGTAGTCTCTTGGGGGCATCAGACGACAGAACACTTTTGTCGTCTGATTTTTCAGACGACATAAAAAAAATAAAAGTCTTGTGTTGTCTGATGAATTTTGCATTTTCGGAACATTGTGATCTGTATCTTTAACAGCATTCAAACAACAGTTTTGTATTGTCTGATAAACAAAACAACCATAGTCGTTTTTAAATACTATTGTGTGAAGCGTATTTGCAAGACTTATTTGTGTGGTATGAATGCCCTTAAATCAGAAATATGAAGACTCGTATGTAGTGTCTTCTCTCATACAACAACAATTAAAGGTTGTGCTAATTTACTTTAAACGACAATTATATGTGATCGTAAAGAGCATCAGAGGACAATTAAGTGTTGTTCTAAGATAAGTTTATATAACATTTAAGTGTTGTGTGAAAGGTTTTGAAATCATACGTATGTGATGTTGGGAAATGGTTTAGATAATGTAATACCCTAAAAATCCAAATTATTTTTCCTTTGACTTCTAGAAATGATTTTGTGCCCATGGGTGCAAGTACGAAGCTTGGAGATGTGGTGGAGTTAGTTCGAACGATTTTATTTCGAAAAAAGGAACGTTTTGTGGGGGGGGGGGGGGGGGGGGGGTGTCATGAAAATCGACTTTTTATACATAAGGAATTTGAGGAAAACTTTCTTCATGAAAGTTTGGAAAAGTTTCCATTTCGGGTATAAATACCTAACTATTTTTGGAAATTTTCCAAAAGTGTTAGTTTCCATTTTTGGCAGCCGGCCCTAATCTCTCTCTCTCCTCTCCCTGAGCCGAAAACAGAGCATTTCTTCTCCAGCGTCTTTCTCACTCCTCCAGCCACCAATCCTCACATAACTTCTTCCCTTATCTTCAACTCGACCTTGTGCAGCTGCCAGTGGCAGCCTTGCGCCATGGCATGGCATGTAGAGGCGGTGGGAAGCTTGTTTCCATTTCCGGCCGTTTTGAGTGCGAAGTGAATATCTCAAGTTCTAGGCCACCAAAACTTGAGGTTCTTAGCTTGTTGAACTCACCTCAACCCCCTGATCAATACCCAAGAAGGACAGCACCTGAAGTGATCGATTTCATGCTCGTCGGAGGCCTTGCCGTTTTCTGCAGATTTTCGGGCCAAACCAGAACGTTTTGGTAATTTTCGATCACTTCCACTCGTTTTCTGACTTCGTGCTAGTTATGAAAGTTTCTCAGAATGATGAAACTAAGAGGAGTAGCCTGACCCCGATGCCTTGGCGGTGGTCGGCAGCTGCTCTGCCTCTAACTCCGGCGGACATTTCCGGCCACTTTCGAGGGTCCCAAGGGCAGTTTCTGCCCATTTTTATGTTCTACATGTCAATATGACCATATTAATATATAGCATGTAAATTTTGGAGATCGTATGATTAAGTTATGATTTTTACAATTTCGATCGATTTCGATCGTTTGATTTGTGATTTGTGAAGATTGGACCGTCCGTTGGACTTGTAGTTTGATATGATGATCGTAGGACTGTCCCGATGACTTTGTGTGGTCACGGGTGAAGATCCAACTTTGGATCTTCATATAAGTGCATTTTTGAACTGTACGTTAAGTTAATTATCGTATTTGGTTAGGTGATTGACAGTTTGAGTTGGCGGACGATTGTGAACCGTATTTTGAGCTGTTAAGAAGACGCAGCAGGATTTGAAGTGAGTAAATCTCACATGGTTCATTTACGAAATGAATTTCATTAATTACATTTAATTGTTATGTTTGTAAAATGATTTTAAGAAAATGAGTTTTTAAGTATATAAAAATGAATTTCTCGGTTTTTTACTACGTGTGAACTATAGTTGGTATTTGTAATGCCCTGTACCTTAAAGTCTTTATTAGTTACTTTTTACCGTGGTTGACCGAGGAGTGACTTTTTCTTTAATCCGGTAAATTACAAAATTTATTTGAGATTGTCGTAGAATACGAAAAATCGAGTTCGTGGACACGTAGTTTGTTTAAATTGAATTTATATCGGAAAAGTTATGACCAAAAATAGAAATTTCTATTTTTGGCATGGCTTTTTGTTTGTGAGCTTCTATTTGTGGAAGGAGGGCTTATTAAAACAGATGGAAGAGAGAGAAAAGGGAAAGAATCAAAAAAAAAAACAGAGAGAGAGAGCACTTGTAGAACCCGAGTCACCCCCCTCCCCCTTTTTTCTTTTCTTTTCGCCGTCGCACTCCTCCGGCGAATTCGTCGCCGTCCGGCCACCCCAAGACGCATCGTTGGGCACGGCGTGATCCTCTCTTCCTTCTCCTTCTAGCTATGTAAGTATTTCACCTTGGGTAGCTTTGGTTTTGGAGATATGAGGAGAATTGCAGAAATGGAAAAAAATGGATTTTTGCTTTGATCTCAGTTTTCCAGCGATTTCCGGTCGAATTTCTTTGGGTTTTGGTTGTTGGGGAAGTACTGAATGTATTCCTAACCTTGTTGCAGCTCGTTTTGATCAGTGGAGGAAGATTTGAAGGTGTTTGAGACTGTGAACAGTACCGTGAACAGTAACTCTCGAATTCTTGGGTTCTTGTTTGATTTTTCTGGATATTCCTACTTGAATTTGGTTGTTGTTGCAGGTTTAGAGATAGTTGTGTGGGTTATGAAGTTGATTTTGGAATAAATGGGTTGATTGGAATTGAATTTAATCTTTAAGTTTGTGTTAAATTTGAAATTGTTGGATATTGAGGTTTTGTTGGTTTTGGATTGTTGAACATGGTTGTTGGATTTGTCATGTTGGTAGTGTTGGGTGAATTCTCTTGTTAAAGGACTATTGTGAATTATTTGTTAGGTAGTAGAGTGAATTTGAGAAGGTGGAGTTGGAATCGTGAATTAGAAAAAGGGAAAAATTAAGAATGATTGTGGAAATTTTTGGAAGGATTTATATTATCGATTGGTGGTAATTTGTGATGAAGGAGGTGAGATTAAATTGATTTAGTTATCGAAAGGTTCTTGTGAAGATTTAAATTAAGTGAAGTCCTTGATCGATTGAGAATCGAATTAAAAATCGGTTGAGTAGTTTGAGTTAGAGGGCATTGAGATTTTAGGGAATTATAGAATTAATCCCAAATTAAAGTGTGGGAGTTTTATAACAATTTGTGAATAACGGATGCTTATTCCGAGGGAAATGAGTTGTTTTTGACAGTATTTCCTTATTATGGTTAATTATATCCATGCAATTGTGACAGGACGTACTGAGCCCTCGAGCGAGGAGGACACAGGCAGGCAGCAGGGTTAGCTGCGGGATTCACTTGTGAGTGGACCTTTATTTTTATTTAAATAATGCATGCAGCATGGTATTAAGTTTTGAAATGTGATTTTATGGAAAGAAAAGGATTAAAAAGGAAACAGTTGACAAGGAGGCCAGTTTGGCGCATGCGTATCTTACCTAGTTGGCAGACCCTTCTAGGTAATAGTCTGGTTGGCAGTCCCTTCCAGATGACTTGAGGTAGTTAGTCAGCAGTCCCGTCTACTACATGTGGCTAGTTGGCAGTCCCAACTAATCACCGCCTCCTACTCCCGTTGGCAGTCCCTTCCGATGCGTCATCGGGTGGCAGTCCCTCCCCGATGGCATGAGATGCCTAGGAAGCAGTCCTTCCTAGCCATCAAATGAGTTTCATGGAAAAAGGATTGAGTTGGAACTTCATAGGGTTCAGCTGCATGATGGTTTTGTTAAAAAGAGAAATGGGGAAGCATACCATAAATTGTTTTGATTCTAGTTTCGGTTTTGTCCACTCACTCTAATGGATTTTATATGTTTTCCCCTGGGCCCTTCGTTTTCAAATGCCCAGATTTTAGATTAGCAGAGATTGCGTCCAGGCTCAAGGACTTTGGAAATCAGCGCTTCTGTTTTTGTCCGTAGGTTATTACTTAACCTACCTTGTATGATATCGGCTTAGTTTAGTATTGCTCTGATAAACCTTTTCTTTTAAGTTTGATGAATGTTGTTGTTTGGTTTGTTGTTGCTTACGGAGGATTATGTGGGGATTTGAACTTTCCGGATGTAATATATGTGCTTGGATTGTAAATTCGATATAGTAGGTTGAGTAGAAGTTATAGTTGAAATCATGTCCAGGTTTGTGAAATTATGGGTAGCCCATTTTTAGGGGAGGTTCTGCCGAATTTTCGGTAGGATTTCACTTAAAGTGGGCCCCGCAGGCTCGTATCCAGGTAAGTGGGGCGATTCCTGGGTCAGGTCCTGTCAGTATTAGTAGTCATTCCTGTCTGGGTGACTACGTATATATATATATATATATATATATATATTTACGTGGAATATATATATATTGGATGATATGGCATTGAGTGAAATATTGATTTGATTGATTGATTTATCATTCCGAGCATTTCTCTTGAAGATGTAAATTATCATATATTGTTGAGTTGATGTTGATAAAGAGTAATTGAGTAAAGTGTGATCCTTTCATTTATTGTCCATGAGAGACTTGAATCATTATTGATTGTGGTGTCAATTTGTATGACTTGATTGATTCATGATTTGGGGAATTTATTAAGCATGTGGGATTTGATTTTGATGATGGCTTGGAGATGAGAACATATTATTTGGAATTGGTTTGCTATTTGTTGAGGTTGTGGGAGATGAGGAAACAATATTATGTGACGATCTGTGTGAGCACATGTGCGGTGATCTGTGTGAATACCTGTGTGGTGACTAGTGTGAGGGTATGGGATTGGACGCCATAATCCTAGGTGGATGATGGGCTACGATTGAGTAAGTGAGTCGGACGCCATAATCCTGGGTGGATGACGGGCTACGATTGAGGTGTTTATATTGGATGCCATAACCCTGGGTGGTGACGGGCTACAATTGAAATGTGTTATTTTGTAAGATTGTGTATGCGGAGTTGAAGGGTGAATTCTTGATTTTCGCGTGAGTTGGTTGATTTATTTTTATATATTTCTTTTTCATTTCTATCGTGTGATTTCTTTATCTACTTTCTTTTTCATTTCATTGGTTTGATTTTAATGTAATCTCCTGAACTAAACTATATGCAGGGATTACTATGATTTCTTTTGTTTGTTTAATGTGATCTCCTAAACTAAGTTTCTATGCAGGGATTACTGATTTTGTTTAATTCTTATTGTGTCTACGGTTGTGGGTTGTGATCCGTAGCAATTGTGAAATGAGTTGAGATGTCATGATGTTGGCAAACACTTTATGTTGAGGGGAATGAGTGTGTTTTTGTGGTTGTTCTGTTGAGGCAAATGATTGGTGATCTGATAGATTGTGGGGACGCAGAGTGTTTAACATATTTGGAGTTAATTGTGTAATTGGAGTTTGTGGGAAAAGAGATAAAATGATTTGAGAGATAGAGCATGTGGGTTTTAGTTGGGTTGAAATTATTGAGCATGATATTGATTGATATGAACTCGACGTTTTTGTTGTGATAATTGCATATTGATTTTGTTAGACTGAGATAGTGAAAGCATGTTTTTGTGGAATTAAATGTTATTGTTTTAATTGTCTCACGAATTGAGGAATTATAAGCATGTGTGACGTGAGTCACTTTAATTGAGTTTACTCATACGGGCTTGAAAGCTTACCGGGTTTGTGGTTTGCAATCCCAGTGCACTATTTCTATGGTGTAGGGTTATTGTGCAGGTTAGAATATCGAGTGATCGTTATCGAAGCTGAGGTGGACTTTCCGTCACGTGGGTGTAGAAGGGCGCTTATACTTGTAGTCTTCCGCTGTGTAGTGAGTTGGTGAGTGTGGTTACATGTTGAATTTACATTCAGTTTAATTTGTAAGCTCAGTTGTTTAGTTGCTTAATTTAAATGAAAATTTTTCTATTTGTTTCCTTGTGTGTTTGCGCGTTTCGGATTTGAATTACTATATTCAAAATTCGGGGCTTGACAGACAATAGATATCATATTCTTTCTGTTATGTCAATCTTATTACAACGACAATTTATTATCTATTGAGGTTATTAAGACGACAAATATTTGTGGTCTGAATACAGTGGCGGAGCCAGGATTTGAGTTGAAGTGGGGCACTTACAAAATATAATAATGCTTATATTTGTTAGCAAGAACAATGTATTATAGAAATGCTATGTTTGCAACAAAAATATAAATTTAGTTCAGTTCTCAACATGAATTAAAACAAAATTTTAGGGTCTGCAAAGCATAGAGGGCAAGTTGTAGCCTAAATAAAGAATCCCCATGCACTTAATTTGCAGAGCCCTGCAATTAGGTGACATCAATTGCTCATTCTCATGTACCAACGATATTGTTCTTAGCTAGCTTTGCTGTTCCTAATACTTCATAAAAAATAAAAAATAAATCAGCTAATAACTATATTAAAGTTTGGGTTATTATCACAAATGGTACATGAACTATACCTCAATCTTATCGATGGTACCTGAACTTCAATTTTGATCACAACTAGTACCCAAACTTTTCGATTTCATTTTAAATGGTACCTAGAGCCACCTCCGGTCACTATTCCGACTAAAAACGGCATGGGAGGCGATCATAGTGATGATTTTTGATGATTTCGAGGGTTGCGATCATATATAGTGAAGATTTTTTGGTAATAGACTTGCCTTGAACTTTTTTTTTATTTTTTGTTTTTTGTTTTCTTAGATTTGGTTTTTTTGGCCGGAATAGTGACCGAAGGTGGCCTTAGGTACCATTTAAAATGAAATCGAAAAGTTCAGGTACTGGTTGTGATCAAAATTGAAGTTCAGGTACCATTGATAAAATAGAGGATAAGTTCGGGTACCATTTGTGATAATAACCCTTAAAGTTTTTAGAAAATAATTCAAAAGTAGAATAAAAGTTGTGTTAATATCCAAAAGATAAAATATAATATGTAAAACACAAATATTCAGATCAAGAGAAAAAAAAAAAAAAAAAACCCACCACAGCAACTAGTAGCAATCGAACCGAGCACCTAAATATTCGTCACTAAGCCAGCATCCACTACACCAAAATAGCTACATGTTAATTAATCAAACCAATAGATATATACATACATACATACATACATAACACGTAAACATATACTTTAGAATAAAAATAAATAAAAACTCTAGTGGGTCACGGGACCCACTAGGCCCCAGTGTGGCTCCGCCCTGTCTAAATATAAAAAGACCACTAATAGTACGTGTTTTATATTGTCTGTGATCAAGTCCAATCACACCTATTTGTTGTTGTTATACACTTTAGGTCTTTAGCCAATACTTTCATCTAACTTATGTTGTTATTTTGCCTTTTAGACTACAATTTTCTGTTATCCTAATGTCAAAAAGACAATAGACTTCTAATTGATTTTTGTGTTATTTGTGTGCAGCTGCAACCACACGTTTTGGTGTGCTTTTGTTGTACCTTGCAATTTGAGACAACACATTTTAGTAGTCCCCTGTTACAATTGATATGCATGCATTTTCGAAATTAAAATTGGCTATTCCTGAAACTATAAAATCCACATCCAAAATCATTCATTTCAAATTTCATTAATCCACCATTGTCTCATGTACACAAACCTAATCATCAACATCATTTCTAAATGGCCCATATCTACTAATCTAGGCAGCCAGCAAAATATATGCATACAGTACTGCAAGCTAATAAACCAGAAGCACTACACAATCTGAGCAACCAACTAAACAACATAGCAAAATAGCTAGCAGTACTGCAATCAAAATCTGGCCTATATATCAATTATGCATGTCCAAAAGCTGATGCTACATATCTCCAACTACTAGTTAACCTACACACTAGTTATCTTTGAACTTAAGAACATACTTTGCCCAGTTTGCCCAGACAACATCAGCATTCTCCATTGTGTAATAATGATTTGCTTTTCTTTCCCACTGCAGTGACAACAAGGACAGATGCTTAGTTATAGATCAGAGTGGATTAATCTAATAAATCATTATTACAATGGATTAGTTGCAGATTACCTTAGCACTCCACTCTTGGTTTTTGTCCTCCACTATATCCCTCATGTAATGCATAATCTAATATCCACAAGTCTTATCACCCATCTGCTCTGGAATGCCCTGAAACAAGGCAATATTTTTGAGACAAAAAGGAAACTAACTTGTCTCTACTATAATGCTTCACTATGGCATTCAGCAAAAAGAAAATCGATTATAAGAGTAAAGAAATGGGACATCCTATTTTAATAGCAGTATCGACATGACCGATTTCTTTTTTTGACACAAAATTGGGATATGGTCAATTATCAATGAATCATCCTAGTAACCTAAACTGTGAGCAACTAGTACAGCAAAAAATGCTATCTGGCAACCAAAACTAGAAAAATAACACATACAATTACAGAAGCAAACTAATATTACATTTGAGAGTCAACAATATTACCTGTGGAGCACATTACGATCATGAAGATATTTCAAGCCACTCAAAATCTACCTTGTGAACACAGAGACTTGAGAATCCCTCAAGAGATACTTTGAATAGAGACTTTCAAGTGATCCTTTTGTTACAAGCTCAAGTACGATTTAGAGCTTAGTATCATCCTATAACAATATTTTGAACCATAAAAAGATCTTAGCAGACCAGCAAATAAAAGCCTACAGAAGCAGGCTCAAATTAAAGACTACTTGGCAATGAAAGGACACTTGAAAATTTAATTCAACTAGATAGTGCATGACAATAATAGATTCATGCACACATGGTATATAAGTGATTACAGGCTTCAACTAATGATTTCATAAGTACAGAGAAGAAAAGAATAGCAGTCCTTACATCCACAAAGGCAAAGTTGATCGGCATATATACTATGAGATGTACAAAATATAGGATCCCAGAAGAATATATGTATCAAAATTTAACAACTGTAACTAAGTTAAACTATTCCATTGCAGCAAAAACAATAAAACTTTAAAATTTAAAAATTAAAAGAATTAACCACCAAAGCCTTCACTCTTGCATTACCATGAGCAATATTGACATGGAACTCACAATTAGTGTACAAACCAAAAGAGTTCATTCAATAACTTTAATAGACCTTCAATATTGAGATCGACCTTAGAAAATATAGACACTCCAATAAGCAAAACTGTGATTTCTATGATTTCTATAGAGCTCTCAGAACAAGCCCCTCTTCCTTACTGAACAAAAAATCTATTTCTTAAAGAGTAATAGAAACTGATGCAGCAGTTATCAAGTAGCTTGGAAAGAATTCATCTAAAAACTCTACATGACAGGAAAACAGTTGCTGGTTGGTCCTAACTCTTAAGATATATATATATATATATATATAGAAGGAAAAATAAAACACATACAAATACCTATGTACAAAGTAATAACCACAGTCAACAAGAATGGATTGTAAATACTAAATGCAAAATGGTGCCGGGTCCCAAAATGATATAAGAGAGTCTAGAAAATGCAGAGTCATTACAAAAGTTGTACTTCTTACTAAGATAATTTAACAGGAACATAGAAGAGATGCAAATCAAGGAAGCAAGGAGCATACCTTGTCTGTACCAAGATATTGAACAATGTTGTCATGTTCAAACGCTTTTATAGTTTCTTTGATAATATATATATATATATATATATATATATATATATATATATATATATGGTTGTCACATGCAACAATTGGCATTTGGGCAAAAATTCAATCATTCTAAGATCAGGACTGGCTCCAATACCCCAGAAAGAAAAAAAGAAAACATATCAGGGTAGGGTTGGTCACAGCAGAAGTAGGGTGAATGCAAGGGGTGGGAATAGAGAGTGGGACAGCTTCACACCCCTGACAACGATCTACCTCATGCCACATCCCATAATGAGGAATCAGGAGCAATCATGTTTGACCTTAGAGTTCAGGAGATGCCTAGTTAGTTTATATATATATATATATATATATATATATATATATTACTATTTGTTATTTTCCACTTCCGCTCGGTTTCTAGTATCAAAGCTGTAAGAGTTGATTAAATTATTTAAAACCTCTCAAACCCCAGGTGGCGGATTACGTCCTAAGCGAGGTATTTGAGTTGATATCTCATATTCTACTTTTATGCTAAGTGATTATCTGTCTGGTTCTCTTTCCTAAGTTTGTAAGCACCTATTTTACCTCTCCTTTTTACCTTTAGTCTTTTACTTTCTCCAACCAAACAATAAGTCCAGGTCCAAACAATGAGTCCTGGGTGAGGCATGAGCAGATGCGGCACGAGCGGAAAAGAGAAATGCCTAGTCTAAGGTAGAAATTTAAGGTTTAATAGTCTTCCAATCTTAGTATTCAGTCCCAGCCTTTCTAATCACTTCTCATCATGAGTAGGCTATTTAGATCCAACTCAGTCACCTCCAGTTCATCCAGGTCTTCCCTAAACAGGATCCCTGACATAGTTAATGAAGAACAAATTGAATATCAGTCAAATGGTAATATTGACATGAATGATTGGAACATACCTAGAGTCCCTAGTAATGAAATTTATAACAAAAAAATGGTCCCTTTCTTCATTTAAAAGTGAACATCATATTAAAACAGTAGAACAAGTTTATGCTCTTAGTAAACAGCATGAAACATGTCAATTATTTAGTCCTGAGTCAATTAAAAAACATAAAAAAGATGGTCACAACTTTTTACATATAGGTTTAGTCCAAATCGGTGTTAAACCATTAACCCGAAAAGGTCTAAATGCCTCTATACTTTTATGCCTTAGAGATGCAAGATTCACTGACTTCAATGACAGTACCCTAGGAATAATTGAGTCAAGCTTATTCAATGGTCCAATTCGTTTTGATTGTTACCCAGATTTTACAATTTGTCTTAGTGATCCTCACATATTAAAATCCTTAATCTTAAATATCAAAACTTCAGGTTACAATGTCCTCGAAGGAACCCAACCATTAGCTTTAATTTAAAGAGTCCACTATAAAGTCACTGGTACAAATATTAATTTTCAAGCCATAAGTAAGAGCCCTAAGGATCAAACTCTTTTAATCCAAAGTAGTCAAGAAAATGCTAATATTAGAGTTCCACACACAATCAGATGGTCAGATGTCTATCTACCCTTTGAATGTTCTCTCACTAGTGAAAATCAACCCATCAACATACAACATAATTTATCTGATCTAAATTGTATTCAACAATATAATGATGGCACAGTAAGAATTAATTTTCATAATCCTAGACTAAGTCAAAATCTTAGGATTCATGAATTAGGACAATCTTCAAGACATTCTTTCACAGCTTCTAGGGATTCTTTTGCAGGATCCACTTCTGCTGAAACTATGTCAAGACAAGACTGTGACTTAGATAAAGAAATTAAAAATATTAGGATAAGAGAATTAGAGGAAGAATTACAAAAACTAAAAATTAAAAATATTCAAACCACTTCCCAAGTCAGTTACCCTAGTTACGAAGAAACTGTAGAAACTCAACCAGTTTTAGAAGAAGAAGAACAAACATCTCCCACGGCCACTGATTTTGAAGTCGTTCCTCTCATAAATCCTCAATTAAGTACACTCAGTCGACCATTTACAATTAATTATTCAAGATTAGATAAAGACCTTGAATCTGAGAAAAATATTCATCGGAGAAACCTTTATAGACAACAATATCCCTTAATTGCACAACGAAAACAATTGTTTAAAAATTGGCAAGGCTTTATGCTTGAAACGCAATCTGAAATATTTTTCCTAGATTTCATTGACCAACAAAACCACAAAAATATTCAAACACTCACAAAAGCAAAATGGAAAGCACCCAACAACTCCATTGTCTCTTCCAGTCATCCCCCTGTTGAAACTATAGTCATTGATCACCTACAAACACCCATAACCGCATCAACGTTCAAAGTTGTTGGAGATAATCCAGAAATTAAGAAAACTACAAACCAAAGCTTAGTCACTATAGGAACCCAACTAGATAAAATAGAAACAAAAGTAGATAACATTTTTTCAAAAGTAAGCATTCTACCCCAACCACGATCAGAAACACCTTTAATCCACTTTAGTGAAATAAATAAACCTAATCTCAAGCCCATCTCCACTGCATAAAAAATTGAACAAATGCTCAAAGAACTCAAAGCTAAACCCAGTAGAATTGCAGTCATCCATACCCACGAATCCTCCTCAGACTCCTCCTCTGATAATGATTCTGACACCATTTCTAAGATAAATCAAATATTTCAAGACCTCCAATTACACAGGATAGTTCACCCAAAGAAACGGCATTTCAAAAATTGGACAGAACGCCCTTTACCATTAGATATTCAACCCACTAATTATCCCAGTAATCAATTTTCAGTATTTTCTGATAAAACTTACGAATGGAATATTGATAATTTATCAGAACAAGAAATATTAAACAAATTATATCACATGTCCATGGCAGCCAATAGTTATGTCACTAATCATAATTTCAGCCTGCCTGAAATTATTGATATCCTTTCCTCCGGATTCACAGGAATGCTTCATTCCTAGTGGGAAAAACATCTCACTCCCAATTCTAGAGCAGCCATTAAACAAGCAGTTAAACATGACGAAGATGGAATCCCAATTTTCGATGAAAACATTGGAATGGGAATTTCTGATGCTGTCAACACCTTATTTTATACAATCATTCAACATTTCATAGGTACACCTAGTCACATTACTTCTAGAATCCATGATCAATTTAGTAATCTTAAATGTCCCACTTTAAGTGATTTTAAATGGTATAAAGATGTTTTTATCTCTCGAGTTATGCTTAGAGATGATAGTAACCAACCCTTCTGGAAAGAAAAATTTATAAATGGTTTGCCCAAACTATTTGCCCACAAAATTAGACAAGTCTTAAGTAATGAAACAGGACACATTAATTATGATACTCTTACATATGGAAATATTATTACAATTATTCAAAAAGAAGGAATAAAAATGGGGGCAGTGACCACTTACCCAATTTTAACCTAAAAATTGCTCACTTGCTCCACTAAGAGTTTTTTGACCCCATTTACCCAATTTAAATGCAAGTGACATTTTTACCCCCAATCAAATTATTAAACTACAAAATTCTCTCTCTCCTCCTATCAGACTCTCTCTCAGTCTCTCTCTCTCTCTCTCTCTCTCTCTCTCTCACCTCCTCCTCCTCATTGGAGCGTCGGAGCACAAGAATCCGATCCAGGGCGGTGAAGACTTCGCTGCAGAAGTCGTCGCCCGGCGAGTCGATGACGGTGACGAAACCTTTCCGGCGGATTTTGGGCCAACTCGGATCTGTTTCTCGATCCGAATCTTGGCCTGGTCTTCCTTGGGAACCTGACGGCAAGAAGACGTAAGGTGGTTGAGGTTGAGGTCGGCGGTGGTGTGGTGGAGGAAGAAGCCGTGGGAGACGAGCTCGTCGGCCCAAAGCTTCAAGATCTGCCGGTCTGATATCGAGTTTCTTCGTCCCCAGTCATTCTGATCTGGTGGCCAGAGCAATTTCTGGGTGCCCAGATCATTTTTTTTTATAGTGTGAACTCCAAGAATGGTGAAGGAAAAAAAAATTAACGTGTACAATTGAACATATAAATTGATCAATTGTGTTTTTAGTGTATTCATTTTGGTTCACTTGAGGGCAATAATATGATTATTAGGAGGCAATAATATGCGTATTGGGGGGCAATAATATGATTACTGGGGGGCAATAATATGATCAATTGTGTCTGTAGTGTATTCATTTTGGTTTTGGGAGTTTATATAATTCACTGGAATGAAATAATATGATTATTAGGAGGCAATAATATGCGTATTGGGGGGGGGGGGCAATAATATGATTACTGGGGGCAATAATATGATCAATTGTGTCTGTAGTGTATTCATTTTGGTTTTGGGAGTTTATACAATTCACTGAACGGATATAATATGATTATTGGAGGCAAAAATATGATTTTTGGGAGGCAATAATATGAGTATTGGGGGGCAATAATAACATTACTGGGGGGCAATAAATTCAGACACTGAAATCCCGACACCAGTCCGGTAGCCGGATTCCGGTCACCGGTCGCCGGATTCCGGTCACTGGAGTCGGCGGCCGGCCACTGGTCACCGAAATCCGATAAGGTGGAGGATGACTTCTCCCTCTAAGTGAGAAAGAAGGAGAGGGCAAAAAAGTCCCAAAAATAAATAAAAGGAATAAAAAAAGAATTAATTGGGTAAAGGGGAAATAATCCCTTAGAGTGTTTTGGGTAAATGGGGTTAAAAAACTGTTAGTGGAGCAAGTGGGCAAATTTTAAGCTAAAATTGGGTAAATGAGCATTTCCCTCTGACGCCCTCTGTATTTCATTTGACAGGTAGCGGTAACTCTGAGTATTACAGATAGCGGTCCGCCCATAGGACCAGCGTTAACAAAGGTTTAGCTACCGCTGAACTTTTAAGCATTAACAATCGATAATCCAGAATTAAAATCAGAATACCTCAAAAAGCTAAAGAAATTAATCACACAAGAAAATGTTATTAATATCCCTCATGAAAAAATTTGTCTTACTTCAACCTTTGATAAATTCAAAACTAGTAAAAAAGAAATCACAATCCAAGATTTACAGCACGAAATAAAGACAATTAAAAACCAAATACAATTATTACAAAAAACAAATTTAGAAATTAGTCATGAGAACAAAGACATCAAACATGAATTAAATATTCTTAAAATAGAACTGCAATTCCTTAAAATACAGCCTCCTAATGACAATCTTGTTCACCTAGAACCACCTACAGACCATAATGCAGAAACATCAGAACAAAATATCATTAGTATTATTCGGTAAATCTAACTTAAAAAATGGTATACTACGGTCCAACTTAAAATCAATGACTTTTAGTTAGTAATGACAGCACTCATTGATTCCAGTGTTGATCTCAACTGTATCCAAGAAGGCCTGAAACCTTCCACATACTTTGAAAAAACAAAAGAATCATTAAGGTCAGCTAATGGAACCAAAATGGATATGAAGTATGAAATCCCTAAAGCACATGTCTATCAAAATAATGTATGTTTCAAAACACCATTAGTCCTCATCAAGAACTTAACCGACAAAGTAATTTTAGGACTTCCTTTCATTACCTTAATATACTCTTTTACCACAGAATATGATGGGATTATCACCTATCCATTTGGTGAACCAGTCAAATTTACCTTCTTATCTAATCCTGAAATACATACACTAAAGGCTTTCCAAGAAAATTCTATTTCAAAAACACTGAACTGTATTCAGGCAAAATATAAACAAATAACCTTCCTTAAAGAAGAACTCAATTTCAAATGAATCGATACTCAACTACAAGAACCTTTCCTTCAACAAAAAATTAAAACATTCAAAGAAAAAATCATTCACGAATTATGTTCGGATATTCCTACTGCCTTTTGGCATAGAAAAAAACATAATGTCACTCTCCCTTATATTAAGGAGTTCAATGAGAAAAATATTCCTACCAAGGCTCGCCCAATCCAAATGAATCAAGAAGTCATGGAATTCTGCAAAACAAAAATCAAAGATTTACTCCATAAAGGAATCATCAGACAAAGTAAATCTCCTTGGTCGTGTCCTACCTTCTATGTGCAGAAAAATGCTGAATTAGAAAGAGGAACTCCACGCTTAGTCATCAATTATAAACCTCTCAATACAGTGTTAGAATGGTTACGGTATCCTATCCCCAACAAAAGAGATCTCATTAACAGATTAAATAAATATGTCATTTTCTCTAAATTTGATATGAAATCCGGTTTCTGGCAAATACAAATTAGTGAAAAAGATAAATACAAAACTGCTTTTGTCACACCCTTTGGACATTATGAATGGAATGTCATGCCATTCGGTCTTAAAAATACCCCCAGTGAATTTCAAAATATTATGAATGACATCTTTAATCTATATAGTCATTTCTCCATAGTCTACATTAATTGATGATGTCCTTATTTTTTCACAATCTATTGATCAACACTGGAAACATTTACATCAATTCTTCACCATTATAAAAAACAATGGTCTAGTAGTCTCAGCTTCAAAAATTAAACTCTTTCAAACTAATATTAGATTTTTAGGCTTCAATATCCATCATATCCAAATTAGTCCAATAGATCGAGTCATCCAGTTTGCTGACAAATTTCCTGATGTCATCCTAGACAAAAATCAGTTACAAAGATTCTTAGGATCATTAAATTATGTGGCATTTTTACCAAAATCTAAGGAAAATATGCAAACCCTTATTAGATTACAAACCAACCCCCCACCTTGGTCATCAGTTCATACTTCTTTAGTCAAAGAAATTAAAAGTTATGTCAAAACCCTTCCATGCCTAGGCATTCCCCTAGCCGATTCCTTCAAAATTGTAGAAACTGATGCTTCTGAAGTTGGCTATGGTGGTGTCTTAAAACAACAAATCTCTCCCACTCATCCTGAGCAAATAGTTAGATACTACTCTGGAGTCTGGAACCAATCACAAAGCAATTACAGTACTATCAAAAAAGAAATTTTATCTATTGTTTTATGTATTAGTAAATTTCAAGATGATTTATTAAATCAAAAAAATTTAGTCAGAGTTGATTGCAAAAGTGCAAAAGATGTTTTACAAATAGATGTTCAAAATATTGCTAGTAAACAAATCTTTGCCAGATGGCAAGCGATTTTTAAGTATTTTTGATTTTGACATTGCATTTATTAAAGGTAGCGACAACCACATACCAAACTTTCTAACCCGAGAATTTCTACAGGGTTCCAAACATGAAGACCCGATCATCCACCGGGAGAAATCCCTCAAATCCAGTAAACGAAGACCCTTTTGATATTTGCCCAACTGCTCCCAAAAATACAGTCAAACTGGTCATCAACACCAGTCAAACAAAAGTCATCTTCTAGTTTAGTCCCATATGCTGGACATCCACCCCTACCATTACCACCCAATAATAGATTCAATACGATTGGTAGCACCCTTGGTACTAATCGTCCTAATTATCAGTCAGCCCTAGTCAACCAATATGACCCATTCAAATCTGATTCCCAAACAAATTACAAAAAAACATCTCCTTACTTTCAACGAATTGTTCACCATCTTTTTTATGTTGAACCAACCATGAGTCATCTAAAAAATCCAATATCTTTAGTCAAAGCTTATTACCCTCCTGGTTTTCACTTTCTACCTAGTCACCCTACCAAGTCATTAAAATTTTATAGAGATATTCTTTTTGAAACAAAGTCAATCACCATTAAACCTATTCCTAACACAAAAGACCCAACCAAAATCTTATACCATTCTCTCCATATAGTTCGCATCATTTCTCTTTCTCAATGGGGTGATCCTCCTTTCACCTACCATAAATGCGGAGATCTCTCATTCAATTACTATGATTATGAAGAAGCAAACTGATGATTCCAGTCATTCATGGTTCTTAAATTTCGACTTCAAATTCAACAGACAATTTCCAATGTGGTTCCTCAGATGGTGGAGGGCTCATGGTTGCCCCTTCGATATCCTTCCACAAGAAGTAAAAAATGCAGTCACTTGTTTCTCGACTGTCATGAACTTCACAAATTATGACTTGAATTTTCCAGTCGCATTACATTTTATGGCCAAATACAAGCTCCCCTGGATCTTCAAATGGCATTATGAAGCCAAAGAACATATTCTCCAGACACTTCCTGGTCAAATGGTGGGATAAATTCAAAACTGAAAGAATTATCTCCCAATTTAATGAAGAATTTCCAATCACTCCATCACAACCTACTCAGTTAAGAGCTCCAGTCACTCCAATGCCACCCCAAACGGCATCCACTTCCCAGTCACACCCTAAATCCCTCAAGTCACATTCCTCTTCCAAGTCCAAGGGGAAAGCAAAGTCAACAAAATCAGATACATCCTCCAAGTTAGAAGAATTGAAAGAGTTAGCAAAAAAGCTCTTAGCACAAGCCGCTAACTTCAGTAATGATGAAGATGAATCTGACGAAGATGAAGAAATTTCTTCCCGTTCCTCATCCTCATCTCGCAGTCATCCAGGCACTCCAGGTAAACCAGTCAAATGGGCTGATTTTCAAGACAGCTAAGATCCATATGAAGATTTTGAGTAAAACAGTCAAGACCCACTACCTAGACAAGTCCACTATTTATGAATAGTAAAAGAACTTTTTACTGTTCATTCACATGGCAAAAGGAAAAACATAGCTAATCGTGCTGCTTCCTGTTTTTGCCTTTATCAAGCAAAAGCAAATTCCCTCAAGTAAAAGTAGATTCCTTGCCCGTAATTTCCGGGCTTCAAGACCTATATAAGGAGCATCCCTCCTTCAGTTAAGATAGGTTCCATTTTTCATTTTCCCCTCTAGTTTTTAATTTAGGAGCTCATGTGTTGAGCATCCCTTTTCTTCCTTCATTGTAAACAGTCTCAAAACCTTCATGCATACTTGGTTTTGAATTAGTAAGTTTTTATGTTTTATAATTCAGTTTTGTAACTTGAATTTTAGTTAAAAGTCAATTTTATTATCAGTAATTATCAGTTATTTTCTTATGATCTATTACTATCTGTTATTTTCCACTTCTGCTCGGTTTCTGGTATCAAAGCCGTAAGAGTTGATTAAATTATATATATATATATATATATATATATATATATAAACTGAGAATAAGAGATAGCGAAAAAGTTGATACTTGCTTAAGTTGTAAAAAACTCTGCTTTCCCTGGATTCCTTGATCGATTAATGAAACCTCCTTTACAACAAAAAAGAATCCATCACTGCAATAGAATAAATGGAGAGTGAGAGAAATAGAGAGTGAAAACATACAAGAAAAACATTGTTTAATCCATTCCCATACTCGTTTTATCCCTAGTTTTCTTTTAACTTTACATATTTTGGCTAAGAAATCTTAAAACTTTGAGCCAATGGGAGCCAAAGGATCAAGGAAAATCAAAAATCACTTAATTTTAACAGATAAAGAACTTACAAAACCTTCTAATTAAGAGCACAGCAAAAACAAATTTAGGCAAGATGGTTTGAAGCAGGAACTAGGTATATAAATCAGTTATGAGGGGCCAGCAATAAAACAAAAACAGTGAAAACTAAGTAGAAAACATTTTTGGACCAAATTTTTTTTTTTTTTTTAAAAAGTAGAAAACCTTTGATGCTAAACACCAATATCAATTACCAAATAGTTCATTCATCAAAAGAGTTGTCAAAACATCAGTCCTTTGTTTGACAAACAACAATTATCACATGGAAAATATAAGAGGTACTTAAACAAACTCTGGAAACTACAAGAACTCAATAAAATCGTAGTTGAACACTTGTATTACAAAAGAAAGACCCTATCCACTGCAATCGGCCGCTAATAGGAAACTCTCAATAGTTTCTCAAAATCCCCATCATTTGATATAATTTATTTCTTAATTTTCAGATAAGTATTCTAAAAGCTGGACTTAGTAAAATTCCTAAGGTAGTGGGATTGGCAAATACTTTATGTGCAGAGTAACAAATTCGATAAATATAAATAGGCCTACGGAATTCGTATGATCATACAACACTAGTAATTGTTGGTTAAATCTTCCGACAAGGTATGACTGAGTAACAGCTATGAGAAAAAGGTATGATCAGAAATGAAATCCTATAGCCGTGTATGGCTATTCCAGATGTCAAAAACTGCTATTCACGACGCCCTATGTTTCTATTCATTAGCACAGAACTTCTCAACAGATTCCTAGTCTCCTGCCACACTATAGGGTTCGAAGTTCCTTTTGTTGAATTCAAAGCAACATAAAGCATGCAAATCAGGATATATAGCCACATCTTCAAAGTAGGAAATACTGGAGTAAAATGTTCAACATTCAAAGTCTTCTTCTGACTGAGGTTAGTTCAAACTAATTTGAGTAAAATCCTAATCATCACCAACACAGGGACAACAATTAAAACACAACATGTGAGCAACTTTTTCAAAGTTCAATAGCAAGAAGAAACCCATATGTGAGCAGCTAAAGACTTATATACTCAGCAAAGACACTTTCTCCATATGAATACAGCAAGTAGTCACTTACTCAGTAAAGCCTTCATAGAAAGTTCCATAGGAACCACTCCCCAAAAGCTGACCCCTTTGCCACTAAGACGAAACACTACGTCTGAACTTCCCATTCGGAGAAACACACTATGAATTGGCTGCACCCTCACAGTAATACCAACACCATAATCATCACTATCATTATTGGACGGAGATGAGCTGCAAGACACAGACTCAGCCAAGTCATTGCCCTTCGCAAACCTCACTTCATCTCCCGCTTCACTCCCACCACCATTTGCTTCACTCACAAGATCCTCTTCCTCCGAAGAGCTGACAATTCATTATACATCGAAATAAGGTGAAACTTTCTAGATCATTTGTTAACTAGTAGAACAGAAATATATCAAAATTTCACGACATTTGGAGATCAGTAAGTAGGGCAATACAAAGCTCAAAGTTAACAGATCAACAGCTTTCTCATAAAATTCAGCAAAGTTGTTTTAACCACAATATGAAGTTTTGATTTTAAAGTTGGTTTGTTTTAAGAGTAAACAAGAGAGACACAACAAAAAGAAATAGCTTACAAACCAAAAGAATAGCTACAAGATTGGAGAGTAAACAAGGGAATACAAAGAGGGTGCATGAAGCATTACAACCCTATTTGGCTTTTCATATCCCAGGTAGTAACTAAACTAAACCATCTACAATCTGGTTAGATGTTTGGGGTGTGACTCTCTGCTTGTTAAATTGCATTTAAAAATCGCAGAGGAAAACGTTCCAACACAATCACACCAATTACATACCAAATCAGAATCAAAGCTAGAGAAAAGTTTGCTTTCCCTACCTCAAGCCCTTAGCTTTTAGCAGCTAATACAGCCAATAACTGCTCCAGCAAATCAAATTCCAATTGCTAATACCCATTTTGTATTTCACAAATCCAGCCACCTATACCAAATTTACAACAAGTCACACCCAAACTCCTGGAAAGACTGAAACAGAACGAACTTACTTGAAAAGATAGGAAATTTGAACTTACTGGAGATAGCTGCATATAAAGAAGGATTTCAGTGTTCTCCACCAACCACTTAGCTCCATCCTTCATAAATCCCACATAGCTGCTGTCAAACTCCTTTTTGAACATTAGCCGTCTAAAATTGCAATAAGCTTGTTAATATAAATTTTCTTGCATCGAACTATATGTAAATATTCAGCAACATTTACATGCTTATATATCAACATGATCTAGTAGAAGAACAGCAATGCAATTATTGATAAAACCATGATTTTTCAATACAAATCAGTTTTAATTGAAAAAATGAAAGAGTTCTTGTCAAACAACATGGAAATCAAAAGATTCAAAACGCCAACACATAAATCCATTTCAATCGAAGGAAAACCACAGCACTAAATCGAAGACAAACCCCGAGGACAAAACCTCAATACAGTTATATCCATTTCAATCACCCCATCCCCAAATAGAAGAAAAACCTAATCGAAATCAAACCCTAAAATTGAAATTTTGGGTGATAAGCAAACCCAAAATTTGCAGGTAAACCCTAAAATCGATCAAAGATTGAACCTAGTCGAAACCCTAAACTAAAAAATGATTGAAACCCTAAATTGCTTACCAATAATCCGAATCGAAAACAACTCTACTGGTTGCTGGAAAGCTCCATTAATCCGGACGCGAAAGATGAAGTAGAGATTAAGAAGAAGGAGAGACTAAGAAGAAGAATCTAGAGAGTGAGAAGATGAAGGAGAGAGTGAGAATCGAGATATGAGAGAGCTGAGAGAGCTGATGAGAAGGAGAGAGGCCGATGTTTGAGTTTTTCAGTTTCGCGGGTTCTAGGTCGAGCTGAGAGATCTAGTGATGAGAAGGATAGAAAGCGACTTAATTGCGAGGGATATATGTCAAATCGCACAAGTCAAAATAACTTGGGAAATTTTAGAACAACCCCCACATTTAGACAACATTTAAATGTTGTCTGAATGTTACAACATTTTCCAGTCAACTAGGACATGGCTATTTGAGAGGGAAAAGACTCAATCAACTTTTGGATATCCCTCCAAATTTGAGATAGGAAATCACCACCTTCTACAATTACATAAATGTATTGTCTGAATGCTCACCATTTTTCCAAATTAAACCAGTATGGTTTTAGTGTATATTCAGACGACAAAAAAAAAAAATTTATGTCGCAGACAACATAAAACAATACTTATGTCGTCTGAATGTGTCGTCTGAAGGTCTTTTCGGCATAGTGAGTCAACCATATATATATATATATATATATATATATATATATATATATATATATATATATATATATATTAATCCCTATCTCTTCCTCTCAAGACAGGAGCGTCACAGCACAAAAGGGAAGGGCTTTGCCCTTTCCCATCAGATCCATTCCTTCCCTTTTTCCCACAACAGACCACCACTATTCTTTCTCTTCTCCTATAACCACCGAGACCACAACCTCACACCTAATAAATTTTCATCATCTTCTCCAAGAATTTGGGTTAGGTATAGAGAAAGTATAATTCCTAGCTAGTCATGCTCACTCTCTAGTGTTGTTGTGACTAGTGTTGGTTTCTCTCTCTCTTTTCTCAACTCTATACTCTCTCAATTTATTGTAATTTGATGAATTTTGTTGTGGGTTTGTTGATGGGTTGTGAGTAGTTTCTTTAGGAATTTTGTTGATGGGTTTCTCAACTCTATGCCCTGCTTGTGCTGGTGTCTCTCACATGTAATGTACTAAAATGCAAGGCTCTAGTCTCTTGATTCATTACTTGTGTTAATCGTTCATTGGCAATTGAGAAGAATATTTCTGGAAGAAATATTTAAAGTTTTAAACCACCGAACTTGATTAATTGCTATCTTATACGCTTGTACTTGATCGATAGGGATGTGTAACATATTTTATGAGTGTCATTTTGGCCTATACCATACCACACACTTCTCACATATAAATAGACTACTACTCCGCTCTGGTAGACCACTCTCTAATTCCTAGAAATCTCACCCACCATTTACTTTACTAGCTAGGGAGCTGTTTTCTCTCTATCTTTTCCTGGATCTAGCTTCCGGTAGCTATAGCACTGACATCCATGGCATCTTCAAATAATGACCATGATCAGGTTAAAGCAGCCGGACTCATCGAGAGGTTAAGGGGAAAGATAGTTAAGTTTAGCTTGATGTTAAAAAAAACTAGGGCAAGATGGGGAAATTCTAGTGTAGTGGTGGGTATCTCATACCCACATTTACAAAAATGAGAACAAATTTTGTTGTCAAAGTTGTAATTTGAGTCCTACTTTGTGTAATCTTAGTTCTAATAATGGTAATTACACCTCTTACAATATTTTACAAGTTTTTGAACAAATTCGTTGTCAATGTTGTAATCTTAGTTCTAATAATGGTAATTACACCTCTTACGACATTTTTACAAGCTTTTGAACAAATTTGTTGTCAATGTCGTAATTTTTGTTTAACTATATGTAAATAGTGTAAATGAATATGGTAACTTTTGTTCTCAATGTTGTAATTTTGGTTCAAATAGTTTGAAGACACAAATATCAAACTTTGCAAAGTATTTGACAGGAAGGAAACACACTGGTCGCGAGCATCGACAGGAAGAATCCATCATACTTTGCAAAGAAAAAAACAACACAATTCAAAATCAAAAAACACAATTCAAAATCAGAAAATCCATTTCTGAAAGATCTGAAGAAAATAGTACCAAGAAAATGGACTGTAACCTTGAAGTACCAATAGTACCAAGTTATGCAATGTGTAATAGTGCAGAATACCATCTCACATAAAGTAGATAGACCATCTCGTATCTTTCAAGATGGATTACACAACTCAATTTGCTGAAAAAGAAAACGGAAGCAAAACTTAGAAAGTGAATCATGTCAGATGCATATTACTTTGTTTTCAAAAGCAATGCTCCTCTGAAATTACAATTAATAAGATGGAGGACAAGAGCCACTATGAATGTCAATTGTATGTGAGACCAAATATATAGTACAATTTAAGCAAATTAACATTGCTTATGAAACAAGACATTGCTTAGAACTTGTGTTCTATATCTATACTATTATTAAGAGAAGAGAGCTTGCTCTCCAAAACTGAATTTTTTTACTAATTTAACCTTTATGTATTAAAAAACCATGAAATATAATTAATCAATAGGGATAATATGATAAATTGTAAAATAAAAAAAAATAAAAAAAATAAAAAGCAGAAAATTTGGTTGTTGTACGAGAAGTTTTTCCATTATCTTTAACTTATCTCGACACACATAGTGGGTAGGTCTTACTAGTATACCCTTAATTTATGTAATTAATCTAAGTTTAGACTATAATATAAGCTTATGATATAATTCATTTTAAGACAAGCTTATCTTTTATTTAAATTCAAATCAAGATGCAGTTGAAAGAGCAGTTAAGGTTTGATAAGCAGTTGAAGAATTGTGGTAGTTTCTTTATGGATGAAACTGATTTGCAAGTCTGCTATACATATGTCAGATTGGTCCCTTCTGATGCACGTGTGGTTCTTGTTTTAGTCCCATATACTAAAACATAAGAGAACATAAGGGTGAAATCAGGAGAAGACTATCATGGACAATGGAAGTGCATCGAGTAAGTTTCTGTATTTCATGTTCTTGTGTTCTTGTTTTCTGCAGATTTAGGATTGATACAACGTCTTCAATCCCAATATCAAAATATATGTTCTGTTGAAATGCAGTAATTATATTAACATGATTTGATCTAGTATAGGTTTCAGTTCATGTGTTTTGATTGAGTACACATTTTCTTCTAACAATTGGTATCAGAGCCACCATACTTAGATCAATTACATGTAGAAGGAACTAACTGTATTAAAATTGTGAATTCTGGGAATTTAATTGCTTTAATCCGCATCAAGTGATTCATATAATTTTGGTATATTCATGATCATAGTTGTTGGTATACATACTGCCTAGGCACAAATATCGGAAGCACAAGGCTTGTTAGCTACTTAAAATGATGCCGATAATGCCCAAAGACGATGCCGATACCATACACTTGTGGTATCGGGTAGGCCACAGGTAATCCCACATTGGAAACAAAGGGGAGACAAGCTCATCCCCGCACTATAAATACATGTCTCTCCACTCATTCAAGGTAAGTCACTACTCTTCATTTACTCCTACCTAGAGGTGGCAAACAGGCCGCTAAGCACGAGCACGGCACGGGCTCAGCACGCTTAAAAGAGGCACGGCACGGCCCAAGCTCGTTTGTGGCCCGGCACGACCCGAGCATGTTAGAATAATGGGCCGGGTTGGGCCTAGGAATATTGGCCCGGCCCGGCCAGAGCCCGTAATGGGCCTAGCATGGCCCGAGCATGACATATTGTGGGCCGGCCCGTTACAAACACAAAATTTCATTTTGGTTTTAAAAATATTTAAAAACCACAACGATGAGATTTAAATATTAGACCTCTTTATTTAAAATCTCATAACAATTCCACCAATGCTATTTCTTTATATTGTCAAAATAGTGAAATAAAACATTATATCATTGTTTCGACATAAAGTATTTTTTCTAATCTTATAATAATACAACTATAGAATGAAGGAAAGAATAATATGATATTATATCTTCATTATATTAATAAAGATTAATCTCACAATAATATACTACAAGCAATATATTTTGACTTATTTTTTTTTCTTTCTTTCTTGTAGTGGAATATAAAAAATATTAGAAAACTAATCTTAAAAAACTAAGATTAAGAAAAATATTGTAAAATTTAATTTATTTTAATTTTCTAAATAGCTAAATAAAATAAATTTTTATTTATTCAAATTAAAATTTTCAAATCGTGCTTTATAGTGGGTAGGCACGAGCATGGCCCGTTTATTGGCCTGGCACGAGCACGGCCCGACACGATATGGGCTCGGGCCATGGGCCGGACCGGGCTTAATGTTTAAGTAAATGGACCGGCACGAGCCCGGCACGATAATAAATGGGTCGGCCCAAGCACGGCACGAAGCACGATTAGGCCCTCTTAAAATGGGCCGGGCCGGTCCGTTTGCCACCTTTTACTCCTACCTAATCTATGTTCTTACATGTATCTGACTTAGGCATCAGAGGGTCGAAGACCGGCTAGCCCGATCTTCCGTCTAACCTTTGTTAATGTTTGACAGGTATCGGATCTCAGAGATGGCTGCTCCCATGACAACCCTGTTTCTACCACTGAAACATTTGGCACTAGAAAGAGCCCTCCGATGGTGCCACGAGTTCACCACGGAGCAATTTCATCATCTAGCCAGAAAATTTCTTACTGGGCATCCAATGTTTTCTCTCTTCATACATTTTTATCTGCACATCTCTTTCTTGATCTTCACCTCCCACACATCAAAATCAAGATTCTTTTAGCTTCTGGGTTTCTGTTCAGTGAGCCTAAAGGAGAGAGAAAGTGGATCTGAGATCCTCTCTGTCCTCCATAATTGCTTTCTTGTACCATCATGCTGATCCTCTCTCACCTCCTTCATAGAATCTCAATCCAATGTCAAAGGGCCATGAATTCTGAAAAAATCAAACAAATTTGAGCTCCTGGGTTTCAACTTTACAAAGTGTTTTGAGGTGAGAGAAACTAGATCTACGTTTTCTCTCTCTCTCTTCCACCACTGCTCTACAAGCACCACCGTGCCTCACCTCCATCACTATCGTGTTCGGCGGCCTCCGGCGAGCAGCCGGCTGCTTCCCCGTCGTCCGACAATACCGGATCACACACCGCCACAGCGCACACAAAAATACTCAGGACACCCAGAGTTGTCTCTCTGTTCTTACAAGCACCGCAGCTAAGGATTCATGTACGAGGGAGAATTCGAGGAAAGAGAGTAAAACTGGAGCCCTCCTCGCCGCTGACCTTCGATCCATTAGTCATTCCAGCTTCGAATCCATGTCAGAGATTACTCCGGTTTCGAATAATCCGACGGTTCACCTCCCTGTCATCCTGCAAAGCCTCACACGCCGGTGACATTAATACCCAAAACTATTCTGGGCACCAAAACCCATTCTGGGCATCAAACCCCCCACCCAACACTGTTGGATCTAGCACAGCGCCATCAAAAGTGTTTTCTCCCTCGATTAATCATACTTACAAATCTCGGCAGTTCTGGGTTCGAATGATAGAGATGAGAAAGAAAGAAAGCTCGATTCCTGGTTTCTTTCTTTGGTCGACAAGGCTTCTCTCTGCTCATCTCGGAAACAACTATTCACCTCCTCTCGGTGACCACCACTACAACCGGTTATGGTAGTTGTCTCGGTCTCACCAACTCGGTACCTCAAATTTTCAACTCGGTATCACAAACTTTCAATTCGGTATTGCATCTCAGTGTCGCAACCCAGACTTATCCTTCTCGCTCTCGACAATTCTTCCCGAGTTCCCTTGTCGCTCTACATTCCCCTTTCGGTGCCTAACCCAGAAACACAATATCACACCCATTGTCCTCTCGCCGACACAAGCAAAGCAGTTCTTACTCTTTTGGTGTCGCCGACAAAAAAACCCATTAATGCCGCGACACAGCACCAACTCCAAAAACTGGTAACGCTACTCTCTCAGTCGACGAAGTCTTAGAGACCCAGACCGGCACCTGGCGGCACTAAGACCATACCCAATGGCTTTTCCCGATATCAATTTCACATTTACCTCAGTAGCACCTCCAAAATCATCCTGGCACTTTCTTCTCGGTACCAATCTCCCCATCTTGCCGCCTTCATCGGGGCAACTTCAACATTTCTCGGTATCGCAACTCAGGGGAAGAAGAAACCAGAAAAGAAGAAGAAGAAAGAAAGAAAGAAAGAAAGAAAGAAAGAAGAATAAAGAAAAAAAGAAAAGAAAAGAAAGAAAGAATTTGAGGGTAAATCGGTCATTTTGTCTTCATTAAGTGACTCACGTACAAAATTGGGAAAAATTCACCAACGGTGTCTGGACACTTAGGGACTTTCAGAATGATACCTGAACTTACAAAGTTATCAATGTGATACCTGGACTCATTTTTTCGTATCAATGTGATACCTACGACCAATTTCCGTCACGGAGCCGTTACGGAAATTGGTCATAGGTACGACATTGATACGAAAAAATGAGTTCAGGTATCATATTGATAACTTTGTAAGTTCAGGTATCATTCTGAAAGTCCCTTAAGTGTCCAGACACCGTTGGTGAATTTTTCCCTATTATCTACACATCAGCAGTATATTATCTACATATCAGCGATATCTTCTCTATGTTATCTCCTCTATGCTTCAGCTGTATCTCATCTATGCCTCCACGTTGTACTCTCCAAGCTTCAATGAATACTCCCAATGCTTCAATGACTACTCCCAATCCCTCGCAACACTTTAATGACATACTCCCAATGATTCAATGACATACCCCTAATGCTTTAACGATACACTTACAATTCTTTAACGATACACTTGCAATGCTTCAATGATACACCTGCAATTCTTCAACGACACACTTGCAATTCTTCAACGATACACTTGCAATGCTTCAATGATACACTCAAAATGCTTCGACGATACACTCTCAATGCTTCAATGACATTCCCAATGCTTCAATGATACACTCGCCATGTAATGACATACTCCTAATGTTTCCTAATACCTCAACGATACACTTGCAATGTTGTAATGATAGGCTCCTAATGCTTCAGTGATGCAGTTGCCATGATGTAATGACATACACCCAATGCTCACCAGGCTTCAGCGATATCTTATATGTGCTTTAGCAGTATATTATCCAGGCCTTGGCAATCTCTTCTCTATGCTTCAATAGTATCTCATCTATGCTCCAGCAGTATCTCACCTATGCTTCAGCGGTAACTCCCCTATGTTTCAGCTGTACATTATCTATCTTTTAGCAGTAATTATCTATGCTTTAGCGTCATCTATATATCAGCGATATATCCTTCGTGCTTCACCGATACATTCTCCATGCTTCAGCGGTATCTTATCTAGACCTTAGCGATATATCATCTATGCTTCAGCAATACACTATCCATACTTCAGCGATGTCATCTACATGCTCCACGATATGTTATTCATGCTTCAGCGACATCTCACCCATGTATCAGGCGACCTACATTCGCTATATCTCAACGAGACGTACTCACCATGTTTCGATTGACACACTCGCCATGCCTCAACTGCACACTCGCCATGCCTCAACGACATATTCAACGTACTTGCCATGCCTTAGTGCCATATACTCGCCTATACTTTAGCTTCATGGTTATACCCTAGCACACACTCTCCTAACTCCTCGAAAGTGCCCTAGTGACACTCGGGACTATACTCTTTGAAACTTGCCCATGGCAGTATTAACTTGGCTTACCTACAGCCGTACTATATAATCCCTCCGGGACTCTACCAGTTCTCCAATGATTGCAATGTGTTCTCCAATGAGATAATGATCTCAATGTGTTCTCCAATGATCTCAATGTGTTCTCCAACGATTGCAATGTGTTCTCCAACGATCTCATTGTATTCTCCGATTGCAATGTGTTCTCCAATGATCTCATTGTATTCTCCAATGATTGCAATGTATTCTCCAATGATTGCAATGTATTCTCCAATAATCGCAATGTGTTCTCCAATGATCTCAATGTGTTCTCCAATGATCTCAATGTGTTCTCCAATGATCGCCATGTACAGATGACCGCCAGGTCTTCTCCAATGATCGCCATGTATTCACCCACGATCGCCATATATTCTGTCACTGCCGCTGGCAGTTTTCAATGAAATTGCCTCGATATCGCCATTTCTTATCTCTCTCCATCAAAATATCGCTAAAGGCATGGGCACTCTGTATAGCAATCCAAAACTATTGCCTAACGCATAACTAAACCACAATGGCTCAAATCAACAATATCGCTAAGGGCTGGTTGTGCTGATATGTGATGACATGATTTTCTATTATTTAATTTTGGTAATTAATAATGGACCAATTGTACGAATATTTGGTATTGTGCTTTATTCGTAGGTTGTATGTGAAGTTTGACTTTTTATATGTTGGGATTCTCGGAAAACTTCCTTCACGAAAGTTATAGAGCGCGTCGATACGACCTCGTGGACATGCGGAACACGTCAATCGGAGTTCGTATGAGAAAGTTATGGCTAGCGGAAGAAGTTTCCGTTTTAGTATAAATAGAGAAAAATCAGAAATTATTTCATTATTCCCACTTTCCTTTTCCGGAAGTTTTTTTTTTCTCTCTCGGTCGATACCTTCAGTATCAAAGATTTTCGACTGACCCGACCCGAACCCGATGACCCGACCCGGCTTTTCCGGCGGTCTCTGGCCGTGAAACTTGGTCAGCTGGTTCGCCTCCTCCGTCCGGTCATCCCTGTGGTGTTCTCTAGCGATGAGATCCACCGTGTGCTGCGCTGCAAGGCGGTGCAGTTAGCGTTTTCGGACCCGGCCGGAAAACACAACTTCGGTGACTTCGTGGCTTCATGCTTCCTTGGTTGAGTTCAGAATAGGCTTCCTGATCGATCTATGGTGTTTGTTTTGATCGATTTACGTGGAAATCGGTTCAACTCAGTTTGAGCAATAATCCAAAGCTTGTGAGGTAGTTTTCGACCCTTTATGCTTATTTTCTGACTTCGAGCTAGTTATGAGAATTCACAAGCATGCTTAGATGAAGCTTTTTGATGTTGGGAGTTTTGTGAAATATTGAGTTTTGGCCGGCGGCGGTGCGCCACCGCCTGTGGCGGCGTTCCGGCAGTGTTCCGGCCATGTAAAGGACTGTTTGTGGTAGTATATATGTTCTACTCATTGATACGAGCGTTCCGATATATAATATGCAAATTTCGGAGTTCGTATGAAATTGTTATGATTTTTACAGTTTCATACTGATCGATTTATTCGATCCGTGAGGATTCGAGCATCCGATCGACTTGTGGTTTGGTCACATCGATCGTGGACGTATTCCGGAGACTTTAGGAGGTCTCGGATGTGGTTTTACCTCGATTGGCGCCACTTTGGGGGTTTTAGTTCAAAACAGGGGGTTTCGAACTTAAATCAAATGTGAATCGTCACTAAGTTGGAACCGTATGTGAATAGGTACTTGACGAAGTACAGTGGACAATTATTTGTGAATTGGCGGCTTTGTGTTTTATTGAAGACGCAGCAGGAGTTCGAGGTGAGTAATCTCACAAGGTTCTTTATGAACATAATTACCATTATTGTTTCGGCGTTAATCATTTAACTGCAAACTATAGTTGGTATTAGTAGGCATTCCTGAGCGAATGTCTACGTATATATATATTTACGTGAAATATATATATCATTGTGGATGATTGTGATGAATAATAATATGCATGATGATGTTCATATTATTGTTGAATGTGACTTTTCAGGAAACAATATTGTGGAAAAAGATGTTTTCTATTGTTTGAAAAGTATTGAGCTTGATGTTACATTTTTGAGTCAAGCGTGACTCATTTTAAATGTATTGGTCCTTGTACCAAGAGTCACAGATGGTGAGTAGGGGTTAGGAAAGCCGAAGCTAGATGTTGTAACGTTTTTAGGTCGGTTGCGACTTACTTAACGTTTAGCTTTAAGACCAGATAGGGTCAAAGAAGATTACATATCACAGATGGTGACAGGTTGCAGACGGTGACCTTGACGTTTGATTTCATGACCAAACGGGGTCTGAAGATCATATGTCATAGATGGTGATAGAGCACAGATGGTGACAGGTTGCAGACGGTGACCTTGACGTTTGATTTCATGACCAGACGGGGTCTGAAGATCATGTGTCATAGATGGTGACAGAGCACAGATGGTGACCTAAATGTTGATTTTGAGACCAGACGGGGTCTGAAACCACATGTCACAAATGGTGACAGGTCGCAGATGGTGACCAAGGCAGGAAATAGGTAATCACGTCCGTAGTCGAATGAGTGGTTATGATTTCAATAGAGCGATAGTCTGTCTGCCATTATAGATTATGGGAGTGACGGTCGAGGTTGCTGGAGACTCATAAGTATGTAGTTAAAGAAGAATTCCTTGAGTATTCTTTTTTTATTGTCTAGATGAGACTTGATTTGCTTCCTGATGGTTAAGTTAGCAAATAGAACATTGTCACAGCGGTGATTTATGTTTTCCTTTAGATGGAAAGGTTAGGGAGTGTTAGAAGGAATCATGGTCGCATGGTTTCCATTAGCTGATGTGTGTGAGTTGTTGATTGATGTTCATGAGTTACTCATACGAGCTTTCGTAAGCTTACCGGGTTTTGTTGTGTGGAAACCCGGTGCACCATTCTTTTGGTGTAGGGGTTAATCCTGCAGGTCAGGAAAATCATGGCTGAAGCTGAGGTAGCTACAGGTAGCTGAACGGGTAGGAAGCAAATTTTGTTGGCTTTGCCATTGTTATGACTTCCGCTATGTAGTAAGCTCTGAGGAGCATTTACGCTTTATTTTGTGATGGCAATTTAATTCGTAAATTTGTGTAATATATAACTCTATGGAGCGAGTGTATATTAACTCGAATGGTTTCATGGCATCAGTATGTACTTGTTATAAAGGAAAGATGTTCCAGGTATTTGTATTGATGACTAAACATTCACGCATGTATAATTATGGGATTATATATATTGATTTTCATGTGTGTAAAATCAGGGGCGTGACATGATATAACACTATAAGTGCTATCACTCGCAAACCCTTGTATGGCCACATGAGATCAATGTGAAATGCTTCAATGCAATCAACGCAAGATGCTTCAATGCGATCAATGTGAAATGCTTAAATGTGATCAATGTGTAATGCTTTAATGCGATCAATGCGAAATGTCTAAATGAGATCAATGTGAAATGCTTAAATGCGATCAATGCGAAGTGCTTCAATGCGATCAATGCGAAATGTCTAAATGCGATCAATGCGATAAATGCGAAATGCTTCAATGTGATCAATGTGAAATGTCTAAATGCGATCACAATGAAATGCCTAAATGAAAGGCGATCAAGGCTAAACACCTCAATGAAAGGTAATTGAGGTGAAATGCCTAAATGAAAGGGCTAAATGAGATCAAGCCAAAAGGGTAAAATGCGATCAAGTGCAATGGCTAAATGCAACCAAAATGAAATGGCTGAAATGCCGAAATACAATCAAAATGAAATAGCCAGCACTAAACACCGCTACAAGCACGGTTGTGGTGAGATAGCCTAGCACTATACCATAAAACACCCAATATCGCCACCAAGCATGATTACGACACACTCTCCTTTATACGCGATAGCGCCATATGTTATCTCTCTATTATATGATATCGGTAAGAGTTATCTTTCTTCAACACGCGGTATCGCCTTGTGTTATCTCCATTACACGATATCGCCATATTTTATTTGTCCATTACACGATGGGATATCGCAATGTCTTCTCCCCATTATACAATATCGCCATATCTCATCTTTATCCATTATATGATTGCATGCCACCGCATGAAAAACAGAAGGCTGTCCCAAGCTTAACAATAGCGATATCGTCAAGTACATTCCAGCCACTACCGGCTACATCATTACAGCCACTATCGGCTATATTCATTACAGCCATTACCAGTTTCACGCCAAAATGATTATTACTACCACTATATAGAAAAATAGGCTGACATAACCAAGGCTAATCTTAGCAGACACCAAGTACACCCTATAGTGAACACACCTGATGCCATACGCTAGCGGACCCTGGCCCAAACCCTCTTGACCGGGGACTGGTACCCCAAAGAAACACTCACCAAATGTCCAATGAATGCTTGCCCAGTTTCTACTTGGAAAACAAAATCATCACCCTAGTCAAGACTCCTCTTAGCTAGGGACTGGGGGACTGGGGGTAGTGGTTTTACAGAAGCAGCGTGGCAAGGAGAATGCTAGCCTTGCACTTCCTATATTTCTACCATGACAAACTCCGCACCCAAAAGAACTCTTGACCAGGGACTTGTTGGTATATATACTGCCTAAGCACAAATATCGGAAGCACAAGGCTCGTTAGCTACTTAAAATGATGCTGATAACGCCCAAAGACTATGCCAATACCATACACTTATGGTATCGGGTAGGCCACAGGTAGACCCAGATTGGAAACAAAGGGGAGACAAGCCCATCCCCACACTATAAATACATGTCTCTCCACTCATTCAAGGTAAGCCACCACTCTCCATTTACTCCTACCTAATCTACATTCTTACATGTATCTGACTTAGGTATCGAAGGGTCGAAGGTCGGCTAGCCCAGTCTTCCCTCTGACCTCTGTTCATGTTTGACAGGTATCGGATCTTAGAGATGGCTGCTCCCACGACCACCCCGTTTCTTACACGGAAACAATAGTAACTTGATCTGGAAATATACATTGATTTTATGAAATTTATGTGTTCTTATATATTGATTTGTCAAAATATATACATAAGGTTTACATGTTTATGACTGAAATGTCAAGATTTAAAGATCTACATACAGACTCATATCAGTTTCATATTAAAAGCATACATACATATGTTAATTCATATGTTATTTTGATTTTGTGATAATTGATGTATGAACATGCCAATGCTATGACTGCTATTAAGATAAATGCATCATGTGGTGCCAAAGTAGCCTAAGAATGCATTAAATGGAATTATCTGCATCATCCTGTCAATCTTTTGAACATATGTGCTGTCAAAGTGGCTTTATGTCAAAAGAAAGGATGTCAAAGTTATGTTATTAAAATTGCAGGTTTTGAAACTTAAAATTAAATTTGTATTGATTTACAAAAAAATGCAGTTGCGGACAGTTGGTTTTAAACCTGTTATATGTATATTGAGGGAATGAACATTCATATATCAATACTGATTAGTACACCACAAAGGTTGTCAAAGTCTTGAAATTAATAAAGCTTCATTTTGCTGCATATATACACTACATTATATATATTTGGGACATTCAGTTTATTCTGGCATTGAGTTACACTAGATTAATCTGTTCAATCATTTCACATGCAGCTATCCACTTTCCTATGTGCAACAATCAGATTAAACTTCTGAATGGCTCAAACTTTAAGAAATGGAAAGGAGACATAGAACTAAATCTGGGGATATTGGATTATGACCATGTGTTGAAAGAAGATCCACCAGCAGCATTAACTGAGAGTTCTAGCAGAAATGCAAGGGAGAAACATGGCAAATGGTACAAGCATAACAAGATGGCATTGATCATGATCAAGAAAAGCATGCATGAGAATGTGAAGGGCAGTATACCTGATTCAAAATTGGCTAAGGAGTTCTTTAATTCTATTGTAGAAAAGTTCAAAATTTCTGACAAAGATGAAGTGCAAAACCTTGTGAGGTCCCTTGCAAGAATGAAGTTCAATGGCAAGACTAGTGTTAAAGAATACATTATGAGAGGTTCAGATATTTGCTGCAAGGCTCAGAGGACTAAATATGGCAATTGATGAAACATTTCTTGTGTACATGATTTTGGACTCACTCCCAAATGAATACTCTCAACTCAAGACACTATACAAGACTCAGAAGGAGAAATGGAGTATCAATGAGTTGATTTCACTGTGTGTAGAAGTAGAAGACGAAATGAAGAAGCAATAAGGAGCAGAAGTGGCTGTGAATCTGATGTCCAAAATCAAGTACAAGAAGAAATTTGGCAACAACAAGAACTTCAAACCTGGTACCACTGTAAGCACCTCTAAATCCATTGTGAAATCTGATCATGATAAAATGAAAAATAAACCTACACGTGGCATTAATTGTTGAAACTTGGTCACATTAAGAAAGATTGTAAAGGTTTCAGAGCTTGGCTAAAAAAGAAAGGTAGTTTTCTTTCAAAATATGTTTTTAATTTTGAGTCAAATGCTTTTGTAAATGACAACTCTTGGTGGTTTGACACTGGTTCCTCTATTCATATTGTCAACTCGTTATAGGGATTGTCAGAGATTTCAATCCCAAGAAGGAATGAGACAAGGGTGTGTACTGGAAGTGGCCAAAGAGTGGCTGTGAAGGCTGTAGGAATTGTCAAACTTAAGTTTAGGAATAATTATGTGCTAGTATTAAACAATGTGTATTGTATTCCAAGTATCTGTAGGAATTTGATTTATGGTTCCCAACTTGTAGCAAACAATGGTTTTAGCTTTTCAAGTAATAATAAAGTTATGAATTGGACAAAATACTGTTTACTCCCTATACTTATAGGGAGTCGACGTTTCAGTCCCTCACCTTTCAATTTCACCTAAAAAGTCCCTAAACTCTCCAATTTCACCCAATTGGTCCTTGCCGTCAATTTTCCGTCAAATTCTCAGTTAAATTGTTGACGTGGCATTCCGTACACACCGAAATGTCTATTTTACCCTTCCTAACTCTTTTTTTAATTATTATTATTATTTTTTTCTTTTTATTTTTATTTTTTCCTTTTTACTTGTTCTTCTTCCGGCTCTCTACTTCTCTTTATCTCCATCTTCTCCATCTTCGTAGAGCAAGGACCTCCTCCTTCACCCATCTCCACACCCATCTCCACAGATTGAGAAAGAAAGTCCCTTAATTAGACTCAGCACGTGCAGACTCATGACCAGGTCCGGGCTGGGCTCGTCGTCGACGACATACCGCTCGAACGACCTGGCCTCCCTGACGGCATAGTCCAGCGCCCAGTTAGGGCCTTCGCCGGAGGCGATGGTGTCTCAGGCTAGCTTTATCAGAAGCGGGCCACCCTTCCGGGTTGTTGAGCTAGGCGCCGATGAGAATCAGATTCGGACTCTCCGGCTGAGGCGATATGGACTTGAACCGGTTGGCGATGACTAGGATCTAGAGGCGGAAGGTGAGGGAGGTCGAAGCCGCCGTCGCCGACATCGGTCTCCACCCCCCAACTGAATATTCATGCCTTGTCTGAATATCACTCATGTACTTGGACAGAACCTCCACCCCCCAACTTTCTCGAACTCGCCGTCGAGCTCTTAACCCCGAAACTTGACGACCTATTATTGATCTTCGTGCCAGAATCGACGTCAATATAGTCTTTGATTCTCTCGATTTCGAGATGGACTGCTAGAGAGTTGAAGTTCTTCATGGAAGGAATTGTTGAAGATGGCCATAGTCCTCCTCAGATGGAGGTTGAATCGTCGAGATGAGTTTTGGGTCTTCTGGGTTTGTGAGACTGATTCATGGAAATGAAGAGAGAGCAAGGGTTGTTTGTGTGTTTGGTTGATTAGATTTATTGAATTCGTAGTTATATGTTGCCTTTGGTCTTGTGATTGTGATTTGATTAGAGTTTGTAGTCAATTTGATTCAAGTTCCTTTACCAATTATCATGGCTTCTGTTATGTTTGAGGTTGAAATGAGATGGAGATAAAGAGAAGGAGAGAGCCGGAAGAAGAACAAGTAAAACGGAAAGAAAAAAATAAAAAGAAAAAAATAATAATAATAATTAAAAAAAGAGTTAGGAAGGGTAAAATAGACATTTCGGTGTGTACGGAATGCCACGTCAGCAATTTAACTGAGAATTTGACGGAAAATTGACGGCAAGGACCAATTGGGTGAAATTGGAGAGTTTAGGGACTTTTTAGGTGAAATTGAAAGGTGAGGGATTGAAACGTCAACTCCCTATAAGTATAGGAAGTAAACAGTATTTTGTCCTTATGAATTTCTATTATGGTTCAAATTTCTTTGGAGACGTCAATCTTGTAAATGGTTACTGGGGTGTAAATTGTGAAAATATTTTGGCTGAAACTGATGACAGCAAGAAAGTTTTTCTTTTAAGCAAATCAAATTCAAAAAGGAAGTTTTGTGATGAATCATCTTTTCTGTGGCTATTTCTGTTGAAGAATACGGTAACTAAGAAGCATGATGGGGAGAGAGAGAGAGAGAGATGACATGCACCGCATGTATAGTGGTTCACCTTGCCCTTGAGGCAAGGTTACGTCCACTTAGATATTTTACTATGAGTGAGGTCAAGTGACCTTTGTAGTGATACAAGTGTGGGGATCATGGATCCATCCTCCTCTAAGAAGGGGAGGACTTCCTCTTATAGCTAAAGGAAGTCCCCATCTATTCTATATTTCCAATGTGGGATACAATACACATATTGCTTCTCTTTAAGCCTCTTGGAGAGCATGGGAGGGTGGCCTCCTAGCAAGGTACCGGCCGACCTCCACCATAGCGAGGTAGCTCGGGTGTCAGGCTATCCGATGCATGTCGTAGGCCGGACTAGCCATGCCGCGGGGCCCACCTAAGAGGTCGTTGCTTATGCTTGGCAGTATGTGATATAGGCGGTATGTACAAGTCTCCCAAGTCCCCGAGTAAGAGGCACTTCTTGGTTGGGGAGTTTAAGTATGATGCCGCCAAGTATGAGTGATGACCTTGTTGAACGCCATACCCATACTAGTCCCCCAACTCCGTAAGTTAGAAGGGACTCTACGGGTATGTTGGTGCCTCGGGGCCCTCATCAAGCTAATACCTGCAAATAAGATGAGAGTGCACAAAAAGCATATTGACTGCGCTAGGGCAATCGAAGTGACATTTGAGTCAAATATATCGAGGTGCACGAACGTTTATGAGATGCATGATGTGTAGATGTGTGATGAACACGGGAAGACACAATGATATGTAAATGTTGTATGCACGTGATGCACATGTGTTAGGATCGGGAGTGTTGTTACTTGCCGAGTCCCACAAGTCACGTAATTAGTAAAACGGGAATTCGGACTTAGATTATGTTCGATGATGCCGGTGAGGCTAAGAATGAAGCTCCGGTATCGAAGTTACGTGTCATACTAGCGAGATTATGGCAAGACCATGATAGTCCCTGAGTATGATCGTGTAAGACTTGCGCTCGCTCAAATTGAGCGAGCAGTAGGTTGTGTGAGTTCTGTCCTATAGTCTTATGAATGGGATGTAAAAGAAATTTAATTGTTGTGGTCAACAATAGGTGAAAAATTTCAATATTTCCATTAATATACCGTAGCAGGAAAAGTATGAGCGTGAAGCTCAATGATAGTCCCGGTCGGGTACTACCTTCACTTGTGATAAGTGGTATGAATAAGTCCCCCAAGTGTACAGAACGCTCAGGAGGTGAGATGACTCAGAAGCAAGGGACTGGACCTTGGCTTACCCCGCCTCCGGTACCAAGTGGGGTTTTCTGAGGGCTTAAGCCTACGGTACCCGATGGGGTAAAATGAGGATTTGGGTCTCTGATACCCGGAAAGGTAGATTGAGGACTTGAGTCTGTGGTACCCGGAAGGGTAGATTGAGGACTTGAGCCTCTGATACCCGGAAGGGTAGAATGAGGATTTGAGCCTCTGATACTAGGAAGGGTAGATTGAGGACTTGAGCCTCTAGTACCCGAAAGGGTAGATTAAGGACTTAAGCCTTTGATACCCGGAAGGGTAGAATGAGGATTTGAGCCTCTGATACCCGGAAGGGGAATGAGGATTTTGGCTTAACCTCTGGGGATACCTCACTCGGGGCGAGGATTTTAATGCAAGGGACTGGACCTTGGTTTAATGTAAGGGAGCTACCCTTTAGAAATCCCGTTGGGATACCTTGCTCGTGTAGAGGATTTATGAGGGCCTGTAGGCCTCGTGTGCAACGACTTTGGTACCCGATGGGGTAACGTGAAGGCTTGCTCCCTCTGATACCCGATGTGGTAGCGTGAGGGCTTGCTGGCTCCAGTACCCGATGGGATAACCTGAGGGCTTGCTCCCTCTGGTACCCGATGGGGTAGCGTGAGGGCTTGGTGCCTCCGGTACCCGATGGGGTGATTGATCCAATGATCCCGGTGGGGTGAGAGATTGGTGTCTCGTACCCGATAGAGTATTTCTGGCCTTGGGCCTCCACTACCCGATGAGGTTGTCTGGCCTTGGACCTCCGGTACCCGATGAGGGTTGTCTGGCCTTGGGCCTCTGGTACCCGATGAGGGTTATCTGGCCATGGGCCTCCGGTACCCGATGAGGGTTGTCTGGCCTTGGGCCTCCGGTACCCTGTGGCGTGGCCCCGGGTAGAATGAGGGTTTGTACCTCGTAACCCCGTTGGGGTATCCGGTGGCGTGTACCCGGGTAGGATGATGGCTATAGCCTCGTAACCCCGTTGGGGTGTCCGGTAGCTTTGGCCTCCTGTACCCGGTGGCGTGGCCCCGGGTAGAATGAGGGCTTGAGCCTCCTTAACCCAAAGGGATTGAGTGAGGGCCTGTAGGCCTCCGGTACCCGGTGGCATGGCTCCGGGTAGAATGAGGATTTGAGCCTTTGGTACCCGATGGGGTATCCGGTGGCGTGGCCCCGGGTAGGATGATGGCTGTGGCTTGGTAACCCCGTTGGGGTATCCGGTAGCGTTGGGCTCCGGTACCCGGTGGCGTGGCCCCGTGTAGAATATATAATGGCATTGGCCTCGTAACCCTGCTGGGGTACCTCGCCGATTGGAGAGGATTTTGTAAGGACATGACCTTGGCTTACCCCTTGGGGGTACCGCGCTCGGAGCGAGGATTTTAAGTGCCGCATGTATGCATGTAGTAATTTTAATTGACGGGCAATTAAATAAAGCATGACATTAATACATAGGCATAATAGATATGATATCGAAATTATCAAATATCGTAGGCATGCTTAGATTATAGAAATCGTTATTGAAGCATGTAAAGCAGGTGTATGAGCTCAAATTTAAGTGATGCATAAGTGAGAACTTATCTGGAGCTGATTGAAAACGATATAAACATTGTAAGCAATGACAGAATTGTTCGAGTATAAGATTTCCCTGTTTTGAAAAGTGATCTCACAGTGTAGTGCAGATAATATATCCCGTTTGAGTGATCAAGCTATCTCAAAACAAAAATGGATGTTTAGCCCATAGTGTGACTAGTAGGGAATATATAATTATGAGGTGCATGATAATTTGCCAAAGCCCTTAACTAATTAATGTGGCTATGACATGTAAATTACATGACATAATTTGTGGAGTCATGGTATGTGTTGCCAGAGGTCTGTTGGTGCACAAAAATAGTACATATATGCCTTGATTGAAAGGTTATGTAATCATGCTCAATAAGATTTGAGAAATAATGATGGGTAACACATAAAAGCCTACTGATCACGTAAGTTGCATGGCCACAGAAATCATGCAATTAATAGTAATCTATAGGTAGTCATGGTAGTATAACTAACAACATATCACATAGAATTGATGTTATCCTGGAGTAATATATTTGTGCATGTGGTGTGGTGGGCCGCACATGACTAGAGCAAATGTGCTTGACTGGTGTGTGTGTATATGTTTTGCAAGTGTACATGTACGGGATCATGCATATTAGTTGGTACCTATGGATGGTGTCATAGCTAGACAAGTTTGACATGTGTCCCCACGGTGAGGACCATGCATGAACTGGTCCTATGCTTTGAACTTGGTCAAGTGGCACATGTAAACAC
The DNA here is from genome assembly GCF_002994745.2 of Rosa chinensis. NCBI lineage: Eukaryota > Viridiplantae > Streptophyta > Magnoliopsida > Rosales > Rosaceae > Rosa > Rosa chinensis. The sequence goes on from NC_037092.1 coordinate 45,168,607, forward strand.
GTATTGATGACTTTAGTGTGCTGTTTTAAAAATATGCTGCCATGTTCGATATATAGCCATGCTCAGTAATAGTGGCCTATGACAGATGTTTAAAACGTGGTATCGATCAATATACTAATATATGAGACGAGAGCCAAAGACTTATCTGCTTGGCTGTCTGTTGTTGGTGGGATATTCAAACTATAGCATCATATGAGTACGAGCGCCAGAGGCAGCTAGCTATCCGTCTTGATCGCCGAATCAAACTCGGATTTGGAGAAGGCTAGAATTATTCAGAGCGATCTCGGTTGATTGATGCTGGGTCTGCTCAGCCATATCAGGCTCTGGTTCTTCTTCTTCCATGGGGAGGAGACACCGGGCTCTATCAAATTTCAAAGGCCAATGGAGGCTACCGGTGAGCCTGCCGGGATTGTCTCTAGGAGGAAAAATGATGCCACCGGGAAGTGCTGCTGTGTGATGAGACACCGGTAGGAGCTGTTACGACCTTGTTGCGAGGTGAAGTGGGAGTGAAGCAAGGCACCGGGAGTTGAGGAAGCTACCGGTGACAGTCTGCCGGGATGGGAAGGTGGGTGTCCAGACTAGTTTCCCAGGAGCCGAGACCCACTTTTTTTTTTTGGGACAAGTTTCTCTTTGCTAAGAGTTGGCGGATGAACACAGGGTGCCGGCAGCTATTTTCGGGTTGGTGAGACCAGCGGGTACCTAGAGAAGATTGTGTCCATAGGACTGCTGGTAAGATAAGCTGCCGGTAAGCAAGCTGCTGAGTTCTGACCGGTGTGCATGAGACAGGAGACATGAGGCTGTTCGAGGATCGTTGAGAGGTGAAGTTCCACTTCCGGGTACCAGAGTTCGTGAATTTGGAAGCAGAAATTGAGGTTACCGGGTACTGGGGTAGGCTGTTGGTTACCGGGTAGTGCCAGAGATTGAGGTTGTCGGTGATGACAATCCGGGAGGAGGCATGGGTGCCTAGATCATTTTCGGGTACCGGTCTCCTAATCATGACATGTACGAGAGCAGGAGAGAGATAAGTCTGTTACCAGGAGTTGTTGAGGTTGGGAGGTGTGGGAGAGATGCTCAGTGTTCGACTCGATGATGATGGGTGCTGGTATGGGCCTTAAGAACTCGTTGACAGCGGTACCCGTTGATGAAGGGCTCGCGGTATGGGATGCAGGGTACCGGTACGTAGACTTACCGGGTACTGGTAAATTGCTGCTGGGAAGTAAAGGTGTCCCCGAGACGGTGTTGCCGGTGAGGGGTCACCGAGATAGTGGTGATGATCACCGGGGTGGGTTGGGTGTCCAAACCTTCCCGGGTGCCCTGAGCAGAACCACCTTTTTTTTTTTTTGGTTTCTATAGTGTGATGCTTGAGAGAATTGAGTTGGTGAAGGTCCCGGTCGGGGAGATGGTTTACCAAGCATCCAAGGCTGAGTCTCCGTGAGGTGAAGAAAAGAAGCCACCAGAGTATGGGTGCCCATAGAGGATTTCTCATCTGGGGATCACCGGGAAGAGGTGAGGCTGCTGCCGCGCTGGGCCAATGAGTTGATGAGGTTACCGCCCGAAAATTTATCTGCATCAGAGTTGCCGGACAGATTGGATGTTGGAAGAGGACCAAAAGCGGGATCTTCTCAACGAGTCCCAGTCGGGTACTACTGAAATTGGACCTTGGTGGTAGAAATGACACATGAGTACGGTGATGAGCTATGAGGGTGAGTCCCGGAGAAGAGTGGAGTTTGGGCTCATGTAATCGATGGTTTATGTACCCGGAAGCTCGTGTACCCGGAAGCTTATAGTACCCACGCATGACCCTTACTCAAGATCAGAGGTTCATACCCAAACCTAGGGACTCTCCTTCTAGCGCCAATGTTTCTGTTGAAGAATACGGTAACTAAGAAGCATGATGGGGAGAGAGAGAGAGAGAGAGAGAGATGACATGCACCGCATGTATAGTGGTTCACATTGTCCTTGAGGCAAGGCTACATCCACTTAGATATTTTACTATGAGTGAGGTCAAGTGACCTTTGTAGTGATACAAGTGTGGGGATCATGGATTCATCCTCCTCTAAGAAGGGGAGAACTTCCTCTTATAGCTAAAGGAAGTCCCCATCTATTCTATATTTCCAATGTGGGATACAATACACATATTGCTTCTCTTGAAGCCTCTTGGAGAGCATGGAAGGGTGGCCTCCTAGCAAGGTACCGGCCGACCTCCACCATAGCGAGGTAGCTCGGGTGTCGGACTATCCGATGCATGTCATAGGCCGGACTAGCCATGTCGCGGGGCCCACCTAAGAGGTCGTTGCTTATGCTTGGCAGTATGTGATATAGACGGTATGTACAGTGGCATAAAAGACTTGGCCACATTTCAAAACAAAGATTGCAAGAACTTGTGAAACAAGGTGTTTTACCTGCCTTAGAGTTTACAAATTTAGAAACTTGTGTTGATTGCTTGAAAGACAAGATGACAAATGCTAGGAAAACAGGTTTAAAAAGAAGTGAACAAATGCTTGATTTAATTCATACAAATATTTGTGGTCCTTTTCCAGTCAATACAATCTATGAAAATTGCTATTTCATTACTTTGATTGATGATTTTTCAAGGTATTGTTATATCTATTTAATTTTAGAAAAAGCACAAGCTTTGGAATTTTTCAAAATCTATAAAGCTGAGGTTGAAAAACAATTTGGAAAATTAATTAAGGCTATCAGATCAGATAGGGGAGGTGAATATTTTGGCAGGTATATAGAACAAGGATAGCACAAAGGTTCTTTTGCATTTTATTTCCAGGAATGTGGAATAGTGGCACAATACACCACTCCATATAATCCACAGCAAAATGGAGTGTCAGAAAGGAGGAATAGGACTTTGATTAGCATGGTGAGAAGCATGATAGTGAGGTCTGCATTGCCAAAATTTATGTGGGGAGATTATATTTTCAATAGAACTCCAAGTAAAGCTGTGCTAAAAACTCCTTTTGAATTATGGTGTGGTTACAAGCCTAGTTTAAACCATTTCCACGTGTGGGGTTGTAATGTAGAGGTGAGAGTTCATAATGTGGTAGATGAAAGCTTGATTCTCAATCTGTAAGTGGTTATTTCATTGGCTACTGTGAAAAATCAAAAGGTTTTAAATTTTATTGCCCAAACAGAAGCACAAGGATTGTGGAGCCACAAAGAGCCACATTTTATGATGAATTGTTTGACAACAATGCAAGAAAAGATGTAGACAAAGAAAAGGTAGCAATGCAGAACAACAATAAAGTCTTTGAAGAAGGGTTTGTATACCAAGATTGTAGTGTCTCGTCAATCCTCAACCAGGACTGCAACAACAATTCAGTTCCAGAAAATGAAGTACTTTTGAATCCCATTAAGAATCTGACATTGCAACACATCAAGTTGGAGATGAAGTGCAAGACATTGTTGAAGGTGTTAATGCAACCATAGTTGCTCAAAATGAACAGAGTGTAAACAATGAAGTGCAAGTGCAGTAAGTTGATCAACTAGATGAGATTAATGCAGCACCAAATGCAGAAGTGTCTCAACCTATGATGACAGGGCTCGCCCCGGATTTCACCCTGAAATCTGAAATGGCCCTGCTGGACCCACTTTTAAAGAAGATTTTACTAAAAAATTTCGGCAAAACCTCCCCTAAAATTAGGCAACCTAAACCTGTAAGAAACCAAATACACTTCTAATAACCCAACCGTATCCTCCTGGGGTCACCCTGCTCCCATATTCCAACCAACTCAAACTCAAAGATAATAATAGTATTTCAAATACTTAAAAGTCCAAGAAGCTCCATAATTAAAATACAACAATTCACCAAAGTTAGGTCATAGACCTCAAATATAATTCATTACAAGTCTGGGTCACAATTCCCATAATAATCAGATGCAGTCACTATGGCTCATTCCTAATGCGCCGAGCAGCAACGCTGTGAACTAGGCATTTGAAACAGAAGGGCCCAGGGGAAAGCATTTAAAACGTTAGTGTGAGTAGACAAAAAGTTAATTGGTTAAAACATTAGGAAAAGAAAGAAGAGTTTATACTTTCCCACAATTTAGTTTGGAAAGATAAATTTCCAATGCATGCAAGATTTAGAACAATTTATTTCCTTAAATAAATAATATGGGGAAGAGATTTCACCATACGAGTAAAGGAGCCCCTTAAGCTCTACCCTCGACTGCCACTCACACATAGATTGTGTGAGGAGGAGAACTAATAACCTCGACTACCACTCACGTGAGGAGGAGAATCGTCGACTGCCACTCATAAACACAAAGTAAGTGAGGAGGAGACACTAACCGAATGACCCGAGTATGGTGAGGAAAACAATTGAAAACCAGTAAATCCATAAAGCTTCCCCGATATCTCATGAGAAAATAAGTATATTCCAATGACGTGGCCCCGCACGTCAAAATATTCTCAAATTCATAAACAAATAGGCGAGAAATAATAAATATAATAATCCTTACAAAAACTTCCAATCCGATAATATGGCAGAAATCTCAAAATCGACGAATAAAATATATTACTAAATTCAGGAAATCACCTAAGAAAATAATTCGTCGAAAAATCATTATAAATCGTAAATTCAAATTCGAGCGTAGAAAACTCTCGTTCTAAAATCATGATTTCACTTAAAATCGTATATCGGAGATAAACTATCGAAGGCTCAAAATCGATTTCCGAAACATAATTAAAATAAATCATAATTAATCTCCGAAAATTAAATCATATTCCCGAAAATAAATCATAACTCCAAATCCGAGCATAATAAATTCGTATCCAAAATTCATATGGAAAAACAATGCCAAAATTATAATCCAAAGTAAAATATTATGCTCGATAAATAAATTATTATTTCGGGAAAAATAAATGCATGCATCATTCTTTGAAAATAAAAGTCCACTCATAGTTTTAGGCTAGTCCTGTCATCGATCGGTATTCTCTTCGTATGGAGACTCCTCTCATCCTGTACGAATAACACTCGTAAAAATATAATTACAGGACGGGAATTTAAATTGATAATTAGATAATGAAATTCCTAAACATCTCCTTAAACCCAACTCCTTCAATCCACCTCGGATTCCATCCAAACTACACTGATTAAGTCGGTTCATCAATTTATAAATTCTAGGCAAAATTCAAGAGAAATCCGATAGTCAGTTTCTCAAATTCGATAACCGAAACTCTTAACTTTTCGAAAATTCATAATCTATTTACAACTTCTCCAATCTTCACCAAAATCACATTTACAACCTCCACAACTCATGTACATTTTAATTAGCTAAAAATAGAAACCAAAACTTCACCCTACGCGCCATCTACAGTGGCGGCACGTGGGCTACACGCGCCGCTGGTAACCACCTCCGATGGCCACCAAAATTTGGAAGCACCCAACATCTTTCTCAACTGCAACAAGTTCTAATTTTACCTTGAAGAGCTCCAATTTGGCCGGTGAACACAAGCCCAGAAATTTCAAAACTAGGGTTTTGAAATTTCTTCGATTCACTCTCCACACCACGAATTAAAGCCAGAAGCTTGAGGGGAAATGATCCTTGGCTCGAGGCACTTCTGCTATATCTGGTTTTGTGGCCGGAGATGGCTGGAATTGGAAGAAATCGACGATTGAAGCCGACTGCTACAGTAAAGTTTGGAAGCCCGATCTGCGAAATTCCGGCCAAATCGTCTTGAATCACCTCTATAGGTGTGTCAAGGAGGAGGAGGAGTGTCGCCCATTGCCCGGAGTTCGTTGTTGGATGGCCGGAAGAAGTAGATTTTCCAGAAGTTGAAGGGAGGCCGAAGGGAAGAGGAAAACCCAGGGAAAAGGAGAGAGGGAGAGAGAGTTACTGAGGTTTCCGAAAATGGAAACCTACAAACAATAATTTTCCATATTTATACTTATTATCATGAACAGTAACTTTCACATTTTAAGCTATAACTTTCATATACAAACTCCGATTTAAGTGTACCACATGTCCACGGACTCGGTTTAACGTCCCCTACAACTTCCGTGAAGAAAATATTCTCAAATTGTTAACTCATAAAAAGTCAACTTCTAGCACCCCCCCTAAATGATAAAAACTAAAAGCAAGGACAGTAAAACGTATAGTAATTCACTTAGACACAGTAAAAGGGTAATTCGGATACGGGGCATAACATTCATGGTTACACTTTTTGATCTTCGAGGACACAAGAAGCTTCAAAAGGTGGTGGAATGAGGATCACGACAAGAATGCTTGAATGGAGAGGATGGATGCTCACGGCCTTGAACTTTTGAATTCTTTATGTTGCCGAAACTTGGAAGAGAAGGGGAAGTGTTTATGGCTTTTGATTCTGAATTTTTTGGTGTGTAGAATGGCTTCACAAACCTCCTTTATATAGTGAACGACAAGGGCTAGGGTTTCCTAGTAATTCTCCTCTTGTGACATCATTTAACGAATGAGAAAATTCCTTAAGAAGTGGAGAGCAAATAACCTTAGTCTTTGCCGAATTCTTCCATGTATCTAGACCATATTTCGGCCTCCTTGTATGTAGAATGGAATCAGGAATCCTAAATCAATATTTATTCCTTTATTTTCTTCTCCAAAATTCCATAGAAATCCAAAACTAACCCAAAAAGGATTTCGCCGAAATTCCTTGAATATTCCTTCTATATGTCACAGTAAAAAGCATTAATAATGGGCCAAGGACTCCTCAAGACATCATAGATGATTCTACAGACTCATGTGCAAGTCACATGCTTCAATCTTTGGGCCAGACTTCTCCAATTGATCCAATTCAAAAGCCTACTTCGTGATTGCCGAAATTCTTCATTAATCTAGAACATTCTTGAACTATCTTGAGTCATTTTCAAGACACAGCATCTCCTAATCTCACCAGGTCTCCTAGTGTCATCAGGTTTCCTAGTCCAACTAGGACTCTATCATTTCTTCATTTCTGAACATCATTTTTTCGAGCTCATTCCTAGTTGCATTAGGGTTCCTACTTCAACTGTGATTCCTTTTCCTGGTAGAACTGGGAAAACTTCATTTCTCTATTTCTTCTCATTTCTGAGCCTCATTTCCTCCTTACCTTCCATTTTCAGACTCAAAACTACCTAAAAACACAAAACAAGTTAGAAATGATAATGTTAAGGAAATAACTAAGCAAAATGTAGAGAGAAATGCACTAAAAATGTAGTAGAAATTAGTCTCAACAATGCTTTTTCTGTTAAGTCAGTTTGACATGAAAGACATCGGAGAAGCACATTTTGTGCTAGGCATTGAGATAACCAGAAATAGAAAGCAATATGCTCTAGGGTTATCTCAGAAAATTTATGTGGACAAGATATTGCAGAGATTTGGGATGCAAGGCTGCAAATCAAGTGATGCACCAATGTCTAAAGGAGATAGGTTGCACAAGGGACAGTGTCCTCACAATGTGTTGGAAGCAGAAAGCATGAAAAATGAGGCTCAGATTTGTACAAGGCCTGACATATCATTTGCAGTAAATATGATTTTAAGGTTTCAATCAAATGCAGGTCATGAACATTGGATAGTAGGAAAGAAGGTACTAAGGTATCTGAAGAAGACTAAAAATCATATGTTGATTTACAAAAAGATTGATGAGCAAGAACTTGTGGTGGAGGCCTACACAGATGCATCTTACAAATCAGACATGGATGATTTGAAGTCAACATCAGGTTACATCTTTCTTCTAGAAGGTGGAGCTATTTCATGGAAAACTGCAAAATAGACCTTGACAGCAACATCAACTTTTCAAGCTGAGTATATTGGTATTTTTGAAGCAACAGGACATGCATTGTGGTTGAGAAATTTTATTTCTCATTTGAAGCTAATAGGTTCTATAGAAAGGCCTGTGGTGATTTATTGTGATAATGCATCAGCAATTTTCTTCTCAAAGAATAACAAGAGGTCTTTAGGTTCAAGGAACATACACTACTACAGAAAATGCATTTAAGCTAAAAAACTTTAGATGACGCTTAAAAAAAACGTCATCTATCAAGGAGTCATTGTAAGTCATCTTTTAAGACGTTAGAAAAACGTCCTTAAATGTCTACAAGGATACTGTAAAAGCGTCATTGTTTCTATAAAAAAACGTCTTCTAATATTTTCAAGGACACTAGAAAAACGTCCTTATAACTCAAAAAAACGTCATCTGATATCTATAAGGACGCTAAGAAAACGTCCTTGTATCTCATAAAAACGTCCTCTCAAATCTATAAGGATGTAGAAAAAACGTCATTGTATGTTTTCCATGACACAAAAAAAAATACAAAATATACATATTTACATAAATGATTACAAACCATTATAAATTAATAGCTAAAATATGAGCACATTCATTTACATAAGTTCACTAAACTAGAAATTACAATCCAATCTAATAACAACTTTACAAGTTCAATCAGATCATATTCATCATGAGGGTCCATGAATGTCTTTTACTTTTAACTGCAAAACCAATAAAAGAGTGGTAAATAATAGTAACAGCGAACATATGTTTGCCTAGAATTTAAAACTTAGAAGTAGTATCAACACATATAAGTGTTCCAACTTTTATCACAGAAATTTAGGCAAAAAAACCCACCAATATTGGAAATCATAAACTTGTACAAGTGCCAATAAATCAAGAAAAAACTACACGAAATTTACCTCATTAATGAAGAAGGGCCGTGTGTGTCTTTATGTTTCTATCAAGCTTTAGATCATTTATTCCCTGTAATTTACATACCCAAAAATCAACAAATGAACTCAGCATCCTTACATTATCACTCAAATAACAGAGAATTATAAGAAAATATCGAAACTGAAAATATGGTACATGATCTTAATTAGATTACCCCTATTGTGTTCACAAGTCCATTCAAACTTCAGCACGAACATAAAGATGTATAAATATATCATTCGTCAACATAGTGAACGTTGCCTACCACATTGATTCAAGCTATTTTCACCAAAATGGAACAAAAAGTTTCAAAAGGTCAATACAGAATATACCTCAAAGCCAATGCAGCAACCTCAAAAGAAATGAAGCAACCCTGTCACCTGCAGATAAAAAAACAAAACAAAATAAGGTAGTATATACAAGGAAATAGAAAACAAAAACCATATCCCACAAAAAGTGAAGTTGCATACATCAAGAAATTTCTAGCAACCATCATCATCCTACACAAACAAATCCCAGTCTTATTTAGATTCTGCATCCAAACCATTGAAATTAATTACCTCTTCTTCTTTTTTTGGTTCAAAGAGATTACCTCTTCTTAACAATATATGATACCCAAGTGCACAAAGAGTGGAGTGCGTACAAGACATCTCAAATAAACAAGAGGAAAAAACAAACTATACCGATGTAAGAACAAATCAACATGATAAAAATATAAATGACAGTGAGGACGCACCTAGTTGCTATACTTTGAAACTTCTGATTCTTGCCGCTCTTGGTCAATTTTTCGATGAATCTCACAAAATCAGTAGACTTTCGGCACCTGACAGAAGCTAGAGAACTATACAAACCCCAGATCAGACATCCTTCTAGCTGATATAAGAAATTGTTGTGATGCACAAAATGGGTACCTCTCAAATTAGAGACTTGAGAAAAATAATGAAGCTTCTGCTCGGATGTGTTACCCTATTTTGAGCTCCTTAAAACATAAAATATAAAACAACATACTCAAGAAAGAGAACTCATTTCAGAAACACAAATCAACATACTGAAGAAAGAAAACAATCACCTACACTTGTTCAAATACTAAGAAAAGCATAAATGGACAAAATGAGAGATCTTGGCTAACTTGCAGAAGATAAAAGGACTTTACCTCTTCCATAGATCCAGTCAGGACCTTCTTATGAACTTTGTAACTTCTTCATTTAAGTTCGAAGCCAAAACTAAAAAAGGAGAATCTTCCAAGTCTTTCTCTATAGAGATTAAAACTAATTAGAGTTTGTAAATTTAAACAACAATTCCAAATAACACAGATGCAAGCATGTCTTGAATCTCAATTTGAATTAAATACTTACCCCTCTGAGTTAAAGCCAGACTCTGGAAAATCAACCTCTGAAATCGATCTTTAAACTCAAAACCACTTCAGACACGAGCCATTTGCTCATGATAAAGATCAAGCCAATCAAATTGAGTATTAAGGAAATAAGACAATAAATAAAAACCAAGAGGCTAATCATGCCTGGTACATATTATCCCAATTGAAAGTTAGGGTTTTTGATTTTTCACCAATTGAGGCTTGGGTAAAGATAAGAATGGTCAAGAGAGAGAGAGAGGTTCCATCTCCGAGTGTTCTTCGAAACCCTTACTGACCCATGAGCGATAGCGAAAGATCTACTGATGTGAACCTGGTATGGGTTCTAGGTGGTGATGAGAAGACGAGATTTCAGCTATGGAGAAGGGATTTTGTGTTTGCGTTGAGGCTGTGTATCCCAACGCCACCGCACCGACACAAGACAAAGCCAACCACACCAGAAGATGGCCGGCATCCCAGATCGAAACTCGAGAAGAATCGGAGACCCACTAGGCTCGACACCTCTAAGAGATCGAGAATCCGGCCAGTGCCACTCCACCGTCCAAAGCCGAGACACCTTTAGCAACCAGCAAATCGAACCCCGCCGACAAATCGGAACACGCCGGAAGACTAAACCAACTCCCACCCACGATCGACGAAGAACGGACCCAGATCTGGTAACTCCACCCCGATCCAAGCAGCAACTGCCAATACCCATCCCTGAGCCAGACCGCTGCCCCAGAGCCACGTCGCTAGCCTCCGTAATCATCCCCTCCCGGACCGGAACGCAGCAGCAGGGGCACCGCCAACTATCGGCCGGGAGAGAGCGCTCTCAATCTCTTTGTTTTTTCCCCGCGCGTGAGGCGCGTTCTATCTTACTAGGGTACTGGAGAAAGACTAACGTTTATCGCGTAAAGGCTGTGTTAGGAAGGCAAAGGAGAAAATTTTTCACTTTTAGTGAAGCGCCCGTGGTTTTAGAATAATGCCAACTTTAAAACAAAGGCCCCATGTTTCTCAAACGTCCTTAATCACTTATAAGGACATTTTTTCTAAATTGCGTCATCGTATCTTTTAATGAGGTGTCCACATATTCAGTTTTTGTAGTAGTGATAGATGTCAAGTACTTTGCAGTGAGAGAAAGTGTTAGAGATGAAGAGATTGAAGTTGTAAAGGTTGGAACAAAAGATCAGTTGGCAAATCCATTGACAAAAGCCTTACCAATAGCTGATTTTGTTAAGCATGCTGCAAATATGGGAATTGCAGACATCCTTTAGTGTTGAATTACATGTCAGAATCATCACCAGTTAGTATGTATTATAGCTTTATTGTTGTTTAATTGTGATATGATCAGTAATCTGCAATTATATTATTAAGTTTTATCCTATTAAGCATCTGCTAAAATCAAGTAGTACATGTACATATTGCAATTCATATGATGGCAATACATATAGGTAGATTATGATAAAAGCTTCAGAATGAAATATAATTTGCTTTATTTCTATTTATTTAGAAATTTTGGTAGGACTTTAAACATACAAGTGTGTTGTTGAATGTATTCATAACACAGGTGTGTTTATACTATTACTGTAGCTGAGATTCATGTGATTTTAGTCTACTGCAATGTGATCTTGGAACACTAGTGTTTATTCTTATCCACTATAATGTTCTTAGGTTCCTTGTAGTTAGACATTATTGACAGAATCTGGATTACTAAATTGAAATAACCTTAGTGTCTAAATTTGCAGTGCACACTTCAGTAGATTAGTTCATATTTGAGTGTATATAATATGCATTCAGTTACAATTTCAAATCAATGTCAAGTTCAGTGGGAGATTGTAAGCAAATTAACATTACTTATGGAACAAGACATTGCTTAGAACTTGTGTTATGTATATACACTTAATTTATGTAATTAATCTAAGTTTAGACTATAATATGAGCTTATGATATAATTCATTTTAAGACAAACTTATCTGTTATTTAAATTCAAATCAAGTTGCAGCTGAACGAGCAGTTAAGGTTAGATAAGCAGTTGAGGAATTGTGGCAATTTATTTATGGATGAAACTGATTTGCAAGTCTACTATACATATGTCAGATTGGTCCCTTCTGATGCACGTGTGGTTCTTGTTTTAGTCCCATATACTAAGAGAACATAAGGGTGAAATCAAGAGACGGCTATCATGGACAATGGAAGTGCATCGAGTAAGTTTCTGTATTTCATGTTCTTGTGTTCTTGTTTTCTGTTGATTTAGGATTGATACAGCATCTTCAATCCCAATATCAATATATATATATATGTTATGTTAAAATGCAGTAATTATACTAACAACATTTGCTATTGACCTTCAGTACTTACTGAAAAGTAATAACAAAGACTATAAAGAATTCAAATTAGTATAATCAAAGATCTAATTGTAAATAGAATTAAGGTTATATAGAATTTACAATATCAAAGTTTCATTTATTATAAAAAGATAAGTAAACTACTACAAGTTCCTCACAAATGAACTTAAAATGATAGATTATAAGTATTCCAACTATGTTGACCCAAAAGACCACATTAAACAATTTCATCCATGTGATCTGGAAACCTCAACAGCAATCTTGATTAGAATATATAACACAAGAAGAATAATCATGAAGTGAGTGTACCTCCAGAAGATATTCACAAATATTACTAACCTTCAGTAACAAAGAGGCTAGCTAATCAATACACTCCAAAATCTTAATATTCAATCACAAACTCTAAAAGTAAATGCTAAAAACATAAGTACAGACTAACATTCACTAGTAACAGCAATCACACAACTATTAACAATGTTCAATAACAAATCAAATATCAATACTCATAGTCAATAACAACAAAAATATGGCTACTGAGGTTCAATAACAAGTCATATTGGTTACTGAAGTTCTATAGCAAATTAGATATGGCTATTGAGGCTCAATAACAAATCATATATGATTACTGAAAGTTAATAGGAAACCAAATATGCCTATGAGGGTTTTAGCAAAGATATACCTATGTGGGTCTAGATTTGACTTTAGATGATTCAAGGTCAAGATTTTATAGCTTGTGGACTAAACGCTGGAAATTCCATGTCAACCTCAAATTTATTAAGATCAAGATAAATTATATCTTTAGGAGTTGCGTTTAGGTTATGCATCTCAAATTTTCATATTTAATAGAATTTTTCATTAGCAAGAAATGATTTAAATCAGCATGCATAACCAATCAACTCTGAATCCAATTGCAATGAAATTGAGAAAAAAAATTAACTTTAATTATTTGAAACAAAAAATCGCATACCTCAAATTGTCTCAATTGCACATATAACATCATTTTTGAATTATAATTTTGAACTCTGGGGCAATCGAGAATGATACTTGTCTCTCTATCTTTGAATAAATGCTTCAAACTCTTAAAAAAAAAAACCAAATCTAAGAAAGATGCAAACTAAGAGATAGAGGCGATTGTGAATTACCTGAGTACTTGTTTGAATACGAATTATGGGGTTGATTCTCCATGTAATACCCCGAAAATTCATTATTTATTTCTAAAGATTTTTCAGAAATTTTAAGTTGATTGTTAGGACGATTTCGTGGTTCGAGGGTGGAGCGAAAGTGTTTTGGACGACTAATTACTCGAAAACATTGTATTTCAAGGGGTCAAGGGGTTGACTTTTTATTCGTTGATTTTCTCTGAAAGCATCATTCATGAAAATTGTAGAGTGTGTCGATATGAGTTCGTGGATATGTGGAACGCGAAAATCGGAGTTCGTATGAACAAGTTATGGTCAGTGGAAGAAGTTTCCAATTTTGGAAATTTTCTATAAATATGATTTTTTCCCCCTTTTTTCGTAATTTTTTGAAATTTTATTTTTCGAAAATTTTGCTCCGTTCTCTTTAACTTGATACACATTTACACAAGCGCATGTATCATTGTCAAGATAGGAAAATATTATGCCCAAAGTTACCGAGCACGGGGATTAGTGGCTAACCCACAATCCTTGGTTAATCAGAAATAAAAACACTTAGCACACAAAGAAAAAGAGAAAAGAAATAAATAAAAATGCTACTCTAAGGCACCAAGCCTTAGCAATGCTCGGCTTTGGTTTGCACCGAAGCCTAATCAAAACTAAAACCTAGCGATGATTATTTACAATGAGATAAAATTGTCACCGAAAATAGTAATTTGAATTTCTAAAAACCATATTGCAATAATTTAAATGAAAACTTAAATAAAAACTAAATTAAATAAAGTAATGTGATGCCCCGGAAATTCGTAATTATTTTCCAATGAATTTCCGGAATCTAAATTATGATTATTGGACGGTTTCGTGGCTCGTGGATGGAGCGGAAGTGTTTCGGATAAATTTTTATTCGGAAAGTATGACTTTAGGGGGGGCGCAAAGGTTGACTTTTTATTTGTTGGAATTCTCCAAAAACTTCCTTCATGAAAGTTGTAGAGCGCGTCGATATGAGTTCGTGGACATGTGGAATGCGTCAATCGGAGTTCGTATGAGAAAGTTATGGCTTTCGGAAAAGTTTCCGTTTTAGTATAAATAGAGAAATTCCGAAATTCTTTTCATAAATGCATATTTCCATTTCCGGAAATATTTCTTCCTCTCTCTTCTCTCTCTCGACTGCACCTTCAGAATCAAAGTTATCCGAATGACCCGACCTGAACCCAGTATTCCGACCCGGTCGGAACTCCATTTTCCAGCGGCCTCTACCGGTGAAACTCTCCAGATCGGTTCGCCACCTTGCTCTGGTCCTCCCTCTGGTGTCCCCTAGCAGTGATCCTCCTCCACGGCGGCGCTGCAAGAAGGCAAAGATTGAAGTTTTCGAACCCGACCGAAAAACGTAGTTCCAGCGACGGCACGGCTTCAAGATTCCTTTTTTGGCTTCGTGGGAACCTTCTGGATCGATATATGGTGTTTGTTTGGATCGATTTACGTGAAAATCGGTTTAACTCGGATTGAGTAAAAATTCAAAGCTTGTAGGTAGTTTTCGGCCCTTTATGCTTGTTTTCTGACTTCGAGCTAGTTATGAAAATTCACAAGCATGCTTAGATGAATAGTTTTGATGTTGGAAGTTTTGTGAAATATTGAGTTTTGGCCGGCGGAGGTGCGCCACCGCCTGTGGCGACTTTCTGGCGGCGTTCTGGCCATGTAAGGGATTGTTTCTAGTATTATATATCTTTTACTTGTCGATACAAGTGTTTCAATATATAATACGCAATTTTTTGAGTTCGTATGAAATTGTTATGATTTTTACGATTTCATACTAGTCGATTTATTCGATCCGTGAGGATTTGAGCATTCGATCAATTTGTGGTTTTGGCATATCGATCGTGGAAGTATTCCGAAGACTTTGGGAGGTCTCGGATGTGGTTTCGCCTCCATTGGTGCCACTTTGAGGATTTTTGTTCAAAACGAGGGTTTCAGACTTAAATCAATTGTGAATTGTTACTAAGTTGAAACCGTAAGTGATTAGGTACTTGACGAAGTATTCTTGGATGGTTGTTTTATGGTTTGGCTGCTTTGTTCTGTAGTGAAGACACAGTGGGAATTTCGAGGTGAGTAATCTCACAATGTTCATTTACGAACGAGTTTACCTGATTGTTTTGATGGTAATTTTGTTAACTGCAAACTATAGTTGGTATTAGTAGCATTCCTGAGTGAATGTCTACGTGTATATATATACGTGATATATATATATATATATATATGTGTGTAGGTGGAATTGTGTGATAAAATAATAATTATGGGTGCGTTCATTTTATTGTTTTGGGTGTGACTTTTCGTGAAACAATATTTTGTGAAAGGGTTGATTTCTATTGTTTTGAAAAGTGTTGAGTATTGTGGAACATTTTAGTTCGCGAGTGGTTTATTTAAATGTGGGTCTTGTACCGGGAGTAATTGATAGAGATCAATTACGGGGAATCTTTTATTTTAGATTCGTGTAACATTTTGGGTCCAGTGCGACTCCTTTAATGTTTTGGTATTTAATTATACCGTGGATCCAAAGACTTACGAGTTGAGGATCGTGGATCACGAAATGTGATTGTGGGTGGGAAAATCGGGAATTCACGCCTTTGGCTGGGTTAGTGAATACAATCAGTTAGAGCTCTAGTCTGTCCGCCATGCTTGGTTTCTTAATTGAAATGTGTGAGTTTATCTCGTGATTCGTGTGGGTTTATCCCGTGATTTGTGTGAGTTGTTTCTTGATTGAAACGTGTGAGTTTTTCTCGTGATTCGTGTGAGTTGATCTCATGATTTGTGTGAGTTGTTTCTTGATTGAAACGTGTGAGTTTATCTCGTGATTCTTGTGAGTTTATCTTGTGATTTGTGTGGGTTTATCCCGTGATTTGTGTGAGTTGTTTCTTAATTGAAAAGTGTGAGTTTATCTCGTGATTCGCGTGGGTTTAATATGTTTTTTGTGAGTTATTTGAGTTACTCATACGGGCTTGCAAAAGCTTACCGGGTTTGTTGTGTGGCAACCCGGTGCACCATTCAAACGGTGTAGGGGTTAATCCTGCAAGTTAGGGTAATCGTGGCTGAAAACTGAGGTAGCGAGCTAGCAGCTTTACGGTAGGAAGCCAATTTTGTGACATTACCGTTATTAAGACTTCCGCTTGTAGTGAGCTCTGAGGAGCAATTACGTTTTATTTTGTTGTTGACAATTTAATTCGTAAGCTTGTGTAATATATAACTCTGTGGAGCGAGTGTATATTAACCTTTGGGTTTAGGGCATCAGTATGTACTTGGTTTAAAGGGGAAAAAGTTTCCAGGTATTTGTATTGATGACTTGATGCACTCAAAGTGAGTGTCAATTTAAACCCTGCATCGAATTGTAGTATGAGTAAATAGGGTATCGTTCTAAGCCGGGAATTGGGGTATACTTCCTGTCAAAAATGTTAAAGAAATTAGTATTATTCACAAAGTATAAAAGAAAAATAAAACAAAGTATAAATATACACAAAATTACAAGATAGGGGATTTCGAAAGTTTTTATATTCTAATCTAATTACTAAATACAATGATCAATCAATCCATGAATCAAGATAGAAGTAGGGGACGAAAAAGATGCATGATGTAGTCAACCACTATTAACACGAAAACATAACATCAAATAATACTTCCCTTAATTAGATTAACTAGATGAACACACCATAATTAACCCTATTAATCATGCAAAGCTAGTGAGTGATCAATTCCCCAACAAAACACAATTAATGCATTAAGAACATGTGGAAGTTTGATTGATTTAAGAAGAACACACAAGTTAGAACGCTAATCAAGCATGCAAATCTCTTTGTTGATTTACCTAAGGAACTATAGGTTTTCCACTTAAGCAATTAAGACCTAGAACGCTAGCAAATATTAATTTGGATTCAATTACATGCAAACCCTAATTGTTTCGAACCAACTAAGATAAACACATAAAAGATGAGATTGAAGCACAAAATCAACAAACAATCAATAAAACATAGAGAAATCGCAATTTAATATATGAAAATCCTAAAACATTATCATGCTTCATAGTATTCGAAAACTAAACATCAAGACATGCTCTTTATTCTAACAAAAAGGCAAAACATCCAATTAAAACAAAATCCAAGAACGCAAGTGAAATTGTTTACAAAGTTACAAAAACATAAAACCGAAAGCAAAAGAATAGAGGTCATGGTTACACTTTTAAAGAAACTTCAAGAACGCAAGAAGGTCTTCAAAGGTGGTGGAGGATGATGAGGCTCATGGCAAGGTTGTTGAATGGATGATGGAGCTTTGCTTCACGGCTTCAAGTCTTGAACAAATGGAGAGGTATCGAAATTTTGAGAGTAAAGGGGAGGAATTGCAAATTGATTGTGGGTTTGATGATATTTTTGAGTTGTGGAAGAGATGGACGTGTATGGAGGGAGAGAGATGGCTGAATGGAGTGAAGGAATATTTTCAAAACGTCCAAAATAGGTGTGTATATATAGAGAAGCTCTAGACGTCAAACCCTAGCTCTTCGTCTTCAATTCTGATTCTCCTTCCTTCTTCGTGTTGATGTAAACCTCTTCTTGAATTTTCTCATTGGTCCACATCATCACGGCTGCAATATATCCTCAAAATCAGATCAAATATGGAGTAGAGACCTTCCCAAACTCGTCCCACAAGATATTCGCGTCCAAACTCTCCTTATTCATGCAAAACTGATTTCCGGGAAGACTGATCTTCGTGCACCAAATCGACCATAACTTCATCTAGAAAATTGATATTGATAAACCGTAAAAATATCTGGAAACTATACATCAGTAGATTTCCAATTATATATTGATCCCAATTTTATGAGTTCTGAGCTGT
The DNA here is from genome assembly GCF_002994745.2 of Rosa chinensis. Taxonomy (NCBI): domain Eukaryota; kingdom Viridiplantae; phylum Streptophyta; class Magnoliopsida; order Rosales; family Rosaceae; genus Rosa; species Rosa chinensis. Next base: position 45,186,981 of record NC_037092.1, read on the forward strand.
CCTCAGGGCTCTGTTGAAATTGACTGATCTGCACAGGTAGATTGCTAAAAACTCTCCCTTTTTGAGATTTCTGAAATCTTCTTGAATATTCTTTATCTTTCACGGAAAAACCCAACTAGAATCGATTTAGGACTTCTCTAAGAAGTCAAGAAGGGTCTAGAAACTCATGTGCAAGTCACATGCTTCAATCTTTGGGCCAGACTTCTTAATTGGACAATTTCAAAGCCCATTCCTTCAATTGCCGAAATTCCTTGTGCATTCTAGAACATTCTTGAACTATCTTGAGTCATCTTGAAGTCACAGCATCTCCTAACCTCACCAGGACTCCTAGTGTCATCAGGTTTCCTAGTCCAACTAGGACTCTGTCATTTCTTCATTTCCAATTTTTCCGAGCTCACTCCTAGTTGCTTTAGGATTCCTACTTCAACTGGGATTCTTTTTCCTAGTAGGATTAGGAAAACTTCATTTCTCCATTTCTTTGTTATTTATGCGCCACATTTCCTCCTTGCCTTCATTTCCTTCATTTCCAGCTCTTCTTAGCTCATTTCCTGCGTTTGGAGCTCAAACGTACCTAAAAACACAAAACTAAGTTAGAAATGATAATGTTAAGAGAATAACTAAGCAAAATGTAGAGAGAAATGCATTAAAAACATAGAAAATATTCGTCTGATCACACCCCCATACTTAGCTTTTGCTAGTCCCTTAGCAAAATCACATAAAACAAAAACTAATTAAGACTCAAAACAAATGAAAAATTGACTAAGTATGGAAAATCTAGAAACACACAAAAACACAAAACAACACCAACGAAAACAAAAACAAAAATAAAACAAAGACTCTAATGCCCATCAACATATTGTCTCAGAAATCTCATACTTACATGTCACTAAGAATAACACTCAACCAAGAATTAATCATGTATTTTTCGAGAGTTAAATAAAAGATATATACAACATATAAACATGTAGGACTTGGGAGCAACAATGGTAAGTGGTTGGAGCTTAGCATGCATATACAAGTAATGATTCACCTCACAATAGATATACACTCTTTCTTCTCTCATAATTCAAGGGTCATGCTTAAAAGCTTCTTATTCACTCAAGTATATGTGTGAGATGATATATATTTTTTCAACAAAATGCTCACATATAAAGAAAGAAAAGCACATATATATATATATTTTTTCACAAAAGATCTCATGAAGGATACCAATTACATGCACGAATGAACCCAAGCCATAAGTTCAATAGTTATAAACTCATCTCCACAGATCAAAGGCTACCCCATCTTAAGGATAAAAAAAGGTCTTATAAAAGGGTTGTAATGGGGCCAAGGCTTAAGGTTAAAAGAAATGAAGGGATAAGAAAATCACAAAAGTGTTCTAAAAACAAAGTAGAGCACTTGTTGATGTAGAGAGACATATTCTTCGAATTCCACCAAGCATTGAAACGTCACATTCTGCTTTGGGCTTCATTGTGAATTGGACAGAGACCAAATTTTTTCTTGAATGGGCCTTCACTTCAAAATAGACAGGCTTCTCGTCATACCTGTTGTCCCTAGCGGACTTGATTTTTCGATTCCGACAACATTTCGGCTTCAAATTGGTCGCGTTTGGTTGTTGGGAGCATCCTTTTTCGATCCATAGTGGTGGTTTTGATCTATTTGCATCGGAGAAGCTTCAACTCACGGTGAGTAGTTGATTTCAGCTTTCGGGCTTGATTCCAGCCGATCTAGGCCGAATCTGCCAAAACCCCAGGTATTAATGTTGATTCTTGTGTTGAGCTCTTCGAGTTGGACTGTTGGATTGAGCTGGTTTTGAGTTTGGCACTGCGGCGAGTGGGGTGCATGTCCAGCCGCCAGTGGCAGCACATGGCGGCACGTCCAGCCATGTTTGGGATAGTTTCTGTGATACCCCGGAAATTCGTATTTATTTTCCGAGGATTTTCCAAAATCTAAATTGTGGTTATTGGACGGTTTCGTGGCTCGTGGATGGAGCGGAAGTGTTTCGGGTGAATAATTAATTGAAGAATATGGTTTTAGGGGGGTTGCCAAATGTTGACTTTTTATACGTTGGGATTCTCCGAAAACTTCCTTCGCGAAAGTTGTAGAGCGCGTCGATACAATTTCGTGGACATGTGGAATGCGAGAATCGGAGTTCGTTGAGAAAGTTATGGCCATTGGAAGGAATTTCCATTTTGGTATAAATAGAAGTTTCCCAAGTTGGAAACTTACTATTTTCATTATTTCCATTTCCGGAAAACTCACTTCCTCTTTCTTCTCTCTCGGCTGCACCTTCAGAAACAAAATAATCCGACTGACCCGACCCTGACCCTACCCGGCTTTTCCGGTGAACTGCGGCGATCTCCGGCGATGAAACTTTCCAGATAGGATCGTCTCCTCCGTCTGGTCGTCCCTCTGGTGTCCTCTAGCGCCGATTCTCCTCCACGACGGCGCAGTTGAGTGTTTTCGGACCCGATCGGTTCTCCGATCTCCGACGTCGGCGGGGCTTCAAGTTGAGCTTGGGGAGCTCAGAGCAGCCTCCTTGATCGATCCTTGGTGGTTGTTGGATCGATTCACGTAAAACTTGGTTCAACTCAGATTGGATTACTGTTCACGACTTGTGAGGTAGTTTTCGACCCTTTATGCTTGTTTTCTGACTTCGAGCTAGTTATGAAAGTTCACAAGCATGCTTAGATGAAGAACTTTGATATTGGGAGTTTTGTGCAATATTGAGTTTTGGACCGCGGCGGTGCGCCACTGCCTATGGCGGCGTTCCGGCAGTGTTTTGGCCTTGTATGGGGATGTTTCTAGTATTATATGTTTTCTACTTGTCGATACGAGTGTTTTGATATATAATACGCATATTTTGGAGTTCGTATGAAATTGTTATGATTTTTACGATTTCATACCGGCTGATTTATTAGATCCGTGAGGATTCAAGCGTCCGATCGACTTGTGGTTTCGTCATATCGATCGTGGATGTATTCTGGAGACTTTGGGAGGTCTCGGATGTGGTTTTTCCTCGATTGGCACCACTTTGGGGATTTTAGTTCAAAATAGGGGTTTCGAACTTAAATCAAATGTGAATAGTTACTAAGTTGGAACCGTATGTGATTAGGTACTTAACGAAGTACATTGGACGGTTATTTTGTGGATTGGCGGCCTTGTGCTATATTGAAGACGCAGCGGGAGTTTTGAGGTGAGTAATCTCACGAAGTTCATTCACCAACGGGAATACCCTTATTGTTTTGAGGGTCATTTATTAACTGCAAACTATAGTTGGTATTAGTAGGCATTCCTGAGCGGATGACTACATATAGATATATGTTTACGTGAAATATATATGTTTTGGTGGTTTGTGGATTATGAAAACAATAGGCATGAATGATGCGTTTTATTGTTTTGGGTTGTGGCTTTTGGAAAACAAATAATTGTGGAAATGTTGATTTCGATTTGTTTTGAAAAGCGTTGAGATTTGGGAAAAGTGTTGAGATTTGTGTATGAAAACAATATGCATGAATTGATGCGTTTTATTGTTTTGTGTTATGGCTTTTTCGGAAAACAATGATTATGGAAATGTTGATTTCGATTGTTTTCAAAAGCGTTGAGATGTGTGTAACATTTTGGGTCCAGTGCGACTCCTTTAATGTTTTGCTCCAAGGGACAGTGCGGCCCGGGGACTGAAGGTCTATGACCTGGGGCAGAATATCAGGTGATCACGTCTTTCGCCAGACGAGTGGTTACGTTTTCAGTTAGAGCTCTAATCTGTCTGCCATATAGGTAATTCATGTGGTAACGGGAACTGGTTATTGATAACTCATGACATTACGTGGTTTTTAAGGGGACAAGGTGCAAGTTGTTTTTCCTTATTAACAATTTGATAGAAATCAAGGTGTGAGTTGCTTTCTATGGTACAATATGGTACATTTGATAGAATTCAAGGTGTGAGTTGTTTTCTATGTTATTTTGATAGAATCTAAGGTGTGAGTTGTTTTCTATGTTATATTGATAGAAATCAAGGTGTGAGTTGCTTTCTATGGTACGATTTTGGTACAATTGATAGAAACCAAGGAGTGGGTTGTTTTCTATGTTTCGTTTTAAAAGAAACCAAGGTGTAAGTTGCTTTCTTTTATTTCGATTTGAAAGGAAATTAAAGTGTGAGTTGTTCTCCTTTATTTCGTGTTTTTAAGGATCAAAGCGTGATTTGGCTTCTTGATTGAAACATGCGGGGTTCATCCTGTGATTTTGGTTTGAGTTATTTTGAGTTACTCATACGGGCTTGCAAAAGCTTACCGGGTTTGTTATGTGACAACCTGGTGCACTATTCAAACGGTGTAGGGGTTAATCCTGCAGGTCAGGGTAATTGTGGCTAAAGCTGAGGTAGCTTGTTGGCAGCAGAACGGGTAGGAAGCAATTTTGATTGGCTTTGCCATTGTTATGACTTCCGCTATGTTGTAAACTCTGATGAGCATTTACGTTTTATTTTGTTGTTGACAATTTAATTCGTAAGCTTATGTAATATATGACTTTGTGGGCGGGTCAATATTGACTTAGTGGGTTCAAGGCATCAATACGTATGTAGTTTAAAGGGAAAAAGTTTCCAGGTGCTTGGTATTGATGGTTGAACGATCATGCATATGTAATTATGAGATTATATATCGATTTTTATTTGTGTAAAAAAATCAGAGGCGTGACAGATTGGTATCAGAGCGTAAGGTGCATATTTGGTGACAATCAATACTCCTCGAGTGATTGGTCTACAGCGGATCCCTATCTGATGCTCTTTGGTATTGATATAGTCATTGGTATGCAATGAGCGTTGGAATGTGAGTCTTCAGGGTAGTGTTGGCTCAGTGAACAAAGTGTAGGAGCTTAAGGTAGCTTCTAGGAGTTATAATCTTTTGAGGAATGAGGATCCTTAGATTTAACTCGAGATTTACGGAGGAGATAGAATTGTATCTTCTGACGTAGTAAGGTGGTTGATTTAGTCATGTTGTTGACTTATACTTGTAGTTGGAAATTGTACAAGTATTAATCACAAGTTGTTATGCTTCTTAGGTGATGGATTCACTAGGAGGCCTAGCTAGGGGTCGAGGTAGACCCAGAGGCAGGGGTAGAGCCCGAGGTAGGGGCAGGATTCCTCCTCCTGTTGAGGAGATGTTTGAGAATGACATCGAGGCATCGAATGTTGAGCTGTCTGTTCCACCTGTTGTGGAGGTTCTGGATGTTGTAGATCCCACTCGTTTGTCGAAGTTGGCAAAAGAGATTTCGAGGTTGGGAGGAGTTCCATTCCAGGGAGGTACGGATCACATGTTGGCAGATCAATGGATCGAGAACATGAAGACCTACTTCGAGATGCTCGTCTGCGACGACATTGAGAAGAGAAAGATTGCCACCTTTATGCTCCAAAGCGATGCACGGGTGTGGTGGAATGGCACACAGAGAGTAATGGATCTGTCCACCATGACCTGGAATGAGTTTGTGGAACTGTTCAGGAAGAAGTACTTTACGCCTTCAGTGAGGGAGCAGTTGGAAAGGGAATTTGTCTTGTTAGTCCAAGGGACTAAGAGTGTGAGGGATTATGAGACTGAGTTCTCAAGGCTGTATCAGTTTGTGAGACAGATGGATGCTGAGAGTTTGGCCATGAAGTTTCAATGGGGACTGAATGCTTCGATCCGGCGTGATGTCACCGTTTTGGAACTGAAGACGATGGAACTCATTTTCGCTAAGGCTATGGCCATTGAGCAGGAGAATCTGATTTTCCAGGAGCAGGAGTCGGCTGAGAAGGACTCTAGAAGGAAGAGAAAGGCAACTGCTGAGAGCGGTGAAAGGACAGAGGCTCAGGGTGAGTTCTAGAAGAGGCGTAGGACTCATCAGTAGGCACCAGCTAGGGAAGCGGCTGCACCTGCTAGGGTTGCACCTGTTGGGCAGGGAGCACCTCTGAGATGTTACAACTGTAAGGAGATTGGCCATACTGCTAAGGCTTTCACAAAACCGAAGAACTTGGCGTGTTTTACTTGTGGCCAGACAGGGCATTTCTCAAGGGATTGTACCCAGCAGCAGGGTAGGGGACAAGGAAATCAGCGAGGACAGCAGCCTTTGGGGCATGTCTGAGTGGATGCTAATTTCAGCAAAGTATGGGGAATGGGGGTGTCTTGTCGGCCTTAAGACTTTTCTTGCTAAGGCGAAGTTTGATAGTGGGGAACCTAATTCCTTTGTGTGCTGTGACAGGCTTTGCCTGATGTCTATAGTTAGACTTTTGCGTGTGGCTTCCTTTTGTAAAATACTGTTTTAGGTGGTATGTTGCATGATGCATTTTTCATTGTTGTAACAGAGGAGTCTTTTACAACTTTGTTTGTATGTGCGATACCATGTGACAGTCGATGGGTAGTTCGGCCGAGGCTGAATCTCATCTTATTATGTTCGGAGATAGTTGGAATGCTTATTGTGATTTTGCAAATAGTTGACTGTGGCAAAAACCTAGAGTTTTATCGATTGATTTGAAATGAAATGTCATTTTAAATTTAGCAATGAGAGTGTTGTAATTGATGATATATCGATGCAGATATTGTGAGGACAGGACTCTGGACTCTTAGGTAGTTACGCATAGTGCTGTAGTTTTGCAGAATTGTTATTTCATTGGTACGTGATTGAAACAGGTGAGATGGTAGGATGCATTTGAATTGCAATATTAGGTAAGGTACCTATATCAATTGTTGAGCGAGATGCATGTTGTACCTTGAGGTGTGGAGATTTGATGTTTAGGTCAGCCATATCTCCAAGGTGTTATGTGGTGCGGCATATTTTATTGTTTCTATGCCGATGATGAAGTTTATAATGGATCCAATGTGGTTGATCGTAGTGTTGTTGAAATAGAAGATGTGGCGATCATCGTTAGTGTTTGGATTGTTTTCTGTATGGATTACAGAGAAACTTTGATCGGCGATAATTGACTAGTTCAATACCCTGTGGAGGCTTCAGAATGAGTGTTTTCTTGCAGGAGAATAAGAATTGGATTTTTGGAGATGAGTTTATTCGTACTTGTTGGTTTTGTATGTTTAAATTTCAGGACGAAATTTCTTTAAGGGAGGTGGAATGTGATGCCCCAGAAATTCGTATTTATTTTCCGAGGATTTTTCGGAATCTAAATTGTGGTTATTGGACGGTTTCGTGGCTCGTGGATGGAGCGGAAGTGTTTCGGGCGAATAATTAATTGAAGAATATGGTTTTAGGGGGGTTGCCAAAGGTTGACTTTTTATACGTTGGGATTCTCTGAAAACTTCCTTCATGAAACTTATAGAGCGCGTCGATACGATTTCGTGGACATGTGGAATGCGAGAATCGGAGTTCGTATGAGAAAGCTATGGCCATTGGAAGGAATTTCCATTTTGGTATAAATAGAAGTTTCCCAAGTTGGAAACTTACTATTTTCATTATTTCCATTTCCGGAAAACTCACTTTCTCTCTCTTCTCTTTCAGCTGCACCTTCAGAAACAAAATAATCCGACTGACCCGACCCGGCTATTCCGGCGAACTGCGGCTGTCTCCGGCGATGAAACTTTCCAGATAGGATAGTCTCCTCCATCTGGTCGTCCCTCTAGTGTCCTCTAGCGCCAATTCTCCTCCACGGCGGCGCTGCAAAGCTGTGCAGTTGAGTGTTTTCGGACCCGAACGGTTCTCCGATCTCCGACGTCGGCGGGGCTTCAAGTTGAGCTTGGGGAGCTCAGAGCAGCCTCCTTGATCGATCCTTGGTGGTTGTTTGGATCGATCCACGTAAAACTTGGTTCAACTCAAATTGGATTACTGTTCACAGCTTGTGAGGTACTTTTCGACCCTTTATCCTCGTTTTCTGACTTCAAGCTAGTTATGAAAGTTCACAAGCATGCTTAGATGAAGAACTTTGATGTTGGGAGTTTTGTGAAATATTGAGTTTTGGCCGGCGGCGGTGCGCCACTGCCTGTGGCGGCGTTCCGGCGGTGTTCCTGCCATGTATGGGGCTGTTTCTGGTATTATATGTTTTCTACTCGTCGATACGAGCCTTTTGATATATAATACGTTTATTTTGGAGTTAGTATGAAATTGTTATGATTTTTACGATTTCATACCGGTTGATTTATTCGATCCGTGAGGATTCGAGCGTCCGATCGACTTGTGGTTTGGTCATATCGATCGTGGACGTATTCCAGAGACTTTGGGAGGTCTCGGATGTGGTTTTGCCTCGATTGGCGCCACTTTGAGGATTTTAGTTCAAAACAAGGATAACTACATATAGATATATATTTACGTGAAATATATATGTTTTGGTGGTTTGTGGATTATGAAAACAATAGGCATGAATGATGGGTTTTATTGCTTTGGGTTGTGGCTTTTGGAAAACAAATAATTGTGGAAATGTTAATTTCGATTTGTTTTGAAAAGCGTTGAGATTTGGGAAAAGTGTTGAGATTTGTGTATGAAAACAATATGCATGAATTGATGCGTTTTATTGTTTTGTGTTATGGCTTTTTCGGAAAACAATGATTATGGAAATGTTGATTTCGATTGTTTTCAAAAGTGTTGAGATGTGTGTAACATTTTGGGTCCAGTGCGACTCCTTTAATGTTTTGCTCCAAGGGACAGTGCGGCCCGAGGACTGAAGGTCTATGACCTTGGGCAGAATAACGTCTTTGGCCAGACGAGTGGTTACGTTTTCAGTTGGCGCTCTAATCTGTCTGCCATATAGGTAATTCATGTGGTAACGGGAACTGGTTATTGATAACTCATGACATTACGTGGTTTTTAAGGGGACAAGGTGCAAGTTGTTTTTCCTTATTAACTATTTGATAGAAATCAAGGTGTGAGTTGCTTTCTATGGTACGATATGATACATTTGATAGAATTCAAGGTGTGAGTTGTTTTCTATGTTATTTTGATAGAATCCAAGGTGTGAGTTGTTTTCTATGTTATATTGATAGAAATCAAGGTGTGAGTTGCTTTCTATGGTACGATTTTGGTTCAATTGATAAAAACCAAGGAGTGAGTTGTTTTCTATGTTTCGTTTTAAAAGAAACTAAGGTATAAGTTGCTTTCTTTTATTTCGATTTGAAAGGAAATTAAAGTGTGAGTTGTTCTCCTTTATTTCGTGTTTTTAAGGATCAAAGCATGATTTGGCTTCTTGATTGAAACGTGCGGGGTTCATCCTGTGATTTTGGTTTGAGTTGTTTTGAGTTACTCATACGGGCTTGCAAAAGCTTACCGGGTTTGTTGTGTGACAACCCGGTGAACTATTCAAATGGTGTAGGGGTTAATCCTGCAGGTCAGGGTAATCGTGGCTAAAACTGAGGTAGTTTGTTGGCAGCAGAACGGGTAGGAAGCAATTTTGATTGGCTTTGGTATTGTTATGACTTCCGCTATGTTGTAAACTCTGATGAGCATTTACGTTTTATTTTGTTGTTGACAATTTAATTCGTAAGCTTATGTAATATATGACTCTGTGGGCGGGTCAATATTGACTTAGTGGGTTCAAGGCATCAATACGTATGTAGTTTAAAGGGAAAAAGTTTCCAGGTGCTTGTTATTGATGGTTGAACGATCACGCATATGTAATTATGAGATTAT